>NC_081572.1:51634168-51691261 GCF_022355385.1 Mustela nigripes | reverse complement strand
GGGATCGAGGCCCGCATCGGGCTCTCTGCTCAGCGGGGAGCCTGCTTCCCCCTCTCTCTCTGCCTGCCTCTCTGCCTACTTGTGATCTTTCTCTCTGTCAAATAAATAAATAAAATCTTATAAAATAAAATAAAATAAAATAAAATCCTAGAAACTGTCAAAGAGGTAGGTTTGGTGGAGGAAGGTACAGACTGACTAGTTCAGGGGTGCCTCTGAGACATCCCTGTGGAAATGTCTGGTAAATGGCTGGCTATGCAGGTCTGGAGTTCACAAGAGATGGAGGCTGGAAAAAAACAAAGATCCCAAAGACGTCATGAAACAATAAGTCTAAAGACTTAATGACTGGAGACAGAGAGAAACAGAGGGAAGTCTAAGGGTTATACACTTTCCGACATGGGGCTTTGTCAGAAAGGCAGGATGGTGAATGGAACCCAGGACAGAGGAGAGATGAAATATTTGAAAAATCCTAAAACAATGGAGGTCTGCTCAGAAACTGCAAAGGACCCAGCAGAACTATGGTAAAACAGTAGGACCGAGTATAGAGCGGGGGGGATGGTCAAAGCCCTGGAGAGATGTGTTTCAAACCAGGCTTAGCGGGAGATGCTTGCTATGAAATTTCTAGGAATTGGGAAGCCATGCATCCCACGAGGCCAGATGACTATATTCCCGGTCTCCCTTCTTAACTAGGTGTGGCTGCATGACTAAGTTCCCATAAAAGATAGAAAGAGAAGTATGTCGTCCATCTGGAGATACTTCATGAAAAGGGAAGGGCACACATTCGTCTCCTCTTTTCTCCACTCTGCTGTCTGAAGCATATATTAGATGGCTGGAGCTCCAGCAGCCCTTTAGTCTATGAGGATGAGGACCAAATGAAAGAGAGGGCAAAGAAAGGAGCTAGAAAGTGCCTGGGCCTCTGACAATTTCATAAAGTGCCATAAACGATCTTATTTAAACCACTGCTTCTTGAAGATGCTCTGTTACGTACAGTCAATCTTAATCCTAACCAGAATGCTAGCCAACTGGTCCGACAAATCCCCTGCATTGCTGTCCCCTTGCTGGCGGTCACGTCATTGCCTGGACAGGGAATATCCTCCTCCTTGCCTGTATTTATTTAAATCCTGCCCATCCTCTGAAGGATGGATCAAATCCCACCTCCCACACGAGACTCCCCTTCCACTTCCTCCCCTGAACTCTGGCGCTGCATGCCTGCCCCCACTCCTTGGGCATCTGGCCTCTGCCGCCTTCACAGTGATTCACCCCTGCACACGTATCCCCTGGATCCTCAAAGAGGCGCAGGACCATTGAGGGCAAGGCCCCCAGTTTCTGAGGCCTTCTATTCTCTGGGCCTGGGAAGCATTCCATGCCAGGCATTGGATGCCAGGTCCTGTTGGCATCCACCCTAGGAAGCCTCTTTCACTTCCACCTACAGCCAGGTTCAGGATGAAGCCAGAAAGTTTGTAGACGCATTCAGAAAATAGAAGAAGCTCAAGTCCAAACAACCCCAGCTTATTTAAGGGTGTCCCCAGATTCCCTCAAAACATCGGAAAAGACAGACGTGGAAGAAAACCCATTCTTCGGTGTCCCACCCCCCCAGCCTCCCTACCGCAAAGCAACCACATGGATTTGGAGCCCACAAGAGAGACCCCAAAGTTAAAAGAGCCAATTAAGAGACGAAAGGTGTCCTAATGAAAGTAACACTGGTCCCTCTATAAGTTGGGAGAAAAGCCATTTATAATCGTGGCAGGTGCAGCATAAAGGGTCGATAACAGGCCCAACGTGAAGACCACTCTTTTCCCCAGTTTGAGCACGGTTTAGACGGCTGCTCCTCTGCCCCCTTCCGGCTCTAAGAGTCTAGGATTCCATGCCAACCCCACATGGTCCCGCGCCACTAAGGGAAGGGCGCCTGTGGACACGCCCCACCCCTCGGGGAAAGCCACCTTTTCGGGCCGCATCATCACTTGTGGCCACCAGGTGTCAGTAGCGAGCGAGGCACCGCCCATCCTGAGGCTTGGGGAACTTGAGCCCGACCCTGAAGCGGGGTAGACAAGGGATGCTGTGGCTTTGGGGACAAGCAGGGCTATGGCCACATTCTCAGGCACGCATGAGTATTTCATCCATTTGCCTGGTTGCCAACTCACCCTGCAAACTCACTATGCACCCTCTGGGATGTTTTCCATGCTCTATCTTTCACACGCTCCGAGAAAAGATTCAGGGCTGCTCGCATCAGTAAGGACAGAGGTCTTTCTTTTCTTCCCTTCCCCCACCCAAGAAAGTGACAACATAAACCAGGGTTTTCTACTCCTCGCCTAGCCTCCCCACAGAAACTACCAAATAACGGTTCTAGCACTTTCTTTTTATACGGAGGTTGGAGATGTTTGGTTTGTAATGCTTTGGTGACAGCTGGGGTATTATCGGGTGCTGGGCCCACAGGACGCAAAGCCCAGCCAAGAACCTGCACTGTGCAAAGCCAGAACGAAGGCTCCCTTCACTGCCTGCTTTATTGCCCTGGGTCTAAACTGGTTTCTCTCATCAGTTGTAGCATCTTCAACAGGGAAACTGGATCATGAGGGACAGTCATTCAGCAGCAATGAGAGCCGTACTTCATTGGTCTTTTAAAACCCAGGATGTCCAGAAAGCTCTCTCTGCCCATCCTACTAGGATGTCCCTCTCCAGGCTGAGGGCACCTCCTTTGAAACAGGAGACTGTGCCAAGCCACGCCCACTATATCCTCAAAGCCAAGCACTACAGCCCCTCCCAGGGGCCATGATGCCACTAAACAGCGCCTAGCTGCCCAAAAGAATGCACTCTCTTTACCTTGGCCTCTCCACATCCAGACACAGGACTCCCTGATCCCCTGTAATGCTCTCTCTGAGTACTTAAGGTGTCTAGTGGGTGTTTCGCAGCCAATTATCCCCTTCACTTGATTCCAAGTATGCCTGGTTTCAAATATCTCACAAGCGATGGGGGGGGGGGGGGGGGGGGGGGGCACGGCGGGGGGGGGGGGACAGAGAAGAGACAAAATCCTCTGGATGAAGGACCCTCCCAGAATTTAGCATTCTGCAAATAGCTTGGAGTCCCCATCTTGCCACAAGGAAAGGCTCTAAGGTTTTGATGCTAAATGGCAGGAGTGAGACCCACGACCTAGAAAAGCAGTCTTGTAAATGGAGGACCAAATGCTGGACCAACAACTACCTTTGGGACCATCACTGAAAAAGGCAGAAGCAAGAAATTTCTGGATAGAGACAGCAACCACCAAAGATGCTGGTTGGGGCCAAAGTCCCAATGGGGTTAGCCTAAAGTCTTGCCATTGAGCTAACTTATCTGTATCTGAGTTATTTTGTTTACAAGGAGCATTACATCAAGTGATAAGGGGGAGCTCTAGGGCATCTTTCCAGGCAGAGATAATGTACAACATAACCAGGGTCTTGGCTTAGCCAGGGAAACTGCTATCTCTCTCCTTTAATCTTGGATTCCTGGTCCCCATTGCATTCTGCCCCACCCCAGCAAAATGGAGCTGTGTCTTCTAAGAACAAGTGTTTCCAGGTCTGGACTGAGAAACACAGCACCCGCAGATCTGGACAAGCAAAACCCCAGTCTCACCGTTCGCGGATGATGAGTAGCAGTGGAGGACGTTGCCCGAGGAAGAGGTGCTACAGTTCTGCCACAGGTCGGTTGCGTGTCCATTGCCCACGACCCATTGCTAGGAAGAACCAGACATGATCAATCAGACAAGCTGGGGAGGAGCGAAGGGAAGGGGAGGGTGAAGACCAAGGGAAAGCAAGAGCAGCCTCATCCACCCACCCATCTCTCTAGCCTGCCCCCTGCCCTGCCTGCTGCGCCTGGCCAGAGGCCACAGTCATGCGGGGGTGGGGGAAATGAGAGAGATGGGGGCTGGCTCAGACATGGTGCTGCCAGAGGGCAGTGTTTGTAAGTGAAAAGCACTTTGTTTTTTAAAAAAAGTAGCACATGCGTGTGAGCTAGTATGTGCAGAAATATGTACCATAGAAGAACAAGGCTCGGACTCAGCCCAGGACACCTACATTCAAACCAGCTCCCTTCCCTGATCTCCTGAGTGTCAGCAGCCCCAAAACCACCACCCCTCGGAGACTGTCTCCTTACCCATAATTCCTACTAATCCAACAAGATTAATTAAGACATTGTAAAGACGCTTATAAATGATAGCACAACCCACAAGTCCCCAACATCAATATTTCTCCTTCCGACATAATTCTCTCTCAACCTTTCAACCAGAGGGGGAAAATCGCATGCCTGGACTTTGCCCCTACCTAAAAAAGTTAAAGCCACAGTCACCTCACTGCCTGAAGTCTCAAATCGAATGTGCTAGATGTCTGATGGGTGTGTGACATCAGTTATACCCTGATGACCTGTTCCTATACTGGAGGCTTAATGGAGGAAGGCTCTGGGTCCCCATCATAAAGCAGACCCAGGACTGTGAATTCTTTTTTTGGAGGAGCCCATGTTAACCTTCCAATATCCAGCCCTCCAGGGGTGTTTTATGAACTTAGCTGTCCAGCTGACCTGTGGCATGTGAAGTAAAACAAAACTTCATTAATACTCTGCTTCCTTCCTCCATGAATCTACAGCGAGGGATGGGGGGGAAATGCTACGCAATCTCATCAAAGGAAAGACGGAGAACTCTGGCTCTGTACCGACATTATCCGGAGGCCTGCGCAGCTAACCTGGACCAACAATTGCTTCCTTCCTACCCCTGACTCTGCTCCGGTTTTCTCAAAACAACTGAAAGGGAGCGGATTGCCAGAAACTGCAAAACGCCCCGCGGGGACGTCTGAGACTTTACGTTGTCTCAGGGCGCTGAACTAGAGGGAGCCAGGCCGGAATCGTCGCCCGGGGGAGGCCGGAGCCTTGGGACAAGGGGGGGGGGAAGAGTGGGACAGGGGCGGGGGGGAGAGAAGGGCATGGGTGGGGAGGAGAGGGGAGCTCGGGGTGCCCCGCCCGCCGCCCGCCGGGCACTCACGCTGACAATGGTGGAGACGAACAGCAGCACCAGCACCGCGACGTGGAGGACGATGATACCCAGCAACAGGAGGAGCATTGTGGCGGCAAGTTGGGCTCAGCGTTGTTCCTGCCTGCCAGGAAAGAGAGCCGAGGCTGGACGTGAGGCCGAACCAACCGGCGCGAGCGAGCGACGGAGGAGGAGCGCGCGGAGGGAGGGTCCCAGCGCCGGCGGAATGCAGGGGGCTGGCACCGCGCCCGCCCGCCCGCCCGCCTGGCCCGGCCCGGCCCGACCCGGGCGCCTGCACGCCTCCCGGGGGCCGGCCGAGAGAGGGCAGCAGCCGACCGCAGCATCCCCGCCCGGCAGCCGCGGGGCCTGCCTGCGACAAAAAATCCCTTTGCTTTGGGAACAAAACAAGGGGTACGCACGTCTAAGTCATCCCGGGAAGAGAGGTTTTCCCCGAAGGACGAGCGGAGGCCGCGGCACATGTCCACCCACTCGGGGTTGCCTGCGAGCCCAACCCCACGTGGGGAAGGGGACAGAAGAGTCTGCCCCTTTTCCTACGGAGGAGGAGGTGGAGGGTCAGGGGATAGGCGCCCAGATTTCTGCCGGAGGCCTGGGGACACTGGCGGCACGCTGTGAGGGAGAGCGCGTGGCGGGAAGCTGGTTGCCCAGACCCGGCGCGCTCCGCATTCCGTTAGTTTCCGAGTTTCCACCCGCTTCTGCCAGCGCTGGGGAGCCGTCCTGGCCCCAGCTCCGCCTGGCATCGACACGGGCGGCTCCGGAGAGGAGGCGCAGACCGGGGGAGTGTGGGCAGGAAAGAGTGGCCCAGAGAGTGGCCCGACCCTGCGCTTCCCGCCCACCGCGCGCTTCCCCAGGCGGCCCCGGCGGGCCGGGCCCAGCGCTCCCGGGCTGGCCACTTGCCGATCGCCAGGGTCCCGGCCGCGCCCCCGGCATGCACAGCCGAGACGCAATCCGGTCCAGCCTCTGCGTTCCGGGACGCGCGCCCAGGAGCCTGCATGGAGGGGGCCAGATGTCCGGTGGGAGGGAGAGGCGGAGGACGCAGGGTTGAGTCCCAGGAGAACCGCAGCCTACCAGAGCTGGCAGGACATCTCGGAGCAGTTGTGCGGTCCTAGTCCCTCATTTTTACAGACCTTGGGGAACTGAAGACCCGGGTGACCCGTTAGAGGATACGTATGGCTGTGAAAACCCTGCTGCACTTGGGGGGACTGTTTCAGCACAGGGCCTTGGGCCAGAGAGACGACATTTCAATAACTCCGTTTTTAAAGTACCCAGAGTACCAGGCCCCTCCGCTGCGCTCCGTTAGCAATACATTCAAAAGAGCCCTGGAATGTCCGGGAAGAAGAAAGCCCGGTATCCCGAGGTCTCCCAGAAGGTTTAAATTAAATCCAGTGGCTCCTAGAGCCAGAGAGGGGCAGAGAAGGCTAATCGGAAAGAGGTTTGTGGCTAGAAATTGGGGGACCACAGGGGTCCAGCAGCCCTCTCCCAAGGTGTCCACCGCAGGGACCAATTTTCCAATGAGTCCTCAAGTAGGCGCTTCTCCAGCGAGACGAAAGCTGCTCAGTCCCTGCCCCACATTCCGGACACCAACACTCGGCCCCTTATGATTTATGTACCATAAGGCAGGCCACGCCGAATCCCTGCAAGTCCCGTAAGAACTATGCAAGATAGACCGTAAGACGTGTCTGTCTGTCTGAGCTCAGAAAGACACCTCGAAGACCCAGCCAGCCCAAAGCCCGCGCCTGCTCCGCGCCTTCTGGCACCATCGACGGAAGAAGCCCGTCTCTCCTCCATCTCATCCACTTTCCCCTACCAAAGCACTTACAGCCCAAAGGGGATGGCTGTCCCTGATCCTCAAAGTTGCCTCCGGCACAAACTCTCGGTGCGTTTGCTCTGCTGCTGGCGTCCCCGAAGACAGCTGCGCTGCGGGGCTGCGCGCGCGAAGCGAGGGGCCAGAGGGAGGCTCCCGGCGTTCCCCTTTAACGGGAACAACGCCCTGTCTGCGTCGCTGCAGTAGGGTGTGTCCCTGGGTCAGCGTGTGCAGGGGGGCGGGCCTCAGGGAGGAGAGAGGGCAGGAGGGAGGGCAGGCAGGAGACAGTTACTCGGCCTTCAATCCGCCCCAGGAGAAAGTCGATCCCTGCAAAACCGCTGCGACTTTTACTCGCAACTAGGCGCAGCTGAGCGTTCTCACCTCCGCTTCCTCTGGCTCCCCGAGTTCCTGGAACCAAGTGCAGGCCAATAAACTGGTCCCTCCGCCCCCTCAGCCACGTGGGAAGAGCCCTCCCAAGGTCGCCCCCGCCGGTGCCCAGCGCTGGGCTTCTGGGCGCGCGCAGGCGGACTGCGCCCACGCTGGGGGCCAAGGCTGGATTCCTCTCCTCCAGGAAGGGGGGAGCAGGCACTTAAGCGCTGGAAGGCCTCTCTCTCCTCTAGGGTGCGGGCGCGCCTGACCTGCCCTGGCATTTTACCGGGGCACACCTGCCCCGCGCCCGCGTGCCCGCGCTGTCAGTGTCTGCACTTAGGTGGTGTGCCGGGTTCCGAGGACACAGGGGGAGCCACTGGCGGGCCCTGCTTGGGTGAGAATTAGCGGGAGGAGGGAGAGTCCCGCCGTCCACAGAACAGCATCCCTGGGTGCGGGATGGGGGCGGTGCGGTGGGAAGGGGGTCTGACTCCTCCTAACCTGGGCAAAACCAGACCACAAGTGGGTAAGCTCCTGGCCAGGCTCCCAGCCTCGGCTGGCATCCCGGCCATAGGGTGGGGAGTTGGCCATTGGAGGTCGGGGAAGAACAGCCAGGGAAATCCGCTGATTCATAGTCGCCTGAACGTGGTCCGCCCAGCGTCACGGGGAGAGAGGCTAGCCCTTCTGGGCGTGGCACAGGTGGGCCCTAGCGAGTCTCTCCCATTCGAGACTCTTGATGCACCAACAAGGAGACTTAATGTGGATTCTAAATGTCTTTGCTTACTAATGCAGCCCTTTCACACCCACGGGCACACACACTCCTGCTAGTGTCCTGTGTCATAAAACCTTATCGCTTTAAATGAGTCAAACGGTTCCATAAGACTTTACTCTTTGAATGTAGCTGCTTGGGGTAGCTGATGGCATATTCTTATCTTTAAGTAAAAGTACATTATCTGAAATAGTCTTCAAACAATGGTTTTTTAAAAATTTTTATATTATGAGGCTAAAAAGAAGGTAACATGTAAAAATTTCACTCAACGCCCATTACGTGGCAGGAACTTTAACAGGACTTTACATGCGCCCTGGGAGAGGGGGGTATGGGGCAATGCTTAGGGACTCTGGTTCTGGGCTCAGACAAACCTGATTACTCAGGATTGTGAACTTGAGCCAGTAGGTGAAGTTGGATGAGCTTCTGCTTTCCCATCCCCAAGCAGATCTGGTACTGCCTATTTTATGGGGGTGAGTAAAAGGAATGAAGTGTGTGAAGCACTTAGCATAATGCCTAGAACATAGGGACCAGGACTCAGTAAATTGTCACCATGGTTATTATTATATCATCTTTAGCCCTCAAGGCAAGGCAGACACACAGCCCCCTCCACCAAGCTAAAATAGCTTAGAAATCCCACAGGTCTGAAGTTCATATGCAAGTAGAAAAACCAACAAGAGGAATATCACTGTGTTCTCTCCTCCTGGGTCATTTTATAGGTCAGCAGTGCCCCAGGAATCATGGCCTCTCTTTATACCATTCAGACTTTTATTTTATTTATTTAACCAACATTTATGCGGTCACTTTGTCCCGAGGACTATTCTAAGCACTTCACAAATATTAGCATATTGAACTCGGGATTTTCTTTCTCTTCCTTTTTTTGTTCCCAATAACCTTTTTCGTGAAGTATATACATCTAGAAAAGCGCACACATTGTAAAGCATGGCATGTTTCCTTCCTCTTCCCTGAACCCAATATTTTAGTCAATGAGCAGGTAGTACCGCGTGATGGGTTTCAGAGCATGTGAACCTGAATCCTTTGGTCCAGCCCTTACTGCCTCTCGCCTGCCTCCTGCCTGTCCGGTTCCCAGGGCAGAAAAGGAAACACTGCCTGGGGCTTGGCTATACCCAAGGACCAGTCAGTGCTTTGCTACAGGTGGAAACTTCTCCCTGACCTGCTTCCCAACCCGAGGTCTCCCTGCCAGCTGTGTGTACAGAGCTGTTTCCCATCAGGGAAATAGCATCGGGCCCCCTTTCTCCCTTCACATCTGGAAGGGCTGGTCTTTCTAGATGCTCTCAGATAGTCCTTCTCACCTCCCCAGCCGGAGTATACAGCCAGTTCCTCATCAGGGATTTAAAACATCCTCTGATTTTCTGTCAGTTCCAACACAATGCACCATCTCCACTGCAATCCCTTCCAGTCGTGGTTTGCAGTGAGTGGTGGATCAGGCAGCTCTCCCAGAAGCATAAGCACATACTATCCAGAGGGACAGTTTGCCAAGAAGACTCACCAGGCCAAACGGTGTAACCCCTTCCTCCACGCGGATTTCTTTGCAGTCAAACACAAGGGACACCAAGGCAAGGCCCTCCCCACAGGGCGACGGAGAGACGGGCAGGCAGACTCTAAGCCCCACTGCTTGCAACCAGGATCCCCGAGATGTTTCCTGGTGGTGCTCCTTGTAACTGAAGCCAGACCAGGCGTCTTTCCAGTTTATTCAGGGGCTGGTCCAATGCTGGGATATGTCATGGTGGCCTGAGAGCTTCTCAGCCTCTACTACTTAAAGAGACAGCGTCCTGTTTTGTATACTTGCCAAAACATAGTGATCCCAAGGGGCCCCCCGGAGCATGGAGAACCTGGGCTCAACAGGGAAAGGACTTGGGATATGCCTGCAACCTGGGAAGCCAAGCCTGCTCCCACTTGTGCCAGCCTGTGTGCCAGCTCCCAGCACCCCACCTCTCACCCCTCCGGGGAATTCTGCAAGGAGGAAATCCACCATGCAAAGGGTCGGTGTGCATCGTGTCATATGTGTTACCTGCAGAATGAGTCTCATTTTTAATCAACATCATGGTTTGCAGGAGCCCCAACATTGCACACAGATAATGCTGACCTTCCTGAGATAATCCTATTCAAGTAAACAAGTCTCTGATGAAGCTCTTCCAGCCCGTCCGGCAGGACAGGCTAGATTGCCGATTGCAAAAGTCGCAAAGAGGCAGACACACGAAGGTGCCGTCTTCTTCGGGCTCTTTGCACTGTTCCTTCAGGCTCTCAGAAAGTGTCCTGCATCTCTAGCAAGTTCTCCTGGGTAGAAACACTGAGACAAGGACACTTGGTTGTTTTGAAGGAGTCTCTTGGAATTCTGGCAATTTCCCCACCCCTTATGTCCGGAGAGGGCGAGGCCCCTTGTAGTGCTCTGTAGAGTTTGGGGAAGCCTTTCTCTGTCACAAACACTTTATGTTTCATTGGGCTCCACAGGCAGAAGGGGGTCCCAAAGGCCCTCTCCCCATTCTGCTCCCAGCCAGGATCTCTCCGGTCCCGGTGAAACAGTGTAACCCAGCCTTGGGTCCCATTAGATCTGACTGCTCATTAAAACGACAGAGAGTTTTGCATACGGCCTGGCCTGGGCCTGTGTACAGAGCGACTGAGTCAGTGGCTTGAGGTGCAGCTCAGGTGTGGGCCATTTTTTACATTCCTCGAAATGTTCCTGTGTCCAGCCAGACTGTCACAAGGTGTCAGGTGGTCCCCGGTGTCCTTCTAGCTGCTTTCCCTCGTGGAGCCCAGATGGAAGTGAGGCCCAGTGTGAGCTGTAGGGTTAGACAAGTTATGGTTCAGTCTTACCAGGTAACACAGGGGTGTGTGTGTCTATCTAGGGTGTGTGTGTGAGAGAGAGAGAGAAAGAGAGACAGACAGACAGAGAGTTGCTCCCTCAATCCTCCCCGACACAGAGGGTGAGGGAGTGCCCAGTGAGCATGACTTTGGGCTTTTCCAGATAACCCCCTCCTATCTGACCCCGTACCCCGACCTGTGATCCTACCTAAAGACTGCAGGATGAGGTTTCTGCCCCTCAGGCCAGACTAAACCTGAAGACATCTGACATCATATCTGCTCCAGGGCTAAGAAGTCAGAGGAAGAAGAGTAGGCCAGTGTGCAGGTGGGAAGCATGTGTTGGAGGCTACGGCATGGTTGGAGTTGAGAATCAAACCGGGCCCTGACTTGTGTCTCTTTCAAAGTCCGGACAGCTTGACAAGGGGTTAAGGATGGGAACGTTGAGTAACACTGAGGAAGGGTCTGTGCTATGTGTCGTGCGCTCGCCTACGTGACTTCCCACACGCTCTCCCTACGGAAGGGAATAATGTGGTCAGGGTCATGAATTCTTAGTTGGTCCTTGTTCCTGTACCTCCCATAACCCACTCCCTGGTTGATTGTCTTGCTAATGGCTTTAGCCAAGACTACCTGACATCAGGAGGTTTTGCTTGTAGTTAATGTGAACTTGATATAGAAACTTGCTGTCATCTGACTAGGTACTGATGTATTACTCCTTCTATTGTGGTCTTCCTTATAAATGTTTGTAAGAGGTGGAATAAAATCGGCACTGTTGGACCTCCTCCTCAGTGTCCCTCCTGCCCCCATCTCTTTGTCTCTTAATTTCTTTTCACCATCCTCTTAACCCTCACGTTTCCTGGTCGATTTGTCGTGCCGGCTGCGACAGGCATGGATTTTTCTTCTGGCTGGATAGTGC
The DNA here is from genome assembly GCF_022355385.1 of Mustela nigripes. Classification (NCBI taxonomy): domain Eukaryota; kingdom Metazoa; phylum Chordata; class Mammalia; order Carnivora; family Mustelidae; genus Mustela; species Mustela nigripes. The sequence continues at coordinate 51,679,587 of NC_081572.1, read as the reverse complement.
CAATCGGATCAGCCCTCCATCCTCCCAAGAGCTGCTTGTTCCAGGACCAGCTCTGTTGGCCCTCTGTCTTCTCCAATCCCCCTATCGCCTACAACTTAGCCCTGAAAACTTGCTGGCTTTGGCTGAGACCTGTTTGAGGAGTTCCTTGGGGCATCCAGGCACCAGAGCTGGTCCCTGATGTGTTCCGCCTTCGGGCACCAACACACTTGTCCCTACACACCTGGGCCAGGCTCTCTGTCTCCTCCTGGGCCTCTCCCTTCCCTGATCTGGAGGCCCTCCTTGCCCAAAAGAAAGCCCAGTCCTTCTGTGTTGAGCAGTGCATCCTTGGGGCCATGGAGAATATCCCCCAGGGTCACTTGTGATAAAAATGAATAGCATATTGATCAAGTCATATTTTACTTCTATTATTACTTCTGTTCATTTTATAAATAGGGATGATGAGAATCTCGCAGACTGGGAGCCCGATATGGGGCTCGATTCTAGGACCCCGGGATCACGACCTGAGCCAAAGCCAGACACTTAACCAACTGAGCCACTCAGGCATCCCTCTTTATAACAACCTTATGAATAGGCACTCTGATCATCCTTTTTCCATCTGAGGGGAAACTGAGGCACAGAACAAGACACTGAGTGGCTTTCTCAGGACACCCCACCCCACGAGAAAACAGCAAAGGCCAGATGCGAAGTAGGCATCCCGGCTACAGAGCCCATACTCTGTACCCCATGCTATCTTGTACCCTAACTTTGGCCTTCACAGAACATCTGTCCTTTGTCACATCATATAATCATATCATACACATCATACACACCAAATAATCCAATTTCCTTTTTCCACCAAAGTTCCGGGTATAGCCTATCTATTTCTACATCTGCATTTCTTTTTTCCATTAAAAAAAAAAACAAACAGGAAAATATTCCAGCACCTCCATGGCTTGCACCAGTCCTATGAGCTCCCCTTGCAGATGTCCTGCCTACTTCTGTGGGCACAGCCTCTGTGTCTCACACACCTGTCGAGTCCCGCATTCTGCTGCTGACAGTTTGATTTGATAGGACCATCGCGGTCATCCTCACCGGAACTGGGACTTAAGCAGGCACTGGAAGTGTGACGCGGCCCCTTTTTCTCTGCATTTCGAGTTGTGGAAATGCTGCCACCCATAGTGGTTTACTCCGTGGGGGGTCGGGGGACAGGTTCTGACCATCTTCTATGTGAAGAAGGCAGGGCTTGGAGAATTTGCCATGTTTCTTCTAGCCACCAGCGAGTACGTGCCAGGGCTGGGCCCCAACGCAGTTCCTCTGATTTCCAAACCTGTGATTTTTCCATCATGTGGACTCCTCAAGGTGGTGGGGGGGGGGGGAAGGTGAGTCTTAATTGGGCAGTTGTCCCGTTGATGAAGTTGTCGTCAGAGCCTCGGTGTCTCCAGGCGCTGGGTCAGTATCTGGCGAGGTGTTTACACCATAAATGAAGCCTTTCCTGTCTCACTGCAGTCAGCAGCCTGTGTGGGCGTTCTTGGCGAGGCCTGCACACATCTGGTCTGGAAAGGTCCTCAAAAGTGAGGTTACTGCCTCATCTACACTCCTCTGACTCTTCTGAGCAGCTTAGTTTTAAAAGCTCAAGCACAGGGGGGAAAAAAAGGCAGAGGGGAAGGAAAAAAGGAAGGAGGGAGAGAAAATGAGAGGACAAAGGAAAGAGGAGGAGAAGAGAATAGAGAAGGAATGGAAGGGGCCAGTTTGACTTCCCTGAGCAGATCCCTATAAATACACATCAGAACGATGGCAAATCCAAGCCTCCAGAAGATGTTCTCTGTGACCAACAGAAGCAGGTAGAAAACCGCCTGCAGACACACACACTCAAGTTGGCACAGGACCCGTTAACCTCAATTACTGTCTTTAAAATTCACAATTTTTTCTGGGGACAAATTTCATCTTTAAGCTCCTTCACCTGTGGAAGTGAGAGAGCACAGAACGATTATGCTGTGCCCTTGGAACGATACAAAGTACAAAGAATTCTTTGTTCCCGGAAGTTTGTTGCTTAGGAAAGCCAGATTCCATAGATGCAAGCAGGGGGGGGGGGGTGAGAAAGTGGGCTTTTCTGACATCCCGTGAGCTAGTGGACGAGGGATCTGGGAGCGATTTAAGTAGAAGAGGGTCCGAAACTGACATGCCCTTGGGATGGAAAACTATGAAACCTTCCTAAGACTCTGAACTCCTCCGGGACATTTTCTGCTTCGGGCCAGGGTCAGGCTCATGGAGGTGAAGAAGGTGGTCAATCTGGCCACACGGATAGGGCTGGGATAGGTGGGAATGAACATATTTTCTGAGCCCCACAGACCAGGCAAAATAGTGCCAAGGAAGGCAGCCCAGGCTGCAAGCTGGAGGTTCTCCTTTCTCAGGGAGGTGGTTAGGAGAGTCCACTATAAGCCAAGGGAATGCTGGATTCGATAGACAAGGCTACACTGAGCTATGGGTACATTAATCTCCTGCAAGAAAAACGAAGTGTGCACCAGCCATCCCCAAGACAATCTGAGTGAACAAGCCCCAGGATGCATCATTGTCCTTGCAATGCATCATCCAACAAGTGCCTCTGAGTTGGAGGGACAGCAGTAGCACTACAAATGAACTTGAACACAGATGTTTTCTTCATCTCTGAGTCCCTGAACCACTTATCAAGTGTGAAACCTCAGCTCAAGCCAGGGGAGTTCACAGACAAAGGCCAGATCTCTTTGAGAGGTTCAAGACAGAAGTGGGCAAAGCTTCAAACATGTTTACTCCTCCTTGTTAAAGACCGGGGAATATCGATCCAGGGGACTTCAGTGGTAAGCCTGGGTCTCCTGTGACAATTACGTTAGAATTCTGATCCAGAAATTAAAATTCTAAAAGTATATCTCACAGGAGTGATGGATAGGCAATGAGTTGGCCATTAGAACTCTTTTTACCACAAAGGAAAAATGGGAACGTCCTGAATCTCAAATCATGGGGAAATGACTGGGGGAATTTGCTGCAGTTGGAAGATGAGATATCATGTAACCATTAAAAATAACATTGAAGGGCACCTGGGTGGCTCAGTGGGTTAAGCCGCTGCCTTCGGCTCAGGTCATGATCTCAGGGTCCTGGGATCGAGTCCCGCGTCGGGCTCTCTGCTCCACGGGGAGCCTGCTTCCTCCTCTCTCTCTCTCTCTGCCTGCTTCTCTGCCTACTTGTGATCTCTCTCTGTCAAATAAATAAATAAAATCTTAAAAAATAATAATAATATTGAATAAGGCTATTTAATGAAATGAGGGAAGCTCAATGATGCGTACTTAGTGAGGAAAACGTTAGGAAATAATATATCTGTGATTTACGGGGTGCTTACCAGGCAGTCTGCTAGCCCTCCCATTTTACCTACAACAATCCCAGGAGGGCTGAATATCACTGACTTCTAGGACGCTACAAGGTTTAGTAGTGCCAAGGTCACACAGCTGGAAAAGTAGAGCCAAAATACAAATGTTGACAATCCGAAGGCAAGACCCTGCATTCCTAATCCCTAGACTCCAACAAATGGAGACACATCCCAAGTTCCACGGTGACAAAAAAATGAAAGCAAAATCTGAAAGCCCACCAAGTTTGAGAATGCAGAGCAACACTGTGCTTCCAAGTTCAACATCACATGGGAAAAATACATTTGCATGGAACTGAACTGATCCCAGAGCCAATCGTGAGTAATAACCACCCATCTGAGTCTTGTGCCTCCATCAGCTGAATCTGTGGATTTCTGGCTTAAGTGGAGGAAATGGGCACTGGGCCTACCCCAGGGAGGGGTCAGGAGAGGCACAGGCCAGACCTTGCTTCAACTCTTGTGCTGTCTCCAAATGCAGTGACACATCCAGACCCAGAGGTAGTATGACAGTATTGAATTCAATTGTGCATCTTACAATGCTGATGGTATAATGTAAGCATTTCCATGGACCATGAGTTTCATAACCTTATTTTGTACTTATTTAAATACATCAGGAGACTCAAAGAAAACAAAAGAAGTATCCTGAACCCTATGGATCTTGAGGGACCATGAATGAGCCAACAACAGTCCTTTGGTCTAGGTATGTGACTTTGAATCTGATAATCCCTATGACTCATGGCAAAAACATGGTCAGATGTAGTTCAGATGAGTAAAAGTGCACTGACCAGTTATAGTCCATCGACCAAGGGGGAAAGCCCTATGTGGTTGTCAATGCTCTATCTCCAACCACACTCTCTTCCCTCTCTCTCTCTCCTTCTCATGCCTCATCCATCCATTATGGTATGCAACCATAATGCAGTCAAAATATTATTACTACCTGAATTTCACTACCTTGTGACCTCCTCAACCATTGGGAGACCTCAACCATTGGGAGACCTCAACCACTGAGAGACCTTCCAAGTAAAGTATTTATATGAGCCTTCCCAATGGGTGGTCTACTGGATATGGTCTTGTGCCTCATTCCTATACAATCTTGGATCATTGAATATATAACTGAGCCTTGAGAACCCTTAGGCAGGAACTAGATTATGAAGCATTTTTTAAATTTATTGGACCATTGAACTTTTGTTACTAAATTCTCTCCAAGACATAGGTTCCATGGAACTCACCCTTGAGAACACTTTTATTGAAACACTGGACTTCATGACCTCTCCAGCTCTGATGTTCTAGTCTTTCCCAAAGAGAAAAAATGGCATTCCTTCAAACTGACTATGGACATTTCAAGAAATGAAGAGATAGATTTGAAGGCAGGAGGCTTCAGATAGGGACTCTAGGCCAGCTAACATTCCCCAAGCAGGTAAGAGAAAACATCCATGGAGGTCAGTCACCAAATTTGTCCCCATGATCCTGAGTGAGGAATTGAGTGGATGTCTTCTGAGGTCATGCCATGCCATGTCACTTCCAGTGGCCACTCAGCCCCTCCCTTGTCATGTGTTTTTTTTCTCCTTTTGGAGACACCACTGTGTTTCAGCGCAGGGGGTGGCCTCGTTGTGGTCTTTGGAAGAACACCGCAGAAACCAGTTATGGTGTTATATGGACTCATAACCCAAGAGTGGCCTCTGTGTATTGGTCCCTACGTTCGTTTTTCTCACTATAGACTGAGACCCATGAGCTCAAAAGTCTGCTGCTAAGTCAAATTTTTACACATCAAATTGTTTTAAAAATTGCCCAAATAAGCAGACTCCTATCCATTTCAAACCCTGTGAAACCTCACTGCATATCTTTAGGCCATTGATGACATAGAGGCCAAGTTCCACTCCAGAGGCTTCCCAGCACGTTGATGAGCAACATCGCCTACACATGTAAGCCCACTTTTAGAATCCTATATTCTAGGATTTCCTTCTCCCTCTTCCTTTTGGGTGGTAGCCTGTGTGCCCACCCACCAGAGCCTCTGGGTTGTCTCATGCTAGGAGGGATCTCGTCTCTCATGTAACCCTAGCCAAGCACCACCTAATAAAGTGTGTTACCTGTCACTCCCTCTACTGGTCATATCTTTTCCCTCTAGGTCCACCCCAGAGTCCCTCAGATTAACCTCCACATAAACATGGACAGATGTGAGATCCAGAAGAATCCTTGAGCCAGCACACAGAAACCCAGCAATGGCCCTAGGATTCACACACGCACAGAAGGGTAGAAAATCCTCCAGGGAAGCCAAAGCATCCCAGGGATAACATCACACTGGCCACTCCAGCTTCCTCAAATACCCAGCTTTGTGGGTTGGTTGGTTTGTTTCCAGAGAGCTCAGGGTGCAAGGAGTTGACATGGATTGCCAGTGGTGGGCTGCCAACGGGAAGACCCTTCTCAGTCTCAAGCTGGGGGAAAACACTTTCACGAAGCTGAAGGCATGAATTGTTCTGCTATGCAGCTGTGGAAAAAGAATAGACCTGTATGTCATCTGGTGGCAGCCCACGAGAGCCCTGCACCCAGACGGCACACCATTAGGTGGACTCCCACTCAGGTGACTGAGGGACCCATTATTTATCCAGCAATTTAGGCAGCCGGTCCTTTTCTACAAGGCTATGTATGATTACCTGGTAGGGCTGAAAACAGCTGGTGTGGTCTTAACAACCACACAACTAAGACATCAGCTCCCAGTCTACACCAGCAGTTGCTTCTATAAGGGAAACAAAAGCCGTACCTCTCTTCTCACTAAGGTCCCTGGACTTTGCTGGCTTCTTCCATGATGAGAGAGTAAACAGATGATGACTCAGTGTTCTTGGCATCCAAGGCCATCCACAGGCAGAACCAGACTCTGGGCGATGTGTATTTTGAACATCCTAACCTCAGCTATGTGAGGGGAAGGGAAATGAAGACTCCTTGCAACTAAATTCATTCAACAGGGATTTACTGAGCAACTGCTTAGACCAGAAGCAAGTAACATTGCTTGGCCCCTTCTTTCTCCATTAGAAGGCAAAAGATTCCCATTCTCCTAGATGTGCTCCTTTGAAAGGAGCTTTTCTATTTTCTCCATCAAAAGGTGCAGCCTGCTCCTCCACTCTTTGCTTCTGAACCTGGCTGGGTGACCTGTTTGGGCCAATGGAACATTCTCAGCAGAAGCAGAAGCTTCAAGGGTGCTTTCTCATTGGGGCTTGCCCTTTTCCTCCATCATCTGAACAAGCCCAGCCATCTCAGCCATCTCAGCTAAGGCCCTGGAAATGTGAGCCAGCCTGGGGTGGGATGTGGGGGTTTGGAAAGCAGCTGAGTCTGGCTGAGACCATGAGGGATGCCACACAAAACCGAGCCAGCACTCATTGCTGAAAACCAATGATTTGGTGTTTCGAGCCACTAAGTTTTGGGGTGCTTTGTTACACATAAAGAGCTTACTGCTACATTAACAATCCTAGAATTGGGGTTAAATGCCAAATACATGCTTTAGGAACAGGGCTCTGTGCCAGCAGGACAGAGGCAATGGACTTGGACTCCCTTGGGGTGCTCTGGGGCCTGGAAAACTGACCTTCACACTTGGCTCAACAGATTCTCTGAGGGAGGAAAGTGGCACAGTCAGGGAGATCGAACAGATTCCTGGGGCTCTGTGGGAGTTGCTTGGCCTCTCTGGAAAGTCTCTGGCATTTTCCAAGGGTCTTCTGATTCTCTGAGGTGCTAAAGGTCTGTAAAGAGCCCTGTGGATTTGTATGGTGCTCCGAGACCCAGAGTCAAGCAGGACTGCTCAAACTAACAGCAGCAAAGCTTGTTTCTCCTTTATTCCTGAGCCATTGCTGTCAGCTGCATGACCCCACCAGATGGACGTGCAAGATGGGTGCACCCACTGGTTGTGTACTTGGATGTCATGCAACATAAAATTGCCACAAAAGTATCTAAATTCTTTTTCTCATTTTCTGTATTGACCTCACCACCATCCTGTAACATCAGTGAGCTGGGTCTGGTCCCATGTATGTACCACGCTTTAGTCGAATTTCCGCAAAGAGGACTGAGGCTGGCCCTACAGTGCACACAGCCCCTGGCCCAGAACCATGAACTTTCATTTGCAGCTGGAGCTTAACTATAAAGTTTTTCTCTGGACATGAAGCCAGGTGTCATTTCTTTAACCCCTGGTGCAAACGCTATTGAAAGTCAAATAACCAGACAAATTTTGTAAAGAACAGAATCTTTACTTGGGAGAGGCTCTGAATAATAAAATAATAACTCTCAACCTTTAACATCTCACTGACCAGAAGATACAGATGTCTTAAGGACATTGTTCTGTGACCATCGGTAAGTCATGGTCTTGACAGTGATGCCAGTCTGCATTGCCAGCCCTACCCTGAATGCCAGTGTGGGGTCTGCTGGGCACAGTCTGCCCCAGGAGCTGCAGGAATGGCACTCCAGCCAATGAGATGATGAACCCCGACTCTGAACAGCCATTCTCCTTGATGGAGCCCCTACTTTCTTCTTCTGCAGATAGGAGAAGCATAAGCAAATCCCAGGAAAAAATCTGGAGTGCTTTAAGGAGTATCCCTTGGAGCATCTTCCTGGGGGATGGTCTTGCAGCATTGGATAGGGGTGCCAGGAGCATGCAGAGGGAAGATTCTGAGGACACTTAGGGAGCACCAAAAGGTACCAGGCCTTAACTGGCTGATATATGATTTCTGTGTTCTTCACAGCACCCATACAGTCCCAAGATAACTGAGACCTGGAGAAATTAAATGAGATGCCCAGAGTCATGCAGTTAGCAACTGTCTGTAAAGAACTGCAATCACTACTTCTACATGAGCCCCCAACAAAATAAGTCCTTTCCACTGATTGATGGTGCCGTTTTGGAACTTTTTCCCCCAGAAATCTTTTTTATGCCTCAAGTGGATAAGGTTGGTGCTCCACCAAAATACTATCAAATTCTGTCTTCTCATTTCTAGGCACCTGCTCCTCAACCTTCCTCCATCATTGTGTTTCCCATGGCCAGTACCTTCAGGCTTTTCTTTGAAGGGCTGCCTTTGGCCTTTTGGAACTCTCGACCTGTAGGCATGGAGAGCTGGAGATGCATGGGTGCTCACGTGCCTGTCTCCCACCCCCATCTTGGCCATTAACAAGACAGCCAGATTAAGGAGAATGAAAGCACAGATCCCTTGCTTTGGGTTGGGGTGACTCTGAGGTTCATCTTACCCTCCAGTATTTATAGGGTAAGGCTAAAGCTGTTCTCCACAGGATGTTGCCCAAGATGGTGGTACCTGTTCTTGGCTTCTCTCAACTGCCCCATCCTTTACCAAGTCTGCTATGGTGGGGGAGGTGGAGATCTACTCAGTAAATCACATGCTCACCAGTCCCCATCCCGATGTCAGCTTCTGGAGAACCCAATCTAAGGCACCTTTTTCTGAAAGGTGGCAGGTAAGGAAAGGGCAGGAAAGACAGGGAGGTGTGGGACGAGAATGAGAAATCCTTTCACTTTGGATTATCCTCCATTGGGTAATCTTGTTCATTTTAGCTTGAAGTTTCTGAGACGTTTACAACCACGCCACTGTGCCACATAATTGTTGTCTGAAATTACAAATATAATAGGACACTAAGTTTGTAAAATACTCACATACACTAGAAGAGACCTCCGAGATAGGAAAATAAGCAAATGATAGGCTGACGTCCGCCCAGGGATGTTTGGTCTACGCGCCGTAAGGCCATGATGTTCTCAGATTGAACTCACGGCCCGCACTTCCAACCTGGAGTCCCGTGAAAATCTCTATTTCGGGCTGGCCTTGAAAAACTGGGACATTTGGCAACACCAAGCCCACATCACACATCACTGACCAGCAGCAGCCACTCGCAGTGAGTAGCGGCTCAAACGTAAATCGTGTATTAACGAAGATGGAACGGACTTTCATGAGATGGCAAATAAAATCCCAGATCTTAGTGGCTTAACCCAACAACGATCGTTTGTCATTTACTCAGAGTCCAGTCGGAGTCGGTGAGGGCCCTAGTCCCACCGATGACCCAAGGATCCAGGATTTCTGCTTCTTCTTATGAAACATCATGTAACTAAGAAGCACCCAAGATCACTGTGGGAAGGCAGGAGAGGTGAAAAGAGGCACGCTGGCGCAGAACCACCCAGCATCCGCTGGCCAAAACGAATCAATTGAACCCAGCTGCACCGTGAAGGAGACTCAGTGCAACAGAGTACTCAGTGTCTCGTTGGCACACAGGCAGAGCTCTCTGTTTTGCCAAATATTCATAAACTCTATTACCTCCCGACACTGTCCTTAATCATCCTACACCTGTTGGCTCATCCGATTACCCTGGGTTAAAAGGAAATTTATCAAATTAGAAATCCTCCTCTGGGTCCACAAGGATACCCCAGCTCCTCCTTCAGGACTGTTGCTGCCAGATATAGCCAGGAGCCTTGGACAGGTGTCCCCAGGGTGGAAAATCCCCCAAGCCCTTAGAGAAACCGTCCATCCACTGACCAAGACACACGTGTTGCAGAGACAAAAGTGACGCTCAGCTGTTCCCAGAGGCCAAACCTTTCACCCACACCTCTCTGTTTCTATTTCAACAGACATCTGGCTGCTGGTAAAAGGACTTTTTGAACAAACATAGTGTCTTTTCTCAACCTGTCACCCAGCATCGCTCCCAGGCAACAATGTATACGATGGTGACTGTGTCTCCAAATGAGGCCGCACAACCAACTTAACACAGAATGTGACTGAAACCCCCTCCTGCTTGGGGCTGAGACAGTTGCCTGCGGGTTAGCTGGGAATGAAACTTCCAACCAATGCTATGGGAAAAGGCATTTCAAGGGCAAGCCACCAACTTAGGAATGTTTCTGGCTGTCACAGCTTTATAAACTAGAATTTACCTGTATGGGACAATCTGAAAGTGGTTCATTAAGGGTCCGTTTTTCCCCCCTTGTGCTCTGTGTTAAAATGAGACCCTCAGACTAAAAGCCTTCAGGAGCTACTTAGTATCAATCAGAAGATGGAAAAGCCATTCAAGGTCTTCCAGAATTGCAAAAAAAAAAAAAAAAAAAAAAATCCTCTAGATCAGTGCTGTCTAGATCAGCACTGCTTATTTCTATCAGTTCCAAATACTTTCTTTGTTAATTTCTTTCTGGGCCTATGGATTGTTTAGAGGTATGTCATTTCCTTCATAAATATGCAAGGACTTTTCCCGGATCTGATGACTGATTTTTTTTTAATTCTTTTGTAGTAAGAGGACATACTCTGTCTGATTTTAATCATTTTAAATTCACTGAGACTTTTTAATGGTCAGCCTGTGGCTTATTGTGATTGACGTGCCATGTACACTTGAAAAGTTTACATATTTTGCTGCTTCTGGATGGAAAAATGTCAATTATAAATGTTAATTGGATTCTTTCATCGATAGTGTGCTAGTTCAAGTCTTCTGTATGCATCCTTCCTGATTTTCTATTTTTTTAAGATTTTATTTTTTTTAAATTTTTATTTCTTTTCAGCGTAACAGTATTCATTGTTTTTGCACCACACCCAGTGCTCCATGCAATCCGTGCCCTCCCTAATACCCACCACCTGTTTCCCCCAACCTCCCACCCCCCGCCCCTTCAAAACCCTCAGATTGTTTTTCAGAGTCCATAGTCTCTCATGATTCACCTCCCCTTCCAATTTCCCCCAACTCCCTTCTCCTCTCCATCTCCCCTTGTCCTCCATGCTATTCGTTATGCTCCACAAATAAGTGAAACCATATGATAATTGACTCTCTCTGCTTGACTTATTCACTCAAGATAATCTCTTCCAGTTCCATCCATGTTGCTACAAAAACTTGGTATTCATCCTTTCTGATGGAGGCATAATACTCCATACTGTATATGGACCACATCTTCTTTATCCATTCGTCCATTGAAGGGCCTCTTGGTTCTTTCCACAGTTTGGCAACCGTGGCCATTGCTGCTATAAACATTGGGGTACAGATGGCCCTTCTTTTCACTTATTTGAGAGACGGAGCGAGAGAGGGGGAAGCTGGCTCCCCACAATACAGGAAGCCCTATGTAGGGCTCAATTCCAGGACCCTGGGATCATGACCTGAGCCAAAGGCAGACGCTTAACTGACTGTCTATCTTTTTCTCCTGTCAAATTTTGAAAAAAGGTGTTATAACATCTAACTCTAGTGGTGACTGTGGCTATTTCTTTTTGCAGTTTCACAAGTTTTTGCTTAATTTATTTTGGAGTTCTATTATGTGTGTAAGCATTTAGGATTATTATGTCCTCTTAATGGATTGATCATTTTGTGATTATAAATTCTATCTCTTTGCTCTGAAGTCTCATAGGAACCGTCCAATATTAACTGAATCACTTCAGCTTTTTGAAAATTAGTCTTGGTATATCATGTCTTTTCCCTTTCTTTACCTTCTCATTATGTCTCTCTATATACAGGGGGTTTCTAGGATCAATGTTCTTTGCCGCCTGATGTCCAGTGTCCAGTTTCTGTGTATTTTTGTCTTTTTTTTTTTTTTTTTTTTTTGGTTGTTTCTAGTCAGAAGGTAATCCAGTCCCTATCACTCCTTCTTGGCCAGAAATTAAAATTCTTTTATTTGATTTTTTTATCAGTATTTTCTAAACAGGCATGGGTCCTTCTCATCCCTGGTGAGGATGTGACTTATCTACCAGGAATCTCCAAAATCAACTCCTTCATGAAGCTTCTCCTGACTTTTCCCTCTTACTGATGCACTTTTGTAGAGAATAGAACTTTTTAATTTACAAGAATACACTCCAACCTCCTCACAAGTTCTCGAGGTGGGGTTCACCAATGCAGACTACCTGTTTTCCCTGAATGCTTTTTTTCTAGATAAGAACAACTTAGAAATCTGAGAGGTCTACCCAAAGAAATGCTTAGATTAGATGAGAACTGCTTCCTTGGACATCTCTACTTCTTGTTTCCAACCTTGTCATCAACAGCTGGCTTTTGTCTCAAGATTATTTAGTACAACAGAACTGAGATAGGATTTTATTACACTGTGAAGATAATCATACCGGGGCCCTTCCCCCAACTCCCCATAGAGAACGAAACTTTTCTGGAATGTTGTGTGATGGGCAATCAGCTGGTCTCCTCACTAGTCTGGTGACTTGTTCCTGCCTGTACATTTCATGTTGCACCCTCAGCAAAATTAAAATCACTGCATAATCTGTGATACATCTAGACAATGGAATATTATTCAGCGCAAGAAGAAATTGAGCTATCGAGCCATGAAATGACATGGATGAAACTTACCTGTATATCATGAAGTGAAAGAAGCCAGTCTGAAAAACTGCATACTGTATCATGCCAACCATAGGATGTTCTGGAAAAAGCAAAAGTAAGGAGATAATAAAAGGATCCATGGTCGCCTAGAGTTTGGGGAGATGTGAGCGATAACAAGGCAGGGAAAAAAATAAAGATTTTTTAGAGTGGCGAAATTACTCTCTATGATACTAGAATGATGGATCCATGTCACGGTATATCTGTCCAAACCTGTAAAAGGATCAACACTGACTGAATGCTAAGGGCAAACTCCAGGCTTCAGGTGTAATGATATGTCAAGGTAGGTTCATTAATTTTCATAAATGTACCCTTCAGGTAGAAGATATTGGTGATGGGAGAGCTGGTGTATGTGTGCGGAGATTTCTGTACCTTCTCAATTTCTCTATAAACTAGAACTTCTCTAAAAAGAATTGAGTCTTATAAAAATCATTTCACAGGTCTGTGTGACCACCCATAGGGTGTTGACTCCAGGAATACCACATCTAGTTGCTAATATCTAATTACACTTTATGGCATTATTTGTGCATTTATTTCTTCAGTCTATAAGCGTTGAAAGGCTGGGACTTGTCTTACTGTTTTCTGATTCTTATGCCTAATTATAGTCCTGGGCATAAAATGAGCACTTTACTAATATTTGTTGAATGAAAGAATGAGAGTATAGTTAGAAAAGCATATGACTCTCCAGACTTCCATGTATTTCTAGAATGCCTGCCCTGTAGTGACCCCATGTTTATATGCACCACACCCATTGGCTGCTAAACATTGCATTGAGCTTTTACAACTTATTTATTTACATTACTTCAAACGTCTTCAATTTCCAACCTAATGGTTCACCTAGGATCCATCCTGTCATGTGGACTTGAAGACTGGTTTAAAAAAAAAAAAAAAACAAGAGCATAGTACAGTAGAATCATAGGAATCTCAAGAATGCCTAGTGCTGGATGTCTGGGTGGCTCAGTTGGTTGAGTGACTGCCTTCAACTCAGGTCATGATCCTGGAGTCCTGGGATCAAGTCTGGCATCAGACTTCCTGCTCAGCATGCGGAATGGGGGGGTCTCCTTCTCCCTCTGGCCCTACCCCTCTTATGCTTGCTCTCTCTCATTCTCTCTCTCTCAAATAAATAAATAAAATCTTTAAAAAAAAATAAAAGAATGCCTAGTGTGGTGATAGACACAATGAAAGGGCCAGGTGATAGACACAATGAAAGAGCCAGTGGGACACTAATCTTCCACCATCTTTTTTTTTCCTACCATCTTCTGGGTTCCTTCCTGCACCCCTGTGATATGCATGAACTCTTTGAGGCTTCCTATGACAAAGTCAAGCCCTTTTTGTGTTTCAATCGGATTAAAAATGCAGGAGCTATGCATATGAAGTCATGCTATTTTTTTTTTATTTCTTCCACTTTATTTCTCTTCTTCTCAAAATTGTTTTAGTTATTCTAACTCATGTGCCTTTCCATATAAATTTTAGAATAGTCATGTTCATAGCCATAAAAAAAAAGAAAAGCTCACCTGGATTTTGGTAGGAATTATGTTAAACATGTATCTAATTTTTCAAATTAAATTCATTTAACCAACATATAGTACATCATTGGTTTTTGATGTAGGGTTCAATGATTCATTTGTCATGTAACACCCAATGCCCATCATATCACGTGCCCTCCTTAAGGCCCATCATCCAGTGACCCCGTCCCCATTCCCCCCTCGACCCAGCAACCCTCAGTTTGTTTCCTCAAAGTCAAGAGTCTCTCATGGTTTGTCTCCCTCTTTGATTTCTTCCCATTTGGTTTTCCCTCCCTTCCCCTCTGATCCTCTGTGCTATTTCCTATATTCCACATATGAGTGAAACCACATGATAATTTTCTTTCTCTGACACTGATTTCACTTAGCATAACACCCTCCAGTTCCATCCACGTCAATGTAAAGGACACACTATTGTTATCATTCCTGTTTTACACACAAGGAATATGAAGTTCAGAGCATAAAGACACTTGCCAAGTCCATTAGCAGAACCGGACCCTCCCGTGTGAGTATGATACCCTTGCCACTAGCTCACTCTAAAGCTTTCGCTTCCTCACCGGTTCGCGTTATCTCAAAAAAAAGATGAACACTTGACAGCACTGGGTCCCCAGAGCAGTGGATCTGATAACACTTGACCAAGCCACGGCTTGGACCAGGATCAGGATTTTATGTGAACTATTTGAAGACCTCTGATGAAAGGCTGTTCAGTGAGAACATTCAGTCATGCTCAAAACATCTGAGGGACTGAACTATGTTTATCCAGACCTGGCAATTCCTGTGTTCAAAACTATTTTCCTGGAGCACTCTACAGGGCTGAGCCTTTGCCAGGGAATGTTCCTATAATGTTTCTCTCGAGTCGGAGGGAATCACCACCCCAGCTCTATACGTGCGGGGACAGCAGCTGCCTGTTCCTCCTCCCTCCCAAGCAGGCTCTCAGCACTGTAGGAACATGCCGTTTTCATCAAAGTTTATAAATACCTCGTTCATGGTGCAGCCCTCCCAGTGGTTGCATGGGGACACCACGGCCATACCGATCCCCGGGATGTCCAGACTGGTTTGTGGACAAATCCGGAGGCTGGGATGCCAGATTCTATTGCTTTTTTCTTGGCCACACAGCCTAGCCACAGGCCACATGTGGTCTGAGGCTTAACCCCTCTTTCAACACATGTAAGCACAGGGCTCCATGACAAAATGATGGAGCTGTATTGTGAAGGCTCACCCTTGAATGCAAGAGGCAGCAATGGGATCCAAAAGCATCCATCCTTGGACGCATCCTTTTATGAATGGGATGGGTTGTTGGTGATATAGAAAGCCAGCCATTTCTCACAAGCTTAACTGCCTAGTTTTATCTTAGTTTGTGGGTTTGGTCCCCTTTGCTGCCTCCCAAACTTTACCAAAACCTACTTTAAATGTCTTCTCTCGGGGTGCCTGGGTGGCTCAGTGGGTTAAAGCTTCTGCTTTGGCTCAGGTCATGGTCCCAGGGTCCTGGGATCAAGCCCCGCATTGGGCTCTCTGCTCTGCCGGGAGCCTGCTTCCTCCTCTCTCTCTGCGGGCCTCTCTGTCTACTTGTGATCTCTATCTGTCAAATGAATAAATAAAATCTTAAAAAAAAATAGATGTCTTCTCTCAGCTGTCCTATAAAACATCAAGGGAAGTCACTTTCCGTATGCATTGGATGAGTTTGCTAGGGATGCCATAACAAAATACCTACAGTTGGTTGGCTTTAACAACAGAAGTTACTTTTCTGATGGTCCTGGAGGCTGGAAATCTGAAATCAAGGTGCCTCTTCTTGGACTTCTTTTTGGCTTGTGGATGACCATCTTCTTCCTCGATGTCAATATGGTCTTCCTTCTGTGCAAGTCTGCCATCTTAACCTCCTTTTATAAGGACACTGGTCATATTGAATGACGGCCCACACTCAAGACCACATCTTTTTTTTTTTTTTAAGATTTTATTTATTTATTTGACAAACGGAGATCACAAGTAGGCAGAGAGGCAGGCAGAGAGGGGAGGGGGAAGCAGGCTCCCTGCTGAGCAGAGAGCCTGATGTGGGGCTCGATCCCAGGACCCTGGGATCATGACCCAAGCCGAAGGCAGAGGCTTTAACCCACTGAGCTACCCAGGTGCCTCTCAAGGCCGCATTTTAACCTAATTTTCTCTTTTGGGACCCTTTTTCTGAGCACATCACATTCTGAGGTATTGGGGTTTAGGACTTGAACATATGAATTTTAGAAGGACACAGTTCAACCCATAACATATCCTGACACAGAACAGTGTGGTGGGCCCTTGGCAATTAATGAGGGATCTTGAAAGGGGAGAGAAGTTTGAGAGGAGAGAAGAGTGCTTCAAGTCCAGTCAACCCTTCTCCAAAAGAGATTCTCCTTCCAGAGCAATCTTGGAGTTTCTGGGTTTCTTTATTCCTTTCAATGGAAGTACAGAAAATATTTTCTAAAATTGAAAATGTATTTCTTTGCAGCCCATCTCTTAGGCAAACTCACTTTTGGCCAAACCTTATCCCATCCACACTAACTCTACCACTGTGCAAGCCTCCCTTCTTCCACAGACCCCACAACAAGGGCCAATGCATCTTCCCAAAGCATGGCTCAAACCCTAATGTCTCCTCATGGACAGATCATAAAGTTCAAATCAGTCTCCTGAAGGGCCCCAATATATCTTCCCAGGCATGTCCTCTACTACTCCCCTCACAAAACTGGAACTCCTCTCCAGTCAACTAGAAAGCATACCTTCATCCATACTATTCCATTGACACTTTGTCTGTCACAACTCATCCAATTAATCCACTTCCACCTTTAATTCCCACCTCCTGTATTCAGCTTTTTCTGATCCAAAAAGCAAGAGCTCCCCCACTTCCATCCTTACCTCCTAACACAATGTACTTTGTCTCTCTTGAATGGCACTTATCCTATTTCATAGGCTACCTCTGTAGGAAGTACCTCCCATGATCCCTTGAGGATAGGTCAGCCCCATTTCCTCTTCACATTACTATGAAGTGCCCAGGATAGGACCTAGCCCATAAAGATCCAATACAAGTTCAATTGCATAGAGTTGCTGCCCCTTCTACATGAGCCCTACCAACACATTCAAGTTCTTTACCACTACTGCTGTTATCGGAGACGATATCTTATGTAAAATATCACAGACTGGTGGCTAATGAACAACAGAAACTTAATTCTCAAGTTCTAGAGGTTGGAAGTCCAAGACCATGGCGCCAGCAGATTTGGTGTCTGGTAAGAACCTACTTTCTGGTTTGTAGATAGCCATCGTCTTGCTGTGTCTTCACATGCTGGAAGGGACAATGGAGCATTCTAGGGCCACTTTTAAGAAACACATTGATGCCACTTAGGAGAGTTCTACTTCCCAAAGGCCCCACCTCCTAATACCACCACTTGGGACATTAGGTTTCAGCATATGAATTTGGGAGAGAGACAAACATTCAAACCAGAGCAGACAATAAACACTAGTGCCTGACGGAACATTTTTCTCTACTTTTTCTTATTTTGGTTCATAGAAGATGGACCTTTCTTTCTCCTCCCTATGGAAGAATATTGAAAAAGAACACAGCTGACCTTTCTCTAACCCTTCGATGATCCTTAAGGGAAGAATGGTAATCATGGATTCATCGTGATTCATCATGTTATTATTTATAAAGTTAAAGGGGATCAATTAAAAAATTGGAGTGTCTCTTACAATAAAGGCTAAAAATACCCCAAAACCAGTTGGGGGTATTAAAAGGACATTGTTGAATAGAATGGAGAGGGGGAATCATATTCTCTGAGATCACAAGCTTTGAACTTCTCACATTGTTTTCCATTTTCTGAAAATCAAAGAGGTAGGATTTTCTACTTTTATCTGTCTCTGAGGATACACAGTTCTGCTTATATTGTTTTCACAAGTCACCCAAATACAGTCTCTCCAGGGCACATGAGTTACCCCTCATCTAAATACCTTACCCAGAAATACTCTAAACTTAATTTTCTGGAAAATTATCTTCTTGACCCACACACCCGATGGGAAAACATTTCCTGCTGAAGACTGCAAAAAATGAGAATTGTTTTAAAGTCAACTTGTACTAAATATATCCATCCCGTAAAATGAGGTCTACCTAATTCATGTAAGCACTTGATTTTATTTTCTTTGCACATTACCCTTTGGGGCTGTTTTTTTTTTTTTTTAAATCTTTTTGTTGTTGTTATTGTCTGCCTTCTGTTTTAAATCCCCAGTTCACAAAAAAGAATCAATGACTTAAAAGTAGCTTGTTAGTAAGAGTGTCATGAAAATAGTAATATAAATACTACAGCTCAAAATAAAATCATAAATATAAACAGGAAAGAGGATTCCAGCCTAAATTAAATATAGACTGTGAAGCTGCATGTGCTAGAACAAGGGATAGGCTAGCAGATCTCTCACAAATAACCCCCAACTAAAGACTTAAAGGGGAAACCTGACAATGAATTTTAAAATCGGATTTCACTGGAGGCGCCTGGCTGACTCAGTCGGTAGAGTATATGACTCTTCATATTCAGGTCATGAGTTTGAGCCTCACATTGGGTGTAGAGATTTCTTAGAAATATAAAACAATAAATTAAAGATTACACTTGACCAAGGAACTTACTTGTTTCTACTCTGCAACGATTTATCTGCTTAGGAATTCTGTTGAACAGGAAACTAAGATTTTGCATCATTTTCCAACAGTGGTCTTTTTCACAAACCTATTGAGAAATTTTTTTTTTTCTAGAACAAGTGCAAGATATCACTTTCCAGTTGTAAACTGAATATTTTTTTATCTAAGAACTTAAAACTTCAAAGCTAACATTCAACGCCTTCTCCAAAGCATAAACAGGTTTGAGTCAAAATATTTTCCCGAAGTTTGGGAAACCAGTTTCATAGCTTTTGACACATTTAGGCTTGGCAAGGAAGTCAAATAAGCATGTGGAAGTCATTAGTACCGTTCACTACCTATTTCCAGGTCTTCGTCTTCTGTGTGCATGAAAGCACCACATCTCCCTGCTGCCTTTGAAGAGAGGCATGGCCATGTGACCTGCTTTAGTCAGAGAAACGAGAGTGGAAAAATAACTTTAAAAGCCAGTGTGCGATTTGCCATGTTCTCTCTCCCCCTACCACCATGAGGCATTGTCCATGTTCCAGGAGTGGTTGTCCCACCAGCCTGGATCGCAGAGTGAGGAAGACACGCAACACTGCCTTCAGTGGACACGCACCAGACCTGAACTTTGCTGGGTGAGATTTGGGGCTCATTTGT
The DNA here is from genome assembly GCF_022355385.1 of Mustela nigripes. NCBI lineage: Eukaryota > Metazoa > Chordata > Mammalia > Carnivora > Mustelidae > Mustela > Mustela nigripes. The sequence goes on along the minus strand of NC_081572.1, from coordinate 51,660,104 downwards.
CCCTGCAGCATAGCTGAGCTCATTTGAAGTGATACATAGTGTTGGAAATCTTTAAGCAGTGGACATAGTTGAGGGAAGTCGAGTATTAACAGCATGTAGTATGGAAGAACAACGTCATGAAGGGTGGTAGGAAGGCCTGTGTTTGTTTTAGTTTGTGGATGGATTAAACCACCGACGTACCAACACTTGAACTCACTCTTGAAATATGAGTGACGTGGTCAGGGAAGCAGAGACTGGTGACGTTTCTCTGTTGGAAACTATGGTACAGGAGAAGAAGTGTTTAGCTGGTGACGTTCTTCTGTTGGAAACTATGGTACAGGGGAAGAGATGTTTATTTTAGTTAACAATTATTTTGTGAGTCATGGTGAGGATTGGAAAATGTGCGTACCAGGTACATGGAACACTGGCTAAGTAGGCATCAAGGAAGGGAGTTGCCACCAAAGTCAAAGAAGTTGTTCCTAAAGGTCAGTCTTCTCGGTATTGTGTTTACTAAACACCATGCAGTAAAACAGGAAATGCACTGTCCAATCACATTGGACACTGAAATTGAGTGGTGCCTATTTCAGCACATGGTCTGAAGGTGTTGGCAGGGAATATAAGATTTTTTTTTAATTTTCTACACAGATTGTATTGGATTAAAGGGACTCAAATGAGTACTTGAAATGAGAACTAAGTTGTGTGGTTTTGGGTTTTGTTTTGTTTTGTTTTTTTTTTTTAAGCCTTATTTCATGACACTGCTAATGTCAGTTAAGGCCATTTCAGTGACGTCAAGTGATTTGCCTATGTGACATGTGGCATAACTTACCTATATACGCAGCCGTCTCGAGGATTCTTAAAGAGATGGACACTTGGTGCAAATAACTTAATTGGAAAGAATTTCACTTCTTCCTGATATTTGATGATTTTCTCCAATTACCAGAGGAAGAAATACATGATGTTATTGAGTAGATGATATTTTAAAACTGTAACCAAATGATGTCACAGAATTTGAAAAATTCCAATTTGAAAAATCCCAAGTTCACTAAAAAATGCCATAGGGACCACTCACTGCTACCTCCCAGCTTCCGAGTTTAATATACTCTTATACTTCTGGATATTTGAATAGGTTCAGAGAGAACGAAAGAGTTAGCTCTACCTCAGATCCTTTCTATCAGAACCACCTAGAATTTGCTTCTAGTTTCATTGGTCTAATAGCTGTGAGTTAGAATCTTATGCTTTTGATATGCTTAGATTACTATTAAATTTATGTACATTTTCTTTTAGTACTTTCATGATCTTTATTTTTTAAGATTTTATTTTTTAAAGATTTTATTTATTTATTTGAGAGAGAGAGTGCAAGCAGGTGGGTGCAGAAACAGAGGGAGAGGGACAAGCAGACTCTGTGCTGAGCACAGTGCCCAATGCAGGGCTCAATCTCACAACCCTGGGATTATGACCTGAGCAGAAATCAAGAGTCAGACACTTAAGCTGGGCCACCCAGGTTCCCCTGTGTTTTCATAGTTTTTAAAACTCCATAAACAGCTAGAACTTATGTCAGTATATCACATGAAATTACAACCTAAAAATTTTTTTTGCAGATAACCAGTTCTTGAATAATCCATTTTTTCTCCTACTATTACGAAGTATTGATTTTGTTAGATCCATATGTATATATGGCTATTTTGGACTTTCTATTTCATTGATCTGTCTGCTTATCCCACTTCCAATTACTATTGCTTAAAAATATTGCTTCAAGATGGGATACCTGGTGGCTTAGTAGGTTAAACATCTGACTCTTGATTTTGGCTCAGGTCATGATCTCAAGATCATGAGATAGAGCCCCACCATAGGCTCTACACTTAGGGTGGAATTTGCTGGAGATTCTCAAGATTCTCTCCCTTCCCCTGCACTCCACCCCATGCTCACTCACTCTCTCTCTCTTAAAATAAATAATTAAATATTGAAGAAAATACTGCTTCAGGAATAATAAACAAGTAAGAATGGCTGGAAGATTTTTTTTTTTTAAACATGTTGAGAGATCTACGTGCAGTATGACTCTTCCAATATCTTTTAATTTCTCATTCTCTCTGCTGGCTTCTTTCCCTTTGCTCCCAAATGTGAACATGCTTTTTTTCTATCTTGAAAAGACTTGCATTGAATTCCTTGTGTTTTTCCAGTTGTTGTTTTTCTGTCCTTCCTTTCACTGCCGGTCAACCCCTGCTACCCATAGAACATAGTCCTCTTTCCCTTAAATTCCTGTGTTATCTGGTCACACTGTGCTCCCCAAAGAGGACTATTAAAAGTTATCAGCGACCTCCCTCATGTCCTTCAGGTCTATTTCTGATCATCAACCTCTCACAACCCCTTACATAACGTTACACCCAATCAACACACAGCCTGGACTCCTTTCTCCTCTCTTGTCACTGCCACATTCTGGACCTCCTCTGTCTTTTCTGAGGTGACTTCCCTGTCTCTTTGTTCTTCTTGTAGTTCTCCTACACACTTCTCTTCCAAGACTGGCTGGCTGGCCTTGCTCAAGTTACTTAACTTTACTCTCCCTCGATTCCAAAGATCATGCTGCATGCTGTGGTTGGTTCTGTGTTCTTCAGGAACAGCCTGGACCTTTCTGCAGCTCAGTCCATGATCTTTCTGTCAACAATATCTGGACCTAAAAATGAGCTGCTGACCTTCCAGTGGACTTCCAGAACAACTCTGGTCCTTGACGTTCCCATGCTATCACTGTCCTCGGCACCTCTAAAACATCTGGATGTGAGAGATAGCAGCCCCTGAGACACAAAACCTTGACACATGGTTTTTCTTGAAGCCCTCCCATTTTTCCCCTCTAACACTGCTACTGGCTTGTTCTTCTTACTTCCTGCGTCTTCAGTAGCTTCCACTGAGAAGTTCATTAAAAGATTCTCTGGATGACTGCTGCCAATGGATCAAATCCGAATTTCTTAACCTGGCACTCAAGACCATCAGAATCAGTGAACAAACTGTGTTTGCAACATCGGTACCCTCGCTATCCTGACTAATACTGGGGTCAAAGGGATCTAGATTTCAATCCAGACTCAGCCTCTTGGTAGCTGTGTGGGTTTGAGTAAATTACTAAGCCTCACTGTCACCAAACCCAAAGACCTTGGAATGGCTTAGCAGATGAAATTGACCACCGGTATCTTGTGTGTGCCAAGCACTAAAGAACCTTCAGTGATCAAGAAACTTGTATATCCAGCACAGAGACAGAACTCAACCCATCTTGTGCAATAGTCATGGCAACATCTCTGGACTCCTGAAGATGAACACAGGGCCTCTCCCCCTTCTTCTTTGCTCTTAGAGGTCAACAAAGTGATTCTCTCTCCTTATTGCTAACCCCCTTTTGATGAATGGAGCTGATTTATTTATTTGTGTCTTCCCAATACTTAACACACTCAACAGATGGTCTATAAAACTTTGCAAATAAGTGCTTGTTGAGACCACCCATCGTGGTATATAGAAAAGATATCCAAGAAACAGAAGACCCAGGTTTATATCTGGAGTTGCACTATTAAATAGCATTCCTGAGCTTTGGTGGCCTAAATTTTCATGTAGAACTCTAATCAGTGTTCAATAGCCATATGTGGCTGGTTGCTACCATTTTGGACAGAGAAGATATAGAATATTCACATCATTGTCAAAAATGTTATTGCACAGGGCTGATAGATAAAACATTACAAGAAAGTTGGTGTGGCTGTATTTATGGGAAATTCCTAGAACAGAAGCTTCACTGACAACAGAAACACAGCTGCATTAAGTGGAAGAGATAGCCAAGTGTCTCTGGGATGGACTCCCATGCATCTGAAGAATTAGATTAGTGGAGATTCAGATAAACAACTGAAAAACCTCATCATAATCCTCTGGGAGTTATCTGGACTCACTGGATGATAGGAAGGAAGAAGGGAAAGAAGCCCCACCTTCTATGGGAGTCTTTAGTATTAAGCTGAAGATACAAGACAATTCCAAAAGCTACTGTGAGGCCCCCAATAGGAAATGGTGATTATTCAGATCGTTAAGCTTCTTGACTAAGAAATTGAGCCTCGAGGTGAAGAGCCAAAAAAGTACTGGGTGGTGTTTAGCTCAGAGAAGATTGGGAGGAGCCATGAAGGAGATTATAACTTTTCCCCAAATAGAGACTTTATTAAATGACCTTCCTCCCAAGGAAATGACCTTCCCAGGATCTTCTTCAATATATTTCTATAACATATTACCTTTAATAATAACCCTTGGCCATATTTGGTTTCACCAGCCATACTATAAGTTCCTAGAGGGTGATGATAGTGTCCATTCTTCCATTCTTCATATCATAACCAGAGTGGTCTTTCAAAAATCAAGATGTGTCTCTTCTCACCTAAAACCCTCCATGGCTATATATGACAAGTGAAATCAAGATCAAACTCCCACAGCCAGCTACCTACATACTTTATGGGTCTTGGTGAAAAATGAAAATGCAGAGCTCCCCATTCAAAACTTTTTAAGAATTTCAGAATATTGACAGGAGAGCATAAACCAAGCATGAGTCCTTCCTGAGCCTAGGGCCCCGAGTGGCTGACAGGTATCTCGCCGATGAAGCCAGTCCTATTGGTATCTAACACCTCTATATAACCTCCTCAACTTTCCAGGTTTTTAAAAGGTGAGATGTAGTGAAAAGAAGGGCCATATGTACCCCAGTGTTCATAGCAGCAATGGCCACAATCACCAAACAGTGGAAAGAGCCAAGATGCCCTTCAACAGACAAATGGATAAAGAAGATATGGTCCATATATGCAATGGAGTATTATGCGTCCATCAGAAAGAATGAATACCCGACTTCTGTATCAACATGGACAGGACTGGAGGAGATTAGGCTGAGTGAAATAAGGCAAGCAGAAAGAGTCAATTATCATACGGTTTCACTTACTTGTGGAGCATAAGGAATAACACGGAGAAGGAAAGGAAAAGTGAATTGGGGTAAATCAGAGAGGGAGATGAAGCATGAGAGACTGTGGACTCTGAGAAACAAACTGAGAGTTTTAGTGGGGAGGGGGTGGAGGGATGGGTGGTCCCACTGGGTGTGGTCCATGCAATACGTGCCCTCCCCTTAATACAATGACTCTTGGAACACTGAAAAAAATAAAATTTAATTAAGATGTTAAAAATAAATAAATGGTGATTCTTTCTACCTAGAAAACGCCTGGGGGGGGGGCCTCTTTCATCCCCACCACTTTGCATATTGATTTCTTACCTTCCAGATAGTTGGTTAAATGTCACAACTTCAAGAAACCCTACCAAGGTCCAAGTCCTCTCATAAATTCTCATAACTAACTTAGTTCTGGGTATGAGTATCTGATTGTCAGTCTAATCCTAAATTCAATTAATTAATATATAGTGTATTATTAGTTTCAGAGGGAGAATTAATTAGCATATTTCTTAAGGTCCTATGGGGTTTTAAAAAAGAGTCCTAATGTGTTTTAACCTCTGCACCGAAGGAACATAGTAATGGTTTCCAAAGAGCCAAACTACATAGTCTTTACAGTTAAAAACATGACACTATCTTACCAAAGCAATCACAGTATTTTCCTCTAAGGAGAGAGAGGCTGGGGCTAGACGCAGTGGTCAAAGGAGAATTTAGCCTCACTGGTAATGTTTCATTATTTTTAAAGGATAACATATTTCTATGTTATCATATAATTTTGTGAATATTAAAATATAAATCCTGTGCTGCATTGCCATGGCTATACAAAATTTAGAACTTAAATCCTTAAAGATTAGAATGTCCTAGCCAAAAATAAATAAACACATATATATAATAAAAATATATAATATAATTATATCTATAAAACTATATCTGGGGGTGCCTGGGTGGCTCAGTGGGTTAAATCCTCTGCCTTCGGCTCGGGTCATGATCCCAGGGTACTGGGATCAAGCCCCGCATCAGGCTCTCTGCTCTGCGGTGAGCCTGCTTCCCCCCCCCTCTCTGCCTCTCTGCCTGCTTGTGATGTCTGTCTGTCAAATAAATAAATAAAATCTTAAAAAAAACTATAACTAAATACATATGTAGTTATATAAATATAAATTGCTATATATATATATATATAGTTTAAGTGTTAAAAATAAACAGCTGCCTTCATTATATCAGTCATAACTGACTTTACCTAGCTTTTCGTCACTGGATTGATTTCATTGACTAGTTTAATTCCTAAGGTCATGCAAGAATATTTGCTACCAGATCCTTCAAAATGATCAGGCTGGAACTTGTACAAAGTCCTTCGCTATGTATAGCCCATATGTGCCTCTCTCTCTGGTTGCCCTGTTACCATCTCAAACTTACCACTAGAGAATGTCAAGCTCCTTTTGTTTTTCATAAATGGAATTAAACTATATACCATTATATCGCTTGTGCAGATGTGGAAATATTTGTTTTTGCATATTGCACTCTAAGTTAGGTCCTGTCTCTTGATGTATGATAGCTCGGTACGCTTAAAGTTACTTTCTAGGTCTTGGTTCCCCTAAATGGTCTTCAACACAATCTCCTATTTTTCTACTGGACTGTATACTAGTATGATAAACTAAAACTACTTGAGGTTGTCTGTCTCCACTGGCGCATTCTTGAATTTCAAGGCTTTGGTTCATCTCACTGTGGTCATCAGCACTATAATTTATAGTATGAATAATAAACCTAAGCTCCAGTTCGAAATCAGAGTTCCCACCCCACCCCACAATTTATTGTTAGGCTGTTTTGTAAATAAGTATCGGAAGGTATAGTACTATTGTAGGCTTGCCCTCTCTCATCTCTCCAAAAGAAATACTCCCAACTCTTGCTAGGGTTTGAATTACTGCAACAGAGAGGTGCAGAATCTCCAGCTCCATGAGCCCACCTTCCTGCATGGCAATAATGAGGCAGAACAGGACAGGGGCTCCCTCTTTTAGACTGAGCGTGTACTCTGCAGTTTACTCCAGGCTAACTCTCGAGTTCCAGGCTAGTTCTCTGTTGTTTTCCCAACATGGAAGCTCTATCTTAACCTAATTCTTGCTAGAATACTTTCTTATGGAAACTAATGATTTCTCTGTCTTCAAAACACTCTTCACGTAGGTAGACAATAAAACAAGTCAGATAGCTATTTGACATTAGCTCAGAAGCATGCCCCGGGTGCGTGACTGATCCTCAGTATTTTTTTCTGTAAAGCAGGGACAAAACTCCTACCAGTAATCACTTTATAATGTGAAGAACCTCAAATGAGTGTAATATGCAAGTTTTAAGCAAAAAGCAAATCAAAGGGAACTCTCCTGTATGTCTAGCCATACCTTCAGCAAGTGGCTCCCTTTCTCTTCTTCTTTAACAATTGCATTCATTCAAAACCACTATACATTTGAATGAATTTACGATTATTAATATTTGAATGTGAGCTCTCTTCAAAACCAAGTCCAAACTCCTAATCAGAGTCAGTTGTTACAAGTCAAACAATCTCTTGCCACCCTTGCACAATTTTAGTTTGGATGGTGGGTTTGGCTCCCTCGATACCTACGCAAACCTTCTGAAAATATTCCCTACCATACTGTAGAGGCCAAATTTAATTTAATTACAACAAAAAACTCCATTTCCCAGACCATCTTGCTGCTCAGGCTCTGGATGTGATTGGGGTCATGTTGAATAGGCTGTAGTGTGAGACTGGCCTTTGGAATTCAGCTCCATAGGAAGAGAGGAAGGACTCGAGGCATGAGATTTGTTCCTGTGGATGACAGAGGTCATGTTTTTGGAGTTGGTAGCTGTGTTCACCACTTCCTGATTTAGCAGAGGTGCCTTTCTGATCCCAACAGAAATAGTGCTAGATATAGTAGCAGTTAGTGGTGGCTTCTCAACTCAATGAGAGATTTCCCAACCAATAAAAGGCATCTTCTTTGGTGGCCTAGTTTACTGATGTGGTTTGGGAGTAATTCAGGAAATCAGCCAAGAATCTGTTTCTTTAGCTTTACCAGTGACCCTAGAAAACTTTAAATACCCTATACAGACGGTCTCCTACTTAAGACGGTTTGACTTACAATTTTTCAACTTTATGATGGTGCAATAAGCATTTGGGAGAAATCATATTTCAAATTTTGAATTTGGATCTTTTCCCAAGCTGGTGATATGGGGTACAATCCTCTCTCGTGATGCTGAGCAGTGACAACCTGAAGGTCCCAGTCAGGCAACCATTCTTACAACCATTCTGTACCCATGTATCCATTCTGTGTTTCACTTTCAGTAGAGTATTCAATTAATTACATGGGATATTCAACATTTTATTACAAAATAGGCTTTGCATTAGATGATTCTGCCCAACTGTAAGTTAATGTAAATGTTCTAAACACATTTAAGGTAGGATAGGCTAAGCTATGGTGCATGGTAGGTTAGGTGTATGCCTTTTCTGACAATATTTTCAACTTATAATGGGTTATCAGGATGTAAACCCATCATAAGTTGAGAAGGTTCTGTGTTTCTTTCTGTCTAATGTAGCTGGAGGAGATCATCCTATCATGAAACTATCCAATAGGGATAGTCATTATTTTACCATGATAGGTCTCTCTCATCCCAGAGCCTTTGAGCATTCTCCTCCTCAAGAGATAAACATTATCCTTCTCTTCTTGAAGCATGAACAATAAATACCTCAGAACTTCTACCCTCTATGTTGGTAGTTACTCATCCTGAATACCAATTAACCAGAACAAGGATGATTCTGAAAATATTACTAGGTATCTCTGTGCTTCTAGATTGAGACTTTTCATCAATTACTCTCTCTATGTCATAATTAAACTCCTTTCTACATTACCTAACATTATCACACCACAGTACTTACTACTCATCTTATTAATATGTTCCTGTATCTACTAAGCTCCATATGAGCAAACAAATATGTTGAGAACTATGGTGGGATGAAGAGAGTCCAAACCAACCTAACAACAGAAGAGATCTAGTTCTGAATTCTCTTTTCTCTAGAGAGGAAGTTAGGGAGCTAATTTTGTAGCTATAACTCAATCTCAGATGAAAACATAAAATGCACACATATGGGAAAGAAGTTATTTTAGTTAACTGGCACCAAAAGGCTGGTGTATGTGGTCACTAAACACAATCAATTCCCATCCGGGACTGAACGTTCTTTAAGAAAAATATACTGGCAAGACCCAGCACATAGAAGACAATCCTACAACCCATCAGTGTCTATGGTTATTGCTGACAGATTTCCAAGAGAGGTTGAGTGAAGGAGAACTTGATTTCTAAAACTGAGTACCTTCTATTGAACTGTCAGATATTTTTTTCCTTCTATCTGAAAAAAACAGAGTATACACCCAGTTATCATCCTTAAATTCTACTTAAAGAGAGAATCAAGGAAGTTTAGAGTTAAGACTTTGAAAGACTATGGTAAAATTAATTTATTGTGTTAATGAGACTGCTCAGAATATATCCTCATGAACATCTTTGGGGAAAAAAAGCACATTGGTTGTAAAATATTTTTTTTAAAAAACCCACAACTTTGAGAATGTCTAATTCATTCTAAAGTGTTTAGAAAGAGGCAATGTAGTAATGTATCAGTGATTTTTTTTTCAATTTTTTATTTAAATTCAATTTAGTTAACATATCTGTATTATTAGTTTCAGGGGTAAAAATTTAGTGATTCTTCAGTTACATATAACACCCAGTGCTCATTACATCAAATGCCCTCCTTAATGCCCGTCACCCAGTTACCCCATCTCCCCACTCAACTCCCTCTAGCCCTCAGTTTCTTTCCAATAGTTAAGAGTCTTTTATGAGTTGTCTCCCTCTCTGTTTTCATCTTATTTTATTTTTCCTTCCCTTAGCCTACGTTCATCTGTTTTGTTTCTTAAATTCCATATATGAGTGAAATAATATTTGTCTTTCTCTGACTGCCTGATTTCACCGAGCCTAATACCCTCTAATTCCATCCATGTCAATTGTGAATGGAAAGATTTAATTCTTTTTGATGGCTGAGTAATATTCCATTTGTTGTATATAATTATTTATATATAATTATGTATTTTATGTCATATATATATATATATATACACACACACACATATATATAGCCACATCTATAATATATAGCCACATCTTCTTTATCCATTTATTTGTCAATGCACATCTGAGCTCTTTCCATAGTTTGGCTATTGTGGACATTGCTGCTATAAACATTGGGGTACAGGTGCCCCTTCAAATCACTGTTGGTATCCTTTGGATAATTACCTAATAGTGCAATTGCTGGGTCATAAGGTAGCTCTATTTTTAACTTCTGTTTTCCAGAGTGGCTGCACAAGGCTGCATTCCCACCAACAGTGTAAGAGGGCTCTCCTTTCTCCCCAGTCTCACCAACATCTTTTGTTTCATAAGTTGTTTCTTTTAGCCATTCTGACTGGTGTGAAGTGGTATCTTATTGTGGTTTTGATTTGTATTACCCTGATGCCTAGTGATGTTTGGAAAAGAGCCTATCTGAGTTCAGATCCTGACTCTGGAGCTTGCGAGTGGCTTGACTCTGGATTATTCTACTTGCCTCAGTCTCAATTTTCTCATTTTTTTAATGTGGATAGTTAAATGTGTGCACCTTAGAGAACAGCTGTGATTGTAAAATAATATTTATAAAGTTCTTCTACACAGCATGAGTTGATTATCACCATTATCATTACATGTATCAATATCAAGAGATGATCATCAACCCAGAGGTTGGATGTCACTCATGCTTTACTTTTAAGCAAACTTTCCAAAATTAAAGCTTCTTCAATGCCTCTGTCCTCAATTATAAATCCAACAGTGCCATTATTTTAAACATTTTGTTGTTGTTGTTGTTGTTGCTGAGAAGAACAACCTAGAAACCCTCTAATGGTATAAAATAGTGGCTAAGACCTCATATCCCAGTGTCAGATAAGGGGATTGAACACTCAATCCAGCATTTCTATCTGAGTAACCTCAGACTAGTTGCTTAACAACTGTGGGGTTATGCAACCTCTCTGAGTCTCAGTTTCCCCACCTGCAGGGTGGCAATAATAACTGTCTCATGAGATTGTGGCGATTATGATGAGCAACTCAAGAAACTTGAATCATTAAAATTATCCAAGAACTTAGTAGTTCAATACAACAGTTAATTATTTCTTATGATTCTGTAGGTTGGTTGGGCAGTCCTGCCTCCCATGGGGTCAGCAGAAGCACTGGGAAGGCAGGAAGATTCCAAATGGTCTCATTAATATGACTCACAGCTGATGTGGCCTCCCCAAGAGCCCATCTGCAGCTATTGGCCGAAGTCCTTTTCCACACGAGCCTCCCCATGTGGCTGTTTGGATTCTTTCACAACATGGTGATCTCAGGGCAGTCACACTTCTTACATGGCAACTAAGTCTCAGGAGCATAAAAACAGAAGCTTCCAGCCTTCTCAAGGCTTTGGCCAAGAATTGGCACAGTTTTACACTGCAGTCTGTTGGGTCAGGTGATCAGAAAGTCAACCCATAGTCAAGGAGATGAGAGGACTTTGTAAAGTCATGACTACTTGGAGGTATGGTTATTTTCTCCCAAGATCCTGAGAAATGTCTACTACATATACCTTTTAGGAAACTGAGAATGTTGGTTGATCCTTCCAGCATTATTTTAAAGTGTCAATGCTTTGGGGCACCTAGGTGGCACAGTCAGTTGAGCATCTGACTCTTGATTTCAGCTCAGGTCATGATCCATGATCTCAGGGTCCTGGGGTTGAGTCCTGAGTCGGGCTCTGCACTCAGAGGGGAGTCTGTTTGAGCATTTCTCTCTCTGTCTCTCCCTCTCCTCATGCACATGTTCTCTCTCTCTCAAATAAACAAATAAATCTTTATAAATAAATAATAAATAAATAAATAAATGTATCAATGCTTTAATCTTTCATTCTGTGATATAGATGGTGCTTTTAAGTCTTGACTGTGGCCCTGGCTTATTATTTTCCCCTCAGGTTGCCTGACCTCATCTCTCTTAAAGAGCCTCCATCTTTGAGACACACATCAAGTGGCCTGGGGTTGAAAGGTGGAATGGATCAGCTTGTTGCAAATAAATTGGATACCCCCTAAAACATATAACAATTTTTGTTATCAGTGAAGGCATAGGTTTCTATAAAGAGCAGGTTCTCAGGCAAGCAGAGGACCGTTTGATGGGGGCCGGGGGAGTTGGAAAAGCATTCTTTATGCGAGTGACTGAAGACCTAAAATACCTGAGACAAGAGCCTTGAAACTTAGTTCAAAGTTATCACTTCCCCTTACAGGGAGGAGGAAAAAATAACTGAGAAAAAGGAGGAATTTTTTGGTTCCCACAGCTTTGTCCATCCATACACAACGAGATAGCACTCATAGCAGCAGTAAAATGCTCCCTCTTCCCCAACAAGCTCCCTCCTCACTGTGCTATGAAGACACCAGAGTTGCATTTTAGTCCTGGGGAGCTCTTTAGAAGGTCCTTTTTCTAAAAGGAAAAAGGAGGAGAAGAAAGGGACTTCTATTAGCGCCCAGCAAAATTAGCAATAACAGGGTCTGGAGGGAATGAGTCATGGATCACAAAACAGAAACTTCTAGATGTTGACAGAGAAAGATTTGAGCTGAAGAGGATTCAGAACAACTTAGAGAAAAGCTAACTGTATTCGTGCTGCCTCTTCTCTGCCCCGGACCCCTTGCAGACAATATTCTTCTAGCGCAGCTCTAGATTCTTACCTGTCCAAGTTCACTTGGGGCCTCAAATCCTTCTCAACTCAACACTCAATAAATACACAATACCAAGGTCTGGAGCTGGTCTGCAAAGTAAAACAATTGTCCAGCTCTGGTGAAGAAATTAAATATTGTCTCTTTTCCCCATGAATGCATGAATATATAGGGCTCCAAAAATACCATCAGAGCACTCTGTACAGAAGGCTGGTCTTGGCAATCACGCCAAAGGCGAACCCAGCATTGCTGGGAACAGTTGAAGGGTCAGGGCTAGCAGAGTGGATGCTGACAATGACCAGCCACTCCACCCCCTCCTGTGTGCCTTGAGCCAGCCCTGACATACAAAGGGAAGGACTCCATCCCTGCTTTCGGAGCAAAGCAAAAATTATAACCTAAAACCAGACCCCACCTCAGCTATTTACAGCATGAACTCAAGACTCAAAAGTGCCAGGTGAGGTGTTTATGAAAACACTTCCCCGGAAGCATAAATGGACATTACTAAAATTATAGGTGACTTGGCTATTTGGGGCAGTTACGCACATTTCTAAATCTGAATGATACTTGGGGAGGTGGAAGCCTTTGACCATCCAACAGCCCTTCTTAAAGCCACATACTATGAGATACTTGAGGATTGAGTATATAAAGCCACATCCCGTGTTGATATTTGCAGTCGTGTGATTCTCAAACAAGATCACGCTTTGTGTTTCTTAGCTGTTTGTGGATTTCAGCATTAGAATATTTACCCTCGTGAAGCAGCCACAACATTTAAGACGAGCAACCGAATGTTTATTTGTGGAACTTAGTCTTGCCCACAGGTTACCGAAATAACAAGAAAACTGGCTTTTTCTGTGTCTGAACTGCGTTTTCTTCCCATCACATTCTTGCTATGCCGGCAACATATGTTTAAGGGAAAAAACTCCGCAGGCATACAGTCTTTAAAAAAGGTAACAATTCATGGAAAAAGTCGGCAAGATTTTCCCTGAAACATATAACAACTTAGAGACGTGTGGAATTTATGTTTATTCTTACTGTCGTCTAAAAGCGATGACCATCAACACTTAATTGCCCCCATGGCCTAAGGGCTCGAGTGGCCCTTAAAGATCTTTGTTTCCATTAGAAGCGACAGGAGGACCAAAACCTACAATTTGATTTCTAAAATGATATATTGAGACGGCAAAACTATCTCCAGTCCAAGCTCACCATGTTTAAGTCAACTTTTCTAGCATTTTGAGATGTTTCATGAAGTTGACTAATCAAGGTCTGAGAAACTTTTAAGAAACAGAGAGAGAGAGTTAGGGGCGCCTGGGTGGCTCAGTGGGTTAAGCCGCTGCCTTCGGCTCGGGTCATGATCTCAGGGTCCTGGGATCGAGTCCCGCATCGGGCTCTCTGCTCAGCAGGGAGCCTGCTTCCTTTTCTCTCTCTCTCTCTGCCTGCCTCTCAGTGTACTTGTAATTTCTCTCTGTCAAATAAATAAATAAAATCTTAAAAAAAAAAAAAGAAACAGAGAAAGAGAGAGAGATGGGGTTTGGGGTTAATCAACGGCAGTTAGAGGACAGATAGAGAGATGCTAACTAGCTAATGGGTGAGAGGGGGCTGCACCTAAGTGACAAGTAGGAGACAGGCAGAAAACCTTTCCCTCCAGTAATCCCACCTTCCCATCTCAGGATTTCTGCATCAAAGGATTCAAAGCCAAAATGCTATCAACATCCTATCAGATTGAATTCCAAATGGTTCAGAAAACACTAGAGGAATTAGAAGAAATTACAAGTAAATAATCTCGAGATGAAGGAGAGCTTCCCCGGTGTAACTCCAAAGGCATAAATAAATCATAAGGGAAACATTTGTACACTTCACCTTCCGTACATTAAAAACCATAAACAAAATGTAAAAGCGAGTGCCATATAAAGAACCCATGTTCAGTACCTATGGTGAAAGTGTCCTATGATTGATATATGGAGAACTCTCACAAAAAATGGAAAAAAAAAAAAAAGATTAAAAAAAAAAAGAAAATTCCCCTTCCTGCTTAGGGGAAATAGGAAAATAACAAAAACAAGCAATTAGCAGAAAAAATTCAAGGACTCAGGGAACAGTGCTCTACATCACTGGTGTCCAAAGAACAAGATGTTAAAGCAATGAAGACCATTTTTATATTATTAAATGGTTAAAAAAAAACACAACAAGTTATCAAAAATGCAGAAAGACTCACCCTCTCATAGACTGTTGGCAGGAGTGCAGAGTAACACAACTCTCAGGAGGGCAAAATGACAACACCCCATAAAAGCTTTTCCCCCCCCCAAAATTGTTATAGAACATTCTAGAACTTCCTTGCAATGGTACGTCAAAAAGCCATTAGAATGAAGTTGTGAAAAGATATTTAATGACATCAAAAGTATAAGTAGGATTCAGTGCAGAAGCATAAATGGGCTGAGGTGAATGAGGTACTGAGAACGGTATCAGACACATAGGCGTTTTAAAAGTACTAGCTACTTTATTCGGAATGATTCTGATTTTTGAGAGGAACACCAGTGTATAAGTACAGAAATAAAAATCTATACATATCAAAGTACCTAGTTTAGAAAAATAGAGACATTTATTTTCCTTTTTCTGTGTCTGTATTTTCTCAAGTTCCCACAAGCAAAACATATTGGGTTTTGGAGGTGGAAAGAAAGATTTTCAAAAATGATGTCGTGGATAAACAGCCAATGACATATTTATATATGGAAATAACCATAAACATTACCTATTACCCACATGTGTAGATAAATATTATACGTATACACAGAGAGTCTAAGCAAAGGAATTGAGAGCACAGAAAAGAAAATGTTGACAGACCTCAGTGATCATTTCTGGGTATTGTGATAACATGTGCCTCTTAGGAGTCGGTGTGTGTGTGTGTTTTCATTTCCAAAATATGTCATGCAAATGTTTTTCATTTATAATAAAGAAAAAGTTATTTTAAACAAAAACGCCTGGGATACCACAGGGCTTCCTGGAATTTAAGCAATGTCCCATTTTGCAACTCATCTAGGGTCAACGCCTCTGCCATCCTGGACCCCTTTGCACTCCGTTCCCATGGAAAGAGTTACCAAGCCCTGTTGACTGGTTAGAATGTGTTTTGTATTTCTCCTTTCTTTGTTTCTACTGCTATCACTCTGATATCGGTGCCCGATCACAATTTCATACAGCCATTTCCCTGCTCAGAGAGGTCTGTCAGCTCCCCTCAAGTCCTTGACCTGGAGATAAAGACCTCCCCACATTATACACCTGGAATTATGAATCACAGTCAAACCAGTCTCCTTACTATCGTTCCAAATCCCCTGTGCGTTTTTCCACCCTTGTTTTTGCTCAGACTACCCCAACCACCACATACCCAAGGGCGTTTCTCCTTTCCTCTGGGTTTCCTTCCAGACAGAACTGAAAATCCACCTTATTCGGGATACCTGCCCCCACCACCTACCTAGAGGAAATACATTTCTCCATTCCAGCCCATTCATGTTACACAGGCAACAACAAGAATAATACAAATAATCTTTTTTTTTTTAACTTTCTCTATCAGATTGATTATATTTCTTTATATTCTTCCCACAGCTCAGAAGTCTAGTACATAGTAGAAAATGAAGGTTTGGACATAGACAAAAGACTCTCTGAGACAGCACGTTGGTACCTTTCTATCAACACAATCCTTTAATAAGTGACAATATTAGCATTCCGTTTAAATTAGCTGCAGCAGGGCTGTGGTTCCACTTTGCCCGCTCCTGGTGGGGCCCTCTAACAGAAGCCCACCAGCCGGAGGGTGTTGGGGAAGGTCTTGCGCATGCTCATGCATTTTTCCTGGTCAATGTAGAGGGAGTTGGCTTTGACCGCCAGGTCATGCTCCAGGGTGGCCTTGGTGTGGACCAGCGACTGTAGGGTGTCCTCCGCGTCCCTCAGACGCTGCTGCAAGGTCTGGATGGTGTCGTCTACCTCGTACACCTCGTTAACAAGGCTGCGTGAGGAAAGAAGCACCAGGTTAGGTTAGTGGAAATCACACACTCCGGAGGCTGGTTATGGGCTGATTTGAAGGCCTGCAGGGTTACTGAATTCCTGCCGGAAGGTGGCTGCTGGGCTGAGTGCACAGGGAGCCCCCAGCAGCACAGGGGTCATCCCAGTGTCAGAACAAATGAGCAGAGGAAGCAATACTTGGGCTTCCTTGGTGTTCTAGAATCAGGCCAGCGCCACTCCCAATAACAACACCCAGAATCCAAACAGCAAACTAAGCATATTTTAGGGACACCATCAAATTTACCACCAAGTTTTCATACACACACACACACACACACACACACACACATTAAATTTTTTTTTTTTTTTTTAAGGGAAAACCTGGGTGCCTGGGTGGCTCAATGGGTTAAGCCTCTGCCTTCGGCTCAGGTCATGATCTCAGGGTCCTGGGATCGGGCTCTCTGCTCAGAAGGGAGCCTGCTTCCTCCTCTCTCTCTCTCTCTGCCTGTCTCTCTGCCTACTTGTGATCTCTGTCTGTCAGATAAATAAATAAAATCTTTAAAAAAAAATAAATAAAAAGGAAAAACTTATAAACGTGACTTTTTAAAAAATAGTACAAATCGGAAAAATCAAAGTTTTGCTGGATTTCCTTATATTTTTTAATCATCGAAACCGTTTTCATTGTTAGGAAGAAGGGGACACCCAAGTTTACTCAGGGGCTAGAGTTCAGCACAATGGCAGTGGGAAGGGTTAGCGAATGGGGCATTCCTGAAATTTTAATGCCCCTGTCCCCCAGGAACCTCCTAAGGCAATGCCTCAAGTTCCCAGACTGAATATATTTGTAATTGTCGAAAATGAAATAGACAGGATAAGGCTTGAAATCAGCTCCATGGAAGGTGTAACGGGTTGTAGTTCTAATTACCTTGTGATGATTTTTTTTTAAAGGCACATTTTTTCATGAAGACAAAAGAAAAAATTCATTTCATGAAAAAACATATAGCCTCTCCTCCAATTATATTAGTCAATATGGTTTCAATTTTCCTTTCTCTGATTATTAGCAAACCTTTCCTAAGTGTCTATTGGTCTTGTTGCTTGCGTCGTTTCTTCTGTGAACTGCTTCTCTCCTTTGCTCCCTTTCTACTAATTTATTACTATTTATCTGACTCGCTTGCAAAGAGCGCTTTCCATAATA
The DNA here is from genome assembly GCF_022355385.1 of Mustela nigripes. Taxonomy (NCBI): domain Eukaryota; kingdom Metazoa; phylum Chordata; class Mammalia; order Carnivora; family Mustelidae; genus Mustela; species Mustela nigripes. The sequence continues at coordinate 51,642,244 of NC_081572.1, read as the reverse complement.
GGCATATAAAAGACAATAATAATTTAATAGTAATAATAGCAACACACTTATTAGCTACTTTATTATATATATACACATTATACATGTAGTATATATATATAAATATGTATGTATTTACTATCCTCAGTACTTTAAATGATCAGACAATTTAATCCTCATAATAACACCATGAAGTAGATATTATGATTATCTCCATTTTACAGTTGACAAAACTGAGGTATAAGGAATTTAGAGCTTTGCATGGAACTCTCCATTGGCTGTTTTTAATTACCATGCTGCTCCCCTACCTAACTCCAGTCAACTGAAAACACAACTCCAAATTTATCAAATTGTAATTATCAAATTGACTCAATATTAAGGTTATTTTATTTGGGAATTCATTTATCAACAGACTGGAAGTGCATGGAATTAATTAAAATATACAGTAATACAGGGGCGCCTGGCCAGCTCATTCAGTAGAGCATGAAACTCTGAATCTTAGGGTCATGAGTTCAAGCCCCACATTGGGCATGGAGCCTACTTAAAAAAAATAAAAATTAAAAAAAAAAATAAAGCATACAGTAATGTAAAGAGAATAGCAACGATGACCACATAAAGATATGTGGGTCCCTAAGGATAGAAAGGGATTTCACCATTATAGAAAAATTTCCAAGTCATGTTAAAATCATTATTATACCCAGGCAACTGTCTGGCTTCACAGAACTCTGCAGCTGGAAAATAAATGTGAGAGGTCATCAAGCCCAGCTTCCTTGTTTCGCAGACAAGGAAACTGAGCCAAGAGACCCATGAACTGCCTGCTGTCTCCACAGGCACGCGGCCCACATGTGTTTATAAGCTTTGCATGGTTATCCAGGAAGCTAAGAAGGAAATAAGGAGTCTCACTCGTCGTAATAAGGAACTGGGTCCCATTTCCTGCCCCCACCGTGTCAGCTCCCTGCAAGCAAAGGGTAGAAGCAGAGACCCCACATGTTGGCGTCAGCCTCCAGGACCCCCTTGGGTAAGACCATTTCTAGATTTTATTTATTTATTATTATATCTTTTTAATTTGACAGAGAGAGGGAGATCACAAGTAGGCAGAGAGGCAGGCAGAGAGAGAGGAGGAAGCAAGTTCCCTGCTGAGCAGAGAGCCCGATGAGGGGCTCGATCCCAGGACTCTGAGATCATGACCTGAGCCAAAGGCAGAGGCTTAACCCACTGAGCCACTCAGGCGCCCTGGTAAGACCATTTCTAATTGTAATCCCCACCGTGTAAGGAAACCAGATTAATATACAGGAAGCCCAGTTAAATTTGAATTTCAGATCCATGTGTAATTGTTTTAGTATAAATATTTTTTAATTGTGATCAAAGACAGACAACAGAGAATTTACTGTCTTAAACATTTCTGGGCGCACAGTTCCAACAGCCTTTCCTCTGTTCCCTCCGTTCACACTGTTGGGCCATCACCACCACCAACCATCCACAATACTGATCTTGCAAAACTGAAACTCAGTCCTCATGAAAAACTAATACCCCATGGCCCCCGGCAATAACCATTCTACTCTCCGTCTCTGGATATTTGGGATCTACCTGTATTGAAAACCATTCACTGTTTACCTGAAACTCAAATTTTACTGGACATCCCGGGTTTCGAGTTGTAAAATCGGGGCAAACCCACCACAAGACCCGTGTAGTGCCCGGCACAAAGTGGGCTCTCACGCAATATTAAAGTGGCACCAAAGAGAAATTTTTCTACCCCAAACCCTCCGTGCTCTCTTCTTCATAAAGACACAATTTTAAGGAGATGCACCAATTCACAAGCTGCAGTTTCGTCTGAGTGGAGGGGAGACTAGGGGGTAGAGAAAGGGGTTCTCACTTTGGACTCCACAGAGAGCTGTATATTCCTTGAATTCATTTTAACATCAGACTCCATCTCGATCTTGTGAAACTGAACAAGACAACTTGCAGGGGAAAATACAGTGGAACGTTTGACATCAAAGAATAAAGGAATAATTTCTTCACCGTGTTACATTGTGTTGAGTCATAGTATGAGAAAACAAGAGGAAACAGCATTCATACCCAATGATAACCTACGCTCTAGCCACATGATGGAAACCAGGCAAGCAACACTTTGGAAAAAAGAGAATTTGTACTTGAGGTGGGGGAAGAAACTCACAATATGATGTTGACTGAAAAAGTCAAGATAGGAGCGCCTGGGTGCCTCAGCCAGCTGAGTGTGTGACTTGTCTCAGCTCCTGATCTCAGGGTCCTGGGAGTGAACCCCAGTAGGGCTTCCTGCTCAGCAGGGATCTGCTTGTCCCACTGCCCCTCCCCTGTCCTCATCTCCACTCCCCTCCCCTGCGCATGCACCCATGTTCTCTCACTCTCTCTTTCTCAAATGAATAAGTAATTTTTAAAAAAGAAAGAAAGGGAGAGGGAGAGGAAGGGAGAGAGAGAGAAAGGAAGGAAGGAAGGCAGGAAGGAAAAGTGAGGTTAGAAAATCCCAAAGGCAGTGTGATCACAATTTTGTTAACATGCCTGGGCACGGATTGCATGGAGCACTGGGTGTGGTGAAAAAATAATACTGTTTTTCTGAAAATAAATTAATTTATAAAAAAACAAAACCAAAACAAAACAAAAAAAAAAAACCATGCCTGGTGTCAAGTACAACAAAATGCTAACCTCCGTTATCCCTCCATGGCACAACGAATCGAAGATGGGTTTTATTTTTTTTATTTTTCCTGTTTTGTTTTGCTTTGTATTTTTCCTATCATGAACAGATGCTACTTTTAAAATCAGGGAGATAATGAGGTAAATATTTTACAAAAAGGAAACACAGTTTGGAGGGACTTAAGCTCCCTTTGACCTTTAGTGACCAACAGGGCAACAGGGCCAACGTATCTGGCTCGGACAACGCAGCGATCAGACGATGATGGTCTAGAAACGTCCGTGGACTGCTCTGCAGAGCCCACCTCTGGGCGTGCCCTCTTCCGGAGATACACCTGCTGGAGGGGTCCTGGCTCAAGACACATGCACGCAGCCCCCAAGGGGAAAGGCGCTCACAAAAGACTCACAGAAGCAACAACACACAGCGCATCTCCCTTCATCTTGGAACCTGTACTGCGAGGAAAATACAAAGGCTTTCCATGGGGCGGAGGAAGAAACTGAAACCTACTGTGCCCGAAGTTCCCTTTGGTCTCCGATGGGTAAACACAAAATCTGAGAACCGATCTAAAAGCTCCTTTCTGTGGTTGCTTCCTTCAAGTTGGATTAAAAAGAAAAGCCTCTTGGAAAGATCCCAGGGTATAAAATAGTGGGGAGGTTGTGGAAACCCTGCGGGGGGGGAGGGGGGGGGGATGGGGTTGACCAAGGGTGGGGGGAGGGGGGGTCAAATCGCGCCCCGCCCCCCTCTCACTTTGCCCTGCCCTGGTAAGAAGGCTTCAGAAGGAGCCCCAAACCCATAGGCAGGAAATGGAGCACAATGATCTAGGAGTCCTTACTCCTAGCTGACAAACACTAGCCTAGTGGAAAATTTATCTGGGAGGGAACTTTTGAAAATACAGATGTGGATAGATCAATGATTATTTTTAATTTTAATTTTTTGGGGGGAGCGGAGAGGGGAACGAAATTCAAGATCCAGAAAATGCAGGCAGCGAGTTCCCTTGCCTCCCGTTGCTTTGTGAATAGGGCTGGGAGGGCCTGGACTTCCCTCCGTGTGTGCCTTTAGAAACACACTCTCACCCATCTTTTAAGGCCCCCCCTCTGCCTCGGCTTCCTTGTTCTTGGCAGATCACAGAGAGCCGTTCTGCTGAAACCGCTCATTTTGGGGGGAAATTACAGAACTGAAAAAACATTTTGCATTCAAATACAAATAAAGCTACCGTCATTTTTTTGTTTTTCTAAATGTACCAAGATTATTGAAGCAAAGCAGAACCTGGTCTGGCCTGCCACCAAGAGCCAAAAATGTTTAGAGTTACTTTTGAAAGAACCCGTTTGGAACACTGTAAATGAAAATAAAAGTCTCAAAATGAAAACTGCCGTTTTTCTCTGTCCTTGCTCCCCTGAGTCTGTGGTCTCTTTGGCAACGATACTTGGATGAGAAATCCTTACGGAAACAAAAGGAAGTTTTTCTACTAAAGTCAGTAAAGGAGCATTGGAAATGGACATAATATGGATTCTATGGGAAGCAAAGGGAACGTAAATTCTGTGTAGCTCTGAAGGGGGGAGAAAAGTAAAAATCATTCCGTTTCTGTGCAGCAACCTTCAATGCCTCATTGTCTGATAACTCCAACGTCAAATTAGACCACTGCTCAAAACCCTTTAAAAAAGCAGCCCTGGGCTTGTCTGATGCCAGGCTGAACAATTGATAGATTTCCGTCTCTACTTCTGGTGATTCCTCAGAAACTTTCAGAGAATGCAACTTTGCTCAGCTACCCCTCGTAAGATTTGCAGAAAGCCACAATTCGTGATCCATTCCTAACCGGCCAGATGGCCGGGTACTCACTGCCACAATCTTCAGAAGCACGTGGACACCGCAGATGGGCCTCTGGAGGGGAGGAGAGGTAATCCTAAATAATGAACAGACTGGGTAGGAAAAGGGGTTCTCTGGAACCCATTTGGGGAAATGTGTGGCCAGCCTGGGTGCACACGCATATGGCTATGGCCCAGACAGCAGATCTACCAGGAAAAAGGCAGCTAATCCACTGGCATATATGCTCAAACATGCTTCTTAGCATGCAACACAGACAACATGCATGGGGACAGGTAGGGGGTTTTGCTGTAAAGGTCGCCTCTGTGACCCTGAGTTTCATCCTCTATGAGAAAGAGATGGGGATACAGTACCTGCTTTGTTGACTCGCTCCTTTAGGGCATTGAGGAAGTGGGATGGGCTCGGCCGCCCGATGGGGGGATGATAAAAGGACCGTATGAGTATAAAGATGGGAGCAGAAACTTCCCACACAGACGTTTTGATTGGTTGAATAGTGAGGCAGGCAAGGGCTCAAACGGTGCCTTTACTTACCACATCATGCAACCCGCGTCTGCCTCCGTTTCCTTATTTGTGAAATGCAGATACTGAATGAGGTAGTGTAAGGGGCTGAGGACAGGGCTCAGCCCAGAATGAGAGCCATGCATAATCACCTACTCTTCTCATGCCATTTCACTGTCTGTCTTGTCTTCATCGTCGTTGGCCTCACAACCATCTCCCTTACCCTCCCAGAAATCCACACTTGCTTCTTTGGCAGGGCTCAAAGCCATTTCATCCCCAGGATCAACCCCTTGTGATGACAAAGGAATCCCATCAAGGAACCAGGCAGGAGACAAGACTAGTGGCATCTCCCCACAGCACCAGAAAAGAATTTGGTGTTCGAGTGTGGCCCCTTTGTCCCTCCAGTTGCTATAAATTTGATTTGATTCTGCAAAGACCATTTCATGACCTTAGAAAAGCCAGGGAGAACTCCACAAAGAAAAGGCAAGCTGGCAGGTATTGGGAAATTGGAAATGAAGCCAGAATGTAGGAGGGGGAAAAGAGCTTTGCCCAGTTCCTGATGAGCCCATCCTAAAAGGAATGCTCAAAGTTTATATCATCATCATAAGAAAAGATGCCTAGTGTTGGGTAGATAAATGGCAGCATGAGAGTTTTGCCAGCCTTGTATATGGGGGATGTGCTTGATGAAGCCCAGGTCTTTTCTACTTATACTGAGAACAGAACAAACTGAAGTGACTAGGAAACCATGAGGGTGGGGAGAGTAGATACTAAATTCCAAAAAAGGCCAGCGAGAACCAATGGGTGAGAACAAATAGAAAGGGGCCTGTGGAACTAGTACCAGGACTCCCTTTCCTGAGACCAAGTCCCAGGCCTTGAAAATCACACAGCAAGCAATGCATGCTGCTGCTTTTAAGAGACATTCTGGAAACTCCAGATCCCAGGGAAGCGCAGATTGTGAGTGGTCCCACTGAATGAAGCTTCACATTCATTATCACTTTTTTTGTATCTAGTATTGATATCATTTCCTTTTTTTTTTTTAATTGTGGTAAAATGTACATAACACAAAAAATTTACCACCTCGACTGTTTTTAAGTGTGCAGTTCGGTGACGTTAAGTACCTTCGAAGTGTGGTGCGCCTATCATCGGCATCCATCTCCAGAACTTAACTGTCCTACCCAACCGAAAGTCCATGCCCATTATTAATGGGGGCTTCAGTGGGTAGAAGAAGAATCAATGAAACAAGATGGAATTGGGAGGGAGACAAACCATAAGTGACTCTTAATCTCACAAAACAAACTGAGGGTTGCTGGGGGGAGGGGGGCTGGGAGAAGGGGGTGGGATTATGGACATTGGGGAGGGTATGTGCTTTGGTGAGTGCTGTGAAGTGTGTAAACCTGGCGATTCACAGACCTGTACCCCTGGGGACAAAAATATATGTTTATAAAAAATAAAAAATTAAAAAAATAATAATAATTATTAACGCTTCCGAAGAAGGATCCTACACAATGGCTGTTACTGGGTTCTTCCATATGACCGGTGTGAAAGCAGAGAGGAGGACCTTCATAAAGAGCTTGGAGCCACCATGGGGCTGGTGGGTGGCCCCAAGGAGCACCCCGAGCTTGCCCCTCCTGCCCAGGGCCCACTGCCGTCTCACCGTAGCTGAGCCATGTCCCGGCAGAGCTCGATGTTCGGTCTCCTGGTGCGCTCGTCCAGTCTGGTCTGAGCCACCTTCAGGAAGGCAGACTTGTCCTTGATGGCCTTCTTGATGGATTCTATGGTCATTTCAGTCTGGAAGATCTCCTGCAGGGTCTGTAGGAAGAGAAGCAAATGCTTGAGGCCTCTTGCAATTTGAGGCCTGAGGCCTGCCTTGCCCTCTCCTAGAGGGCGGTGGATTCTCTGAGGGCCTTGCTCCCTCCCAGGCCTGTCCCTGGGAATCTCTGGAGAGCTGAATGTGTGTGTCTCTTCCTAACTCCAGGTGAAATCTGCCAGATGGAGAGTAGTCACACCACAGAAATGAGCAAATTTGACAAATTGGAGCCTTCTTCCCACCCACAACTCCCAGATCGCTATTATTAAATATTTACCAGCACACACATGCGCGTAACTCTGAAAAAGGGGGAGGCCCAGAGATTCGAGTGGCCCTTGCATTCCTCCTCACATCTGTATGTCCTGCCTCTTCATCTTCTTACAAGTGTCACAGAGATGTTTTCCTGCTAGTGGAGGACTTGACTTGAAGCAAATCAAGTTCAAGTTTCTCAGGGTCTCACTTGCAAGGAAGGACCACAGGCAGATTTGGAGTCCTCCTTTTATGTTCTTTTTTCTTAAAGGAGGGTCCCCCAAACTGCATAAACCCGGATCCCTTCCTGGTCTCCTTGCCTATGCTCGGACAACTCTTGTTTCTTCTGCGACCTTGGTGCCCTCCTGCCCCCGGCTCCCAGGCCCAGCTATGTGCATTGCACAGTGGTCCTGCTCACTCCCTGTACTTTGACCAGCTCCCTGGAGGTGACCCCTGTACTCCAAGACCCAGTGGCCCTCGTGAAACTGTACTTTCAAAGTTGACAATGACCCTCCCCAACGACTCCTTCTCCTTGAAACCTTTGCCCTGTTTGTCTTCTCTGGCCAACCGCTGTCCTAATTCCTTGCATCTCCCTATAGCTGCCCCTCACCACTTCCCAGTACAAGGCTCTGTCTTGAGCCACTTCTCTGCTCTGTCCTTTCTCCCCTGCAGAGCTCTCATGAAACCTCACAGATTCGGCACTTGTGCAATCCAGGAGCCCTGAAATCTGTCGCTTAAGCTTTGACCTCCCTCCCAAGCATTCAACGACCTGTTGAAGATCATTGCACTGTTCCTATCACCAAAGCTGCTCTCAGGGTTCCCTGTCCCGTGAAGCCGTCCCTGTCTCTCATCAGTGCACATAACGCTTCCTTCGGCTACATTTAATGTTTTAACTGAGGAGTTCTTTCTGCACCTTTCTGGTCTTTTCTACTTTCATGTCCCGTCTGGCTCTACGATGCAAGATGGCAAGGCCAGTGTGTTGTTCCGTGTGCTTACCCCAAAGCCACCCAGCACCATACTTCGAATGTAGCAGTTCTGGCCTGAATGCTATCTTCTT
>NC_081572.1:51622028-51634158 GCF_022355385.1 Mustela nigripes | reverse complement strand
CTCCACCCCCAAGTAAGTTCCTGTGTTGAAGTCTTAACCCCTGGTATCTTAGGATGGGATTGCATTTGGAGGTGGAGCCTTTGAAAGAGGTAATTATGCTAAAAATGAGGTCATTGGTGTAGGTCCTAGTGCAAAAGGACTGTTGTCCTTATAAGAAGGGGAGATCAGGACAGAGACATGCATGGAGGGAAGAACAAGTGAAGACAATGGGAGAAGATGGCCATCTCAAGTCAAGGAGATAGACCTCAGAAGAGACCAGCCCTGCTGACACCTTGATCTTGGGAATTCTAGGCTCCAGAATTCTGTTTTTTATGAATTGTGTTGTTTATGCCACCCAGTCTGTAGTGCTTTGTTGGGATAGCCCCAGGGAACTAATGCAACATTAAATACAAATTTCTTGAACAAAGGGACTCCATCAGGTTATCCTTCTAGAGGCCTTCAAAATTGCCTTGTACTGCCCAGTGACTACCTTCCCACCAATGTCCTGTACAGTGTGGCTCCAGGCTCCCCTCGCAAGCTTCTCTGCCAGGCCACACGACAGATCCCAACTCAACCTCTGACTGGCTGCCTCCCAAGTCTTCATTCGAGACATCACCCCACCTGAATGTTCCCCTCTTTCTCCAAACCCCAATGACACTTTCTGCATCTGTTATCTGGCAATCGCAATTTGTAATTTTCTATTGTTATTAATTGTTCATGAGCTTTTCCTGTGTATGCGCATCATGAATATAAGCTTCCTGGGACCCAAACTGCATATTATACTTCTCTCTGCCCTTCACAGAAGGTAGCACACTGTCCGGCCCAATAAATATTTGCTGCCCAAAGAAGACACCATGAGAAGGGAACTTAAATTGCTGCAGTCTGAGAAAATAAGGTTTCCCTCAATTGGATAATAATGGTGCCTTCCAGCACACATGGCTGTGTCAGGTTCTTAAAATAAGAAGTGAAAACCTATAGGTAGCATAAATCCACAGAAGTAATAAAAGCTCTAAGACCAATGCTCAATAAAGAAAGAGTTCTCCTTATCGTGAAACACTCAAATCCTGCTTAAATCCTTCATTTTATTGTCATTGTAAAATGTTTATGCTTAGAGGACTTTAAAAAGTTCAATGTCAGAAACACTTTGAACCACCTAATAGTTTCCTGTATTTGGTTTTGTATTCCAGAGAAAGGACCTGAAATAATTTAACAGAAAACATTCCTACCATATGTTCTAATAATAAATTCACTTCCTAGCTACATACAGTGATTCATTAAACTTTAATCATAATATTTTTGTTTCTATTAAATTCTAGGAACCTTTCAGTGCATAGTGCATTCTTTGTATTCCAAAAACCAGTGGATTCCAATTTCATTTTGACACCTGGTTACCTGGCTAAAATAAATGGTGTGCTTTGTACTGTTTTTAATTTTTCTTAGTCTGTATGGTCAGGCGGCCATACATCTTACGGCGTCTCTCCGGGAGTGGTGAGAGATTTGTGGTCCCAGAGCCCCCCTGCTCTATCTCTCTGGGTCAGCTAAGGGGTACCACCGGCACTTGATTTACCTTCGCTAAGTGAATCTGAATCTTATTTTTAGCATCTGCGGTCTCAGCAATGCGATTGGTGAAAGACAAGTTCACTTTGTTGAATTGATTCCACATCTCATTGGCAGTCACAACCAAGAGGTTTTGAATGTCGTCTCTTAGCTTGGCAGAGGCTGCTCGTTCACTTTGGGAACGGAGAATATTGTCATCTGTAAATTTGGCCCAGGACTCGGGCACTGAGACCCTGTGGGGAAAAAAAGAAGAAGAAGAAAAAGTAGAACCTTACAATGGTGACAATGATGAATCAGCCTGGACAGTCTCTAGGTGATCATTCATTTTGTGAAAGGGGAAACCCCCTATCACTGAATCCTGGTTTATTGAATAAAATGTAAACATCAGAGGAAAGCTTATTTAAAACTTTTCTTAATTGTTCCTTATATTTCTGCTTAGTTTCTGTAAATCCAGGGCACACACTACGTCCCCTGCCCAATTGGTAGGGAGGGAAGCAAGGGTTGGGGAGAATGGGTGAAGGATATGGGTATTGTGGCTCATAAGAAATGTGTCTCACTGGCCTGAGAAGCATATGAGAAAATATCCAAACTCAGGAGTAATCAAAGGAGCACTGACAAAAACAGCAACATACTAAGGACCCTTCATCAGAATAGCAAAGACTGTCGAGAATGATAATTTTCTGGTGAGCATATTTTTAAAAAGGTTTCTCTCCTGCAGGCAGGAACGTGGGATTGGTAGAACCATGCTGGAGGACAACATACACCAAGACCCTAACACATGTGTATAACCCAGAAATTCCATTTAAGGAAATTTTTTACTGAGATATAATTGGCATATAACATTGCATTAATTTCAGGTAGGTGCACAACATAATAATTTGATACATGTCAACATTGCAAATTGATTATCACAATAAATGTCATTAACATCCATCACCATACAGAGTTAGTTATTTTTTCTTCAAATGAAAACTGTTACGGTCTACTCTCTTAATAACTTTCGAATTCACAACATGGTATCATTAACTATTGTCACGAAGCTCTACTTTACATCTCTAGGACTAAAAATAAGGAGTGCTTTGTGAATTTGTGTGACATCCTTGCCCAAGACCCATGCTCATCTTCTCTGCATCATTCCAGTGTTAGCATATGGAGCTGCCAAAGCAAGTAATATAGAAATTTATCATAAAGAATTAATGCAGCCAAAAATAGATACATGAGGATATTAATTTTCAGCAATATTTAGGACTATCATTTAAAAACTGAAAACAGTCTAAGTGTCCAGAAGTAAAGAAAAAGTTGAGTAGATTATGGTACATTTCACTTGATCTTGGCCAAAAGACCGAGAAGCGATAGATTATGGTACATTTAAATAAGGTAATTCATAAAGCATGCGAACTTGTGTTGTACAGTATTTTCACAGTGCTTTGATATATCAGGAAATGAAAAGCCACACAGACTATACAAACAGTATGTCTGTAATGCCACTCCTTAAAAATACAAATCTCGGGCACCTGGGTGGCTCAGTGGGTTAAAGCCTCTTCTTTCAGCTCAGGTCATGATCCCAGGGTCCTGGGATCAAGCCCCATGTCAGGCTCTCAGCTCAGCAGAGAACTTGCTTCCTCCTCTCTCTCTGCCTGCCTCTCTGCCTACTTGTGATCTCTGTCAAATAAATAAAATCTTTAAAAAATAAAAATAAATAAAAATAAATAAAAATAAAAATCTCTATGTGTGCAGAACCATATTGGAAGGACTAATAGTTAACATTGGGCATGGTGGGTTTACAGGTGGCATTTCTTTGTTGACATGATGGAATATCAAAGAAGAATCTTACTGTTGACTAAAGGTGTTATCTCAGGCCTCAGTGACAAAAATAACACACTGCATGCTCCATACCTTGGCATTCCATGAGAAATGGCTAAAAATTCATGCTGGAAATAGAGAAGGCCCTTGATGGAAGGCAAGGTGCTCAGAGTGTCTGGTTTGATCTCAGCACATCTCCTTCCCCAGAAGGAGAAGATGATGATGATTCCTGCTCACCTCAACCCAAGTAAGGGGCATTTCAAGCAGACCACTTAGGACATATGGTTTGAATCTGATTCACACTTGAAGAATTTAAAAATCAAAGTTGACACATGCTGCTCCTAGTACAGGAGCAATAAGAGATGGAGCTGCTTTGGGGGTAACCAGCGCCACAATAGGGAATCCATGTGAGGGTCACTTGAAAAGGGTGTCAGCTTGGGAAGGAGAACATGGGAACTCTTTGAGGTGACAAAAGTATTCTTTATCTTGACCCTGGTCTGGTTACATGGGCACAGAAATTTGTCCAAACTCACCAAAATGTACGCTTGGACCAAATGCATTTTAGTGTGTAGGTGAATTTCACCTCAGTCAATCAAGTTGATTTTTTAAGGGAATGGCTGGAAAAAGACCATTAACTCAAGACTGCATCCAGGGGCCTAGCAAAGAAACCACTGGTTTAACAAGCGGTAGTAATAAAACGTGAAGTTGTTTTTCAACTTTTACCCCATGGAATCCAGGGCATCCAGCCCATTGGCAACACCTTCTTTTCTTTACATTTATTTGTGTTTTCTAGGCTTTTCTGTTTCAAGTAGCTGTTATCTTCATAGTTAGAAATACAAACAACAAATTTTCACCCTTTTTTTTTTGAGCTTTTTAAATATTTATTTTTGAGATAAGTTTGCTTACAACGTCCTATTACTTTGTACAAAGTGATTCCACAATTCTATACATTACTCAGTGCTCCCCACAATAAGTGTAAACAGCAAATATTCTTCTACAAAATAAAAGAGAAGGCAAGTGCCTGGCTGAGGAATACACATGCTTACTGAAGAATGATCCAAAGTAGGGTATATCTTTCATCTTCCCCACATCTTCCCACATTTTCCGTTTTAACCTGTAAGCTATGTCATTTTGAAGGGAGAGAGAATGAATTAAATGACATTGAAATCATAGAGGTAGTTGGAGCCCAACTTACGTCGCATCAACCCTCTCCACACCGCGAAAGTAGCTGACACCATCTGATGTGTTTCGCAGATGGTGGCATTTATCATCGATTCTGAAAGCTGCCTGCTTATCACTCAGGTCCTTCTCCAGCTCGTGCTGGGAAGCTCTGTTAGCTCTGTAACAGAGAGTGAGGAAATGGAGCTTCAGGTTTAGGAAATAATTTGATATGAGGAAGAGTAATTGGCCCTTCTGTGCTGGAACCCACCCACTACTGCTGTCTGGGTCTCTCCTCTTTTCACACAATGTTCAGCTTCCTAATTAAAAGGAGCCTTCCCTGGAGATGTCCATACATGTGATTAATTAGAACCCTGTCCACACTGCCCCTCCCATCGTGTGTGGTGGGATTTGGGGCAGAAGAGGTATAGATAAACAGAGGGCAGGTATCTGGAACCCCAAGGCTGAGACCTGTCTTCCTAACAGAAACACTATTCCAGGTTGGACCCTGGTTTAAAGTGATCTGTCCACATCAGTGCCTCTCTTTCCTTCTTCTTTTTCTGCTCCTAAACGCTAATTCCTCCATTCTTTGAGTGCAGTTCCCCCAAGAAGTTCTGAGATATTTATATACAGCCTCCCTCCTTCCACAGCTGACCTCAGTTTGTGGTCAGGTGAGGCCTAAGAAGTTTTCTGGGAGATAGAAACCAAGTGTAAATATTGAGCTCTGGGGCCAGAGACAGAGTGCCTGAAAGGACATGAGGAATTGGGGCCCACAGGCTCATCTCCTCCAGTAGCCTCTCTCCTGGGAAGGAAGGGGTTCTGAGATGCATGGTGTTCCCTCCCCTGCCAAACAGATAGGAGACCTGGAACCTCACTAGCAAAATAATAGGCCCATGGGGTGGGCATGGGTGACAGGTGACCCACATCTTTCCTCATGTGGTGGTTGATTCAATAAATAATTACTGAATGTCTACTACCTATCAGGCAATGTTCAACCCCAATGCATCAATAGACAAAGCAAGCATCTCTTCTCTAAAGAAGTTTACATTCTAGAGGGAGGAGACAGGCAATACCCCTAACAAATAAACAAATCGTGTCGTTAGCAGAACAATGCAAAAAAACAAAGCAGAAAAGGAAACAAGACTGTGAGTGATGATTTAAATAAGATGGTCAGAATAGGACTCCTTAAGGAGGAAATGTTTGAGCCAAGACTTGCAGGAGGAAGTAGCAGATCATGCTGGGCCTCATTGGAGGACATTGGAAGGAGTCAAGTTTTCCTCCAAGTGAAGTGAGAGACCACTGATTTACAGTTTTCAAAGATCATTTGGTGCTGGGTTTAGAACAGACTGTAGGGGACAGGGAGACCCATTAGCAGATGGGTACAGTTACCCAGGTGAGAGATAATAATGGCTTGGACCAAGAGGATAACAATGAAGGAGGTAGCAAGTGTTCAGATCCAGTAAGTTTTAAGAGAGCCGAGAGACATCTCTAGGAGATTAAACATGAAGGGGTGGAGGAGAGGTGAAGCTGAGTAATTGGAATAACAGAATTCCATCAACAGAGGTAAGCAAGTAGGCTGGGGAGAAGACAGAAGTGCAGCCAAAACACTGAGCTTGAGCATTCATTAAACATCCAAGTGTAGATACCAAGGAGGTTGTTGGAATTTGGGAGACAGGTCTGGGATGGAAATAAAAACTGGGGGATCATTAGCATACAGATAGTATTTGAAAAATCAGGACAACCAGATGATAATCATTTCAGTGTTTCTGGCACCCAAAATCGTCTTGGCATTGGACCATTTTGGTCCAATGGTCCATTTTGGAGCCACTTGGTAAAGCCTACATTGAATAGAATAGATTAATTCCAGCTGCAGCTTCCCCTTAGCTTAGCTCATACATTTAGGTAAGTGCTTGACCTACCAGAGCTCATCTTTTTGTGTGAAATAGAAATGAGGACAGCAGCATGCCAGTAGCCTGTGTTTTGTGAATCCTGAAAAATAACTTTTGTGAATTCTAAAAACATGAAAGATGAGAAAGCTGCCTCCTCTTGCCATTCTGTGTTCAGTCTCCCATCTCAGGTTATTGTGTTGAAACTCTGGGATTAAAGGACTTTCTCACTTCTGGGTCTGGGACCAAGATGCCCCCTACCCTTCCTCTCTTGGGCTGATACAAGACCTCCTCTGACCTAACCTCAGAACTTCCTTAAAGAAGGTGCTTGAGGCAGTACCCCACCTGCCTGTCTTAGAGCCCAAAATGGGAAAAATCTTGGCTACCATGTTGGTGCCTAATGACATTCTATTTTCAGCTGAGGTCCAAACTGAGGCCTTCGTTGTGTGTTCCAAAGCAAATAGTATTGAACAACCTCCTCCCATCACCTTCCTTGGACCAAGCCCAATGACCATGCTAAGGGTCCCATAAATTCTGGAGAAACCACCCCAGGAAATGAGGTAGGCATTTTATCCACTGTGTATTAAATGAAAACCCAGGTCTTTAAAGGCTCATCAACAAAGGTTCTACACAAGTGCATACGTGGAAGGAGAACTTTCTGCAAAGACCTAAATAGGGCTGGAAATGAGGCAGTTTGTAGCAGAGACTGATATGAGGATGTGGCTGTTCCACAGTGGAACAATCTGGGCAAGAAGAGTGAAGAACGTGGAGGATGAGCTGCAGATTTTAAGTTACACAAGAAAATAAGATTGGGAACTGGACCCAAAGAAAACATAATAGACACTATTCTGTGAACCATGCTAAACTGTGGTTCTGTGATTTCTAGGGAGCAGAAGCCAAAAAGTAATACCAAAACAACACTGCCTTGTATTTATAGCTCAGGTAAATGGTAGTTAACCAAACCATGTGTAGTCAGTCATTCTTAACTAATCTTCTACCCAACATTTCTAGAGTAAAGAGCCCTTCCAATCACAGTCAGGGAGAGGTCCCAGCCAGCTAAACCTCACCGAACTGCAGAGCATCAATCCGGTGGGACACAGTGGGCAAGCAAAGCAAGCAGAACTGATACCTCTATAACTCTTATTCCTTTTAGCGTCTCTCTCACATCTTATCCTTGACAGCATCAGTATAAGCAGAAGCATCCTTCCCTTCCAGTGACATTTTGATGCTGCTTCCATGGCCATAACCAGATGAACATTCATCTTTCCAGTCATGTTGGGAAAGAGGCTCGACCAATGTGTTTTCTAAGCTGACAGTTGTTATCTTTGCTTAAGACCTTCCTTTGATTATTACTCTTCCCCGCCCCAATCCCCACCATAAATATTAAGTACCTATTATCTACTATTGCCAGGGAAAGAAGGATTTGTACTCTAGGAGAGTAGGATGGGTGAAGAGTTACAGTACTGCACTGTGTAACAAAAGCACCAGGGAGCAGGTACCAGGGTCCCCTGGAAATCAGAGAAGTCTGAGTCTTTAAGGAGTTATGGAAATAATCATCAAAGTGAGCCACAACTCTTTACTTTTCCAGCTATTGGGCTGAATATACACAAATCAATCTCTCCTCAAAGAATGAAAGTCTTTTGAGTTTAAAAGAAATCTTACCCAGGGCACCTGGGTGGCTCATTCGGTTAAGCAACTGCCTTTGGCTCGGGTCATGATCCCAGGGTCTTGGGATGGAGTCCTGTATTGGGCTTCAGGCTCAGCAGGGAGTATGTTTCTCCCCCATCCCTCTACTCCCCCCGCCACCACGCATGCTCACTCTCTCTCCTCTCACTCTTGCTCTCAGATTAAAATCTTTAAAAAAAAAAAAAAAAAAGAAAGAAAAGAAATTAATCTTAGCCGTACTCCAAGTTAGGGCAGAAATTCTGTAACATCTCAAAATTATTTTTTAAGATTTTATTTACTGATTGATTTGAGGAAGAGTGTGTGCACACATGTGTGCACACGCAATTCGGGGGCGAGGCAGAGGACAAGGGAATCACAAGCAGACTCCATGCTGAGCACGAAGCCCCCGTTGGGGCTCGATCTTACGACACTGAGATTGCGACCTGAGCTGAAACTAAGAGTCTGATGTTTAACCAGCTGAACACCCAGGCAGCCCTCAAAACTACGTCTCTAGCTAAAAAGTTAAAGCAAGCACTCCAAGAACTCATCTTAACCTCCAAATAAAAATGTGTATGTGCACGTGTGTATGTGTGTGGGGGGTGGGGTGAGTGTGTATGTGTATCTATATATAAGAAATCCTTACCTAAGAAGCTAAGAGAAATTTGAGTGGAAGACACAAAAACACAATTTTGAGACAGATTTTAAATGGTATACACATTGAAAAGTCTTACGCAAGTTGAGCAATGGCCTTATCCAAATGCAGCTTCATCCTTTCTTGACAACACAGAATAATATCAACCTCCTACTCGATTGAAAAAAAACACACACATACACATTAATGTTTTCATCATTGGGTATAACATACAAAGCCAACAATGTAACAAAACATCAGCAAAGGAAAACTGTTCCTGGAAAAAAACGTCAAGTAAGACAATAAAACAATTTTTACACCCACTTACTTACCTCTATGCCCTCATGGTCCTGCAATCTAAACATTAGACTGAGGTTCACCCCTTTCTAGGGCTATAAGAAAATTATATTATGGAACAAGTTGGGACAGGAGTAAAACTGTAGGATTTGTTTTTATCTCTGACCCTTAACAAAAACAGTATAACAATAAGGTAATAAATAAATTCTGGTGATGTGCAAGGCTGAACTTGATGCAAGCTGCTTTTATAGTAGCTATTCTTCCAAAACAAAGTAAACTGGGGACGGAAAGGGACTGCCAAAAAGGGACTTCCCTCTGGCAATGCATATATCAACAGACCCAGCTCTTTGGTCCAAATGGAAACTTGACTTCCACACTGGGAGGCCAGCCCTCTCTCTGTTGCCTGTCCCTGGCAGCTCAGCTCCTACACTCACAAACCCTGCTGTGTACCCCTCTACTCGACCACACACGGGGCATTCTGATGCCTCCAGGATATATACTATTACATAGCATGTGTTGTGTCAGAGACGTTTTAAGTAAACACTCTTCGCTTCCCTCTGATGTTTAGAAAGTGCACATGGTCACTGTTTTCACCTTTCAAACACAGAGCAATCACACTATGCATACTGTTTTGTGGCCTGCCTTTTCATCTTGTTTATTTTTATTTATTTTAAGATTTTATTTATTTATTTTTTTAATTTTATTTTATTTAGAGAGAGCAGTCCCAGCAGGGGCTGAAGGAAAGAGAGAAAGAGAATCTCAAGAGGACTCCCTGCTGAGTGCAAGCCCATCTGGGCTCCATCTCACACCCTGAGATCATGACCGGAGCTGAGATCATGAGTGGGACGTTTAACCAACTGAGGCGCCCAAGGGCCCCCACCTTTTCATTTTTAAACCTGAACATTTTCCCATGACATTAAAACACACCATGATGAACCACCTCAGTAAATGTTTAGATGCCACCAAAGGCATGGTTTTTTCCAAGGTTTTGACGAATACGGCCAAATGTCCTTCAGAGAAATTGTACCCATTTACAACAATAAATGAGAGTACACTTCCTCTCCTCACCTACTAAGCGATCACTACCAAATCCTCTCCATTTTTGCCAGTGTGATAGGACCCCTCCCCCAAACAACAAACCTCCTGAAATTGGCAGGTTAATATTTTAACTGTGTATTGGCTCCTCATTTGACTTTCTTCTTTTGCGAATTAACCTGCTTCTTCGCTTTTTCTGTTGTTTTTTTTCTTACTACTTTATAAGGATTCTTATATTTGAAATTCAATCTTTTCCATCATGGATGTCATCAATGTAGATATAAATATATACAATATAAAAATATATGTACATTTTTAACCAGTTTCTACCCTGCCTTTATATTTTTGCATCATGAGTTTGATATTTAGACAGCCAAGATTTCTATGCTGTCAAATTTATTAAGTATCCCCTTTTGGTCTCCACTTTTGCTAATTTGATTATAAAGGTCTTCTCCACTCCAATATCAATTACTGCTCAACTATATAGTCTTCTTATTCTTTTATTGTTTCACATAAAAATATTAAGTATGCCTGGAATTCATTTCAGCGATAACTCTACCGACTCATTCTTTGATCCTCTGAATTAATGAAGTGAAAAACCACATTCCCACCTCGTGTTGTCATCAAGGTTCCACCTGCCCTTACAGGTAGCGAAGCTTTTTTGCACATTTTCATAGTGAGTTGTGCAATCAGTCTTTGTTTTAGTGTTGTTCAGTCTTCGTCTTTCTCTACAGCTTGGTGGGGGGGATGGTGGTGTGTGTACCTAGTTCGCTAAGGTGTTGCCAAAGGATGAGTGGAATACTGCTTGGAAAATACTACTTAATGCCCAAAATCCTAGTGAGCTTTTATACTACATATACACGATGCATGTAGTGGGAATTTCTGGACTTTAATGGGGGGAAAAATGCATTTAATGAAACTCTTGCTATAAAAAATATTGATAAATTTGATCAATGATTACTATATTTGAATTTAAATGATGCCATGGAATAAATGTCAGATGGTTGGGGGCAGAAGGGTTCATGGAAATAGGGAATGCCTACAACCAAAGACCTTTGGAATTGTCTCCAGCAATAATTTATCTATTAATTTGTATACAAGATTCATTTGGCTTTAAAAAGTTCAAGGAGTTAGCCTGGTCTAGGAGGACCAAAAAAGAGGGTACCCTGATCAATTCCCCAAGAGAAGCCATTCTGTGAGAATTTGGTGGAATATCACTGATTGAATGTGAAAGCCAAGAGAATTCATGAGAAAATATTTCAATGCGACCATCTTCTTCAACAATAGGCCTTTTAAAGCTACTTCTTTTTTTGCCAATGTTTATTGAGTTATTCCAAAAAATTAGACCAGTGTTGTTTAAATGAAAAGATATGCTAACATCACTACTTTGAGTAAGCTAAGGATACACTCATTACTTGAATTAATTGGCAATGATCAAGCATCTTTCAGTTGACAAACCATTACTTTAACTGTAGATTTAGTTATTTTTAGATAAAGTAACTTCTGCTACTGGTCTAGAAAAATATCAAACCTCTAAAGCAGTGGTGGTGGTGGTGGTTGTTTAAAAAATACATTTATTGATATAATTCATATATGATAGAGCTCATATATTTGTACAACTCAATAGTTTTTTAGTATATAAAACCATCACCAGAACCAATGGTAGAACATCCTCATTACACCCCAAAGAAACAACATACCCCTACACTGTTACCCAGTTTCCAATCTCCAGAGCCTGTTTCTCCTAGGCTACCACTAATTTTTCAGTCTCTATAGACTTCCTAAATCCAGACATTTCATGGAAATGGAATCCTGCAATGTGCAGTCCTTTGTGGCTGACTTCTTCACTTAGCATAAATTTTCAAGGGTCATCCATGTAGTAGAATGTTTTAGGATCTTTTTATGGTTAAATAACATTCTATTGTATGGCTATACCACATTTTATGTATCACTCAGAAGCTGACAGACATTTGTGTTGTTTCTAAATAGCTGTTATGGATAATGCTATGGACATTCATGTATAAGTTCTTGTGTAGGCATGTCCTTTTTTTTTTCCTCTTGGGCAGATACATAGGAGTAGAACTACTGAATCATATGGCCACTCTATCTTTAACGATTT
>NC_081572.1:51491141-51622018 GCF_022355385.1 Mustela nigripes | reverse complement strand
TCCAAAACAGGTATATCATTTTACCTCTCCACCAGCATATCCTCACCAACACCTCTTATTATTTGTGATTCTGAGTATAGACATCCTGGGGTGGGGGTGAGGTAGTATTCCATTGTGGTTTTATTTGCATCTCCCTGGTGAACTAATAATGAGCATTTTTTACTGTGTTTATTGGCCATGTGCATATTCACTTTGGAGAACTCTGTTCAGATCCTTTGCCTAGTTTTTGTTGGGTTATTTGGGGTTTTTTATCTTTAATTTTTAGAGTTATTTATATATTATAGATAACCTTATCAGATATACAATTTGAGAAGATTTTTCTTCTATTCTATGGACTGTCTTTTCACTTTGTTGATGACGCTCTTTAAAGCATCAAAGTTTGCCGTTTTGATGATGATCATTTGATCTCTTTTTTCTTACATTGTCTGTATTTGTGTTTTTGGTGTCAGATTTATGAAATGATTGCTGACCTCAGTGTCACCAATATTTATGCCTATGTTTTCTTCTAAGAGTTTTACAATTGTAGCTCTTACACTTAAGTCTTTGATCCACTTATATTCAATTTTTTATATTCAGTGTGACGTAGGAGTCCAACTTCAGTCTCTTGCACACAGACATCCAACTGTCCCATCACTGTTTGTTCATGAAAGCATTTCTTTCCCATTGACTCATGTTAGCACCCTTGTTGAAGATGAATTGATTGTAAAAGGGAGGGTTTATTTCTGGATTCTCAAATTCTATTCCATTGGTCTGCATGCCTATCTTTATTGCCAGTACTACTGTCTCACGTGTTATAGCTTTGTAGTAAGTTTTTAAAATTAAGAAGTGTAGGTCCTCTGAATTTCTTCTTTTTCAATATTAGTTTGGCTATTCTGAATCCCTTGAATTTCCACGTGAATTTCAGGATCAGCTTGCCAATTTTTACAAAGCAGTCAGCTGAGAGTTTGACAAGGATTCTGTTGAATCTGTGGTCCATGTTGAGAAGTACTGCTACCATAACACTATTTAAGCCTTCGAATACACACACATGATTTGTCCATTCATTTACATCTTTATTAATTCCTACCAACAATATTTCATAGTGCTTCTGAACTCCAGTTGTTCATTAAAATTATCTGGGGAATATTTTTAATACCAATAACTAATCCCCACTCCAGATTTGATGACAGTGATGTATCAAGATAGGTTCATCAATGGTGGGGGCTGTTGGTAATGGGGGAGGTTATATATTCCCTTATAGTAGGAGCTATAAGGGAAATCTCTATGCCTTACTCTCAATTTTGTTGTAGTTCTAAAACTGCTCTAAAAAAACTAACTCTTTAAAAAGAATGGGGCTGCCTTCCCTACAACTGTATTTAAGAATAAACCTCATTGAGCATTTATCCATCAAAAAAAGCACCACACAAATTATGTATACAGTATAATTCTAATCTTGAAGACATATTTGTGTGTCTTTAAGCTGGGTGGTGTCTAAGTATGATTAATAAAAAGAAATTCTCTGAAATTCTCTGAATAAACTGAAATTCTCCAAAGTTAACAGTGATTTCTGTCTAACCGAAATTCAGGTGATTTTTATCTTTCTTTATCCTAGTCTGTATCTTTTGAATTCTCTCAATGAACATCTATTACTTTTATAACCCCCAAAAATCTTTTTTAAATTCTCTAAACATTTGATACTATATTGTATCTCAATATAAACATATTGATACTACAATGCAACTTCTTACTTATAAATGGCTTCATCTAACACAAATTTCATTTGTTTGTTTCTACACATTAAGCACATGTTTGCAACTACATTTCTTGTTGTTGACCATACTCACCGTCAACAATTCAGTTTCCACTTCATCGTGAACCAGATCGATCCCCATTCTCTTCTCTCGATGAAATAGACATTCTCGGGCTACCTACAGATACACAAATAATGGAAAACACTAATACAAAGTAACTAAAATCAGTGATGAGAAGTTCAGAGGATCTGTTCCTAAAACAAGTCAATAGATAGTCCCAATACCAACTTACCAACTTTTCAAGCCATTTTTTTCCAAAATCCAGCATGAGACCCACCATAACAACTAAGTAAATCCTAATTGCTAGTTAAGAGGTAGAGTTCACCCTTCAAAGTGGTTTGGGAAAAATTTTTAATTTGGAAAGGTGACAAAATCAGGCATTTGGCATTGACTTAGTTCCTACAAATTAACTTCTGAGAAAATTACTTAGCATTAATTTCTGCTACAGAAATAATATCCTGAAACACAGCCTAGATATTATTTTCAAATATTTTCTACTGAGAAGAGTGAGAAAGAAACAAATTATTATCCTTGAAGAAGCCAAAATATTAGTGTAGCCAAAAATCCAAGTGATTACTTTTAAGTACCATTTATTATTTTCCTAATTACAAAAATAATGTGCTTTATCCATTAAAAAGAAAAAACAGAGAAAAGTAGAAAATGATTTAGCCATATTCCTATCACTGTTTTGTTTGTTGTTTATAACAAAACAGAGGTTATAATGTCCTTTACAATTTTATATTGTGCTTTTTTAGGACTGACATTAAATGGTAGGCTCCAGTCATAAAATAGTCCCTGAGACAAAGTATGCTAATGACTCAAGTGGAAAACAGCTTGGATCGCTAACAATCAATTATGAAAGAACATTATACAAAAGTTACAAATCTTTTTTCAAAGACTATTTCATGACTTGGAATGACCATATAATGTTAATGTTTTCAGCATAAAATGTAATAGTATGTATGTAATCTGGACATCATATTATTGAACAAAATCTTTGAATGAATGTATATTTTTAATAGTAAAAATTCACATTTACAAGAAAATGAATTAATAGGTTGACGGGGAACTCTGATTATTTTCATGTATATTGCTAAACTGCTTTTTGTAAATTCCTACTAACCCTAGGTCTAGTAGGATTCTACTCATCTTACCAGCAACTTCTTACCAGCAACTTACCAGCATCTTCTTCACTTTGGCCACTCTAGATGTCATCAGTTTCCACCATTGCAAATATGATAGGCCAAAGATGGATATTTCATTGATTTCTCATTTTTATTATGGAATTTTAACACTTTTTTCTTATATTAGTTGATCACCTGGATTTTCCCTCTTTAGATGTATCTGTTTATCTGACTAATTCTAATTTTAATCAGGACCTTCCTACACTGTGCTGATAGTAAAATTTTGAACACAGAAGAATATTTGGACAAGAATTGCAGAAAAAAATACAAATTAGATCCATCTCACTGAAAGGAGTAATAAAAGGAAGAAACAGGATGTCCCCCTGAAATTCGGAGAGTAAGTGGCTATCATTTTAAGGATACTCTAAAGTGGGGCAGGTAAGATGGGGTGCAGATCAGCCCAGGATTCCTCAAAATAAGCCAGAGCATGAAGAAAGTATGGAAGGGTTTCTGATCCTGGAAAACATCTCATTGTGAGTTAATATAAAAGGACATCATTTGAGAAGTCCTTTCTTGGAATTTCTGGTGGTTGTGTGTACTTACACGTGCTTGTGTTTTGTGGGGGGAAGGGGTGGGGTTGCATAATAAGAAGGAACAATGCACAGGGATCTTCAACAAACTCTTCAACCCACTAGACTTCTAGTTGCTTAATTCTCTAAACTCTTCTGCTACAGATGTCATAATGAAGACCACTGCAAATGCTTATCACATGGGAAATATCATACAAACATGAAGAAAAATGGTGTTTGCCTCATCAATATATAGATACCTTCTGAAATAATTTCTGTAATTTGTTCATCTTCAACTATAGAATGTCTTCTTTCAATGGTGGTGGGTAGAGTGGGGTTGGAGCTCCCCCCACACATCACATACTCAGTGGGGTGAGAGGTGGCCAGAGGCCAGCAACAAACTAACATGCTACCTCCATGACTGCAACACCTGGCTTAACCTCATGCCCATTACTCTATTCAATCAAACTCACCCCACCTCCTAAGGTGGTCTCCTTGATCATTTCACTGCGCTCTAAAAAGATATCATAACATATACACAGGAGGCATTTCATGACACAGATTAAAAGATTAAAAGACTAGTACTTTTTCCCCTCAAATATTATATACAATAATCCAGGGACAGCGATGCCCAAGAGCCTTTTAAAGAAATGGAAAGATGCCATTCTCACTATAAGGGTGTCTCTCTGTTTAACCTTTTTTGCTTTGCACTCAGAATTCATTCTACCTAAATGGTTGTTCTGTAGGATGTATAAAGCTGGTCATGGTTTTTCCAACTCCTGGAAGTAGTTACAGATGTACTGATAGGAGGTTGGCTTCTATAGGTGAAGTGAAACATAATTCGACAGATAATAACCACAGTAATTCAACCAGTGGATTATAATCATATAAATATCCAGTATCTTTTATCATAAGGTCTTATATTTACCTGAAGAGGGGCTTCTGTCTCCATCAAAGCCCTCTCCAATTTTTTCTTAACATCAGTGAGTTCATTTGTCTCTCCAATCATTGCATCCAACTCATGAGTGATTTCAGATTTCCAAAATCCTATGTCATTGACTCGTTCTCCCAAATTTTGGGTGGAGTCTGCTTGAGTTTTTCTTGTTTGCTGATATTTGTCTTGAATCAGGCGAGATGTATCTACCCTTAGTCTCTCTGAATTATGTCGGGAAGTGTTGGATTCTAGATAATTGGTCAAATTGGACCTATACCAATCATCAGGAGTATACCTTGTGAAGAGAGTGGTTCTATTGGAAACAAAGGGAAGCATGGTACTCTCGCACACCTTCTGAGATCTGGTGCAGTACGGACCCAAGGTCGGCAAGTTGGAGGCTACTTTGTAGTATGTGCTTGGTCTCCAAGGAAGGCTCAAGGTGTGGGTTAAATTGTAGTGGGGGAAGCGGTCTCTATAGCTTGATGCCATAGTACTGATGGCTGGTAGAAAGTTGGTTGGTGTTGGTCTAGGGTGGGCATAAGTTGCCGTTAATGTAGAACCTAAAGGCTCCATGATGCTCAAACACTATTTGTAAATCTCTCCTGTTGGGGGGGAGGGGTGTATAAAAACAAACAGTCACATAAATTAATCTTTGGTAAAAATTTACAAATGAAAGCCACATTTGACTTTTAGTAGCAGTACTCCCTAACATATTAGGTATTTGTTCTAATTTGATATCCACCTTTACCAGTGATAATATGTTCCAAAAATATTTTTTCCCATCTCTGTTTCCAGAATATACTAAAAATTACATTTTTTTAGATTGGCCACTTGAATTTCTGAATTTTTAAAAAATCATTATTTAAATTTATGTAATTATCTTGTAACAAATCTAAGAACCTAAAGTACGCATTTTAACAGGGATGCATATCTTGCCTCTGTTATTTACTAGCTGTGAGGCATTGGGCAAATTACTTAACCTATTTGTGCCTCAATTTTCTCATCTCTAAATTGGGAATAATATAGTAGTACTTACTTCTCTGATTATGAGAGGTAGTAATAGCAAGGTGTTACTTGGCAGCATTTCCCCTACCCAGTCATCCCAAAAGAGCACAAAACTGGTATAACAATAGTGTGCTTGGTATGCAAACATACCTCAAGGCAAATACTTGGCTCCCTTCTCTTGGCAACTTGCCACCTCGAGGCACCTCCAGTATAGACACTCTAGGGCAGTTAGGAGGGCTAAGTAAGACAATGCTATGTTTTTGGAATGCTTATCATAGTTCTGGGCTCAAAATAAATGTTCAATAAATGTGAGCTTTTTAAACTACTAGGCCAGAGGCCCCTGGGTGGCTCAGTGGGTTAAGCCTCTGCCTTCGGCTCAAGTCATGATCCCACGGTTCTGGGATGGAGCCCCGCATCAGGCTCTCTGCTCAGTGGGGAGCCTGCTTCCCCCTCTCTTTCTTCCTTCTCTCTCTCTGCCTGATCTCTCTCTCTGTCAAATAAATAAAATCTTTAAAAAATAATGATAAATAAACTACTAGGCCAAAAGTATATACAAAATAAAAGATAAATATTCATCCCCCCCAAAGGTGAACCCTTTGAACACTGAACAACTATTCATTAGTAGTTGTTTCTGTCTAGATATTTCCTATTATATACCAATATATGTATCATTTTTAAGGCTATCTTAAAAATGCTACTTATATACCATTTATACGTATGAACAGAGCTTTTTAAATACAAATATTGAATTACCTTAATATTATATGTATTATTTAGAACATGCATTTTTAAAATATATATTTATGATCTCTCCCCCTGTTAGAACATACAGATCCACTTCATCTTTTTTACCAGTTGAAAGTATTCTATTGTCTGGAACTTTTGGTTATTATTAGCTCAGAAAGTCAAGATGTCACAGCCTATGACATACTTTTCAGTATGTAAACATCATTCTGTTTAGTTGCTAATGTCTATGGATCCATTTATTGAAAAGGAAAAATAAATCAGATCCAATTCTATAACCACTTCAGAAAAAAAAAAATCATTTGATGATTATTTAAATAGCTATGTCTTGAGGCCTTTGGTCCCCAAGCCACAAAATAATCTATTTGTAGAACTGTGGTTAGATTGAAACACATTCATTCCACATGCGGTGGGACAGCTGCCCACGCCATGGTGGTGGCCCACACAACCCTAGCTCCCCACCTCTTCCTAATTCTTCCCTCCCTCAGTCCCCAGATACCTTGTACTGGCCAAGCTTAGGAGTATGGTGGTAAAAAAGAAACCTTAATAATCACTTGCAGTTCTTCCCCTCAGTTTGAAAGTTAAACACTGTTTTTCAAAAAAGTAAATTCAAAGCAACTTGATACCTTAGGGTCTTCATGGCTACTTTCAGTTCTAACCTCTTCTCCAGTCAAATCTGGAAATAATCTTGTCAGTTTTCTTTCAGCAAGAAACTTCAAGTGGGCTTTGGGCCACTCTTACTTGGATTTTCTTAATTCTTGACAGTAAAAGCTAGCGAATCATTTGGTCCTTCAATCAAGGAATTCTAAGTGTAGAGTTACCACATATGTTTACCCAACACCTATTATGTTGAAGCATCTAAACCCATGTTTATCAAATCATGAGTCATCTACTATGAGTGGTGATTTATGAAACGCAGAAGTTCATAAACCAGAGGAGACAGATTGAGAAATTCAATATAGTTTACAAAAGTTTCCAGTGATATATCTTTTAATTAGGGATGGGATATAATTTAAAATCTGGAATCTGAAGCATAAAACTCCAGATACATCTCTCAGATGTAGAGCTCCTGGTGTGTGGCCATAAGTTTCACATGGAGACAATATTCTACATAAGACACAATGTTCTATATAGTTGCACAATGGAAGTTCTAGCTGCAGCCAGCCATCTTATAAGTCGTTCAGGAAGGCTGATTAGAAGACAAAAGCACAGCAACATCTTATATTTTGGGTCATTATTGGTCAAGGAAACCGAGGGTATCATGGCCTAAGAAATACTTAAAAAATCAAAATAGACTTCTGACTCCAACCATGATAGAGTAATAAAAACTAGACTTAGCCTCTTACATCTAAAACACTGGACAAAATATATGAAACACCTGTCTTGGACAATAAGCAGGATCTGATCTCTGAGAAAAGAGAAACAAATAAGGCAAGCCGTCTGATTGTCCTGGCATTCTGGCTGGAGGCAATTTCCAGATTACGGGAAAAACAGGTGAAAACTGAATGGATTCTGGCAACTTTGTGAGTTGAGGAGAAGATCAGAATTTTAGGAAGCTGGGACAGTTGGAAGTTGTGAAGCAGGATTCCAGAATAAAGCAGACTATGTAGAAAAATAGCTCCCTAAATCTATATAGGGGTCCACTTGCATCTTTGCTGTGCAATAGGCTGCACGTAGATCAAGGGACACTACATGAACTTTGGCAAAGAATGATGGCAGGGTTCTATTTCTAGAGTGGATGGAGAGACATTTTGAACTCAGACCAGTCAGAGTGGAGTGATGGCAGGGTTCAATATCTAGAGTCGATGGAGAGACATTTTGAACTCAGTCCAGTCAGAGTGGAAAGTTGTTGGTGATTACCTAGAGCATCCCATGGAGACCCCAGAGGAGTCACACATTAGAGATAAGGCTGACCTATCTCCAGAGTGAAAGTACTAAAGATTCATCCCATCAAAGCTTAAAAAGAGGCCTCAAAGAGATCAAATTAATCCACAAGTAATTTAATTGCCTGACAACATCAGGACATTCAAATATGTAATATCACAATGTCCAGCATTCAATCAATATTACCAGACATGCCAAGTAGCAGAAAAAATTCTGACACATAATTAGGAAAAATTGTTGACTGCAACAGGAATGATTTGATAGAACAAAGATTTGATAGAACAAGCAAACAATGTACAAGTATTTAAAGGAAAACAGGAACATAATGAAGGTAAAACAAGAACAAGATCTTTAAAAAAGAATCAATGTAACTTTAGGAATAAAACATACAACATATACTTATACAGTATATACTATAACAATTTTACTAGATGCAGGGTAGACACTGGGGGAATAAAGATTAGTGAGTTTAAATCTAACTAAACCAAAGCACAGACTTTCTCTAACTGAAAAAAAAAGAGAGAGAGAGAGAAAATCCTCAGTAATATAGGCACAATATCAAATAAACTAACATCACATATTTGGGGTGTCAGTCATATAGAAAGGGGAGGGAGACAAAAATATTTGAAGAAATAATGGCTGCATATTTTCCAAATTTGATGAAAATTATAAATCCCTAGGTCTAAGAAGCTCCAAACACTCCAAGAAGATAAACACACACCCAGCATACATGTGTGCTCACACTACTACCACTATCATCACCATCACCATCATCACCTCAAGGATCATCATAATCAAATTGCTGAAAACCAGCAATAAGGAAAAAAACTTAAAATCAGAGCAAAAATACACATTACATAGAAAGGAACAAAGGTAAGAATTAGTGCAGAATTCTTGTCAAAAACTGTGCAAGCCAGGGGCGCCTGCATGGTTCAGTGTATTTAGGCTCTACCTCTGCCTCAGGTTATGGTCTCAGGGTCCTGGGATCGAACCCCACATCGGGCTCTCTGTTCAGCAGGAAGCCTGCTTCCCCCTCCCCCCTCTGCCTGCCTCTCTGCCTGTGATCTCTCTTTCTCTCTCTGTCAAATAAATAAATAAAGTCTTAAAAAAAAAAAGTTGTGCAAGCCAAAAGACAATCAAACACCATCTTTAAACAGCTGAGGAAAAATGTAACCTAGAATTGTATATCCAGTGAAAGTATTTTTCAAAGATGAAGGTGGAATAAAATTTTTTCATAAAAATAAAAGCCAAGATTATTCATCAGCAACAGAACAGCACTAAAGGAATTGTTCAAAGAAATTCTTTAGGCAAAAAGAAATTATACCAGATGGAGACTTGGATCTACACAAAGAAACAAAGTGCTAGAAATGGTATGTGTGCTAATATAAAAAATATTCTTTTCTAACTTATAAATTTCTTTAAAAGATGGTTGTGTAAGTGAAATAATAAAAAATTATTGTGGAGTTTATAGTAAAAATAGAAGTAAATTTTATGATCATAATAGCACAAATGATGGAGAGATGAAAAGGCAATGTATTATTCTAGGATCACAACTAAAATGGAATAATATTGTTTAAACATATACTGCAACAAGTTTAAAAATGCATATTGTAAACTGTAGAACATTAGTTCTTCAAGATATGACCCAGAACCCATGAACCCGGAAGTCTAAACCTTCTCAGGAGTGACAAGGTCAAAATTATTTTGATAGAAATGCTCATATGCTGTTTTCCTTTTTCACTCTGATTCTCTCACAAATTTACAAGGGAGTTTTCCAGAGGTGACATGATATTTGATATCACAATAGACTAAATACAGTAGATCAGATAACTCAGCTGCTAAGACAGAAATCAAAGAACTTTACCACATATATAAAATGATGCTACTCTTCTCACTAGATATTCTTTGTTTCAAAAACATAGCTTTTTAATAAAATATTTAGGTTACTATATAATGGGTTGTAATGCTTATTTTTAAAAGAATTGATATTCTAACTGATTTTAATTTCTAATATAATAAATATCAGGGGATGCAATCCACATAAAATTCTTTGAGATACTCAACATGAGGTTGTTTGAGTACAAAGGGGTCCTGAGACCAAACAGATTCAAAACAGAATTAAAGCTAATCAGCTAAGAGGGGAAGGGGAAAATAGAAGACCGACAAAGACACATAATCCAAGAGAAAAGAGACAAAAGTAAGACAAAATCAAGCAGCAAGGTGGTAGACACAAACTAAATCACACTGATAATTATATTTACAATAAATGGTTTAAACAGTCAAAGGAACAGATTTTTTTTTTAAGATTTTATTTATTTGACAGAGAGAGAGACCACAAGTAGGCAGAGAGGCAGGCAGAGAGGGAAGAGGAAGCAGGCTCCCTGCGGAGCAGAGAGCCCAATGCGGGGCTCGATCCCAGGACCCTGGGATCATGACCTGAGCTGAAGGCAGAGGCTTAACCCACTGAGCCACCCAGGCGCCCCCAAGGCACAGATTTTTAAGCTGGTTCTTAAAAAGCAATATTGAACGATATGCCATCTCAAAAAATCCATTTTGAATGTAAAACATAGATAAGTTAAAACTAAAAGAATGGAAAAGGCACACCATGTAAATACAAATCAAAAGAATATTGAAGTGGCTATATTAATAACAAACCAAACAGATTTCAGGACAATAAATACCATCACAAATAAAGAGGGAAATAGGGATAAAAGGATTAATCAAGGAGCTTTAATGATATTCAATGTCTAGGTAACCACCAATAGAATATTAAACACATAAAGCAAAAACTGGCAGAACTAAAATGAGAAACAGACCCACAGCTATAGCAGATATTTCAACACACCTCTGTCAGTAATTGTTAGAACAAATACAAAATTGGTAATAAATAGGCTATTTGAATAACATGACTAACTGGACCTAATCTATATCTACACACCACTCAAAACAGCAGATTCTTTTGTATCTATATGAGATGACAGATGTTAACTAAACTTATTGCGGTAGCCATTTCACAATATATGTAAGATATTATGCTGTACATCTTAAACTCATACACGTTACATGTTAATTTATCTCAATAAAACTGAAAGAAAAATATTTTTAAACAGCAATTGCATACAATTTCCAACTACACAGAGAATGTTTAACAAGGTAAACCATATACTGACCCTTAAACAAGTTCTCAATAAACATAAAATACTGAAATGATACAGAATATGTTCACTGACTATATCAAACTAAATTAGAAATCAAAAATAGAAAGATATTTGGAAAATTCTCAAATAGCAAGAAATTAAACAGCACACTTTTTTCTAAGTAGCTCCACACCCAGCATGGAGCCCAATGTGGGGCTTGAACCCATTATCCTGAGATCAAAATCTGAGCCAACATCAGGAGTAGAATGCTAGGGGTGCCTGGGTGGCTCAGTGGTTAAGCATCTGCCTTCAGCTCAGGTCATGATCTCAGGGTCCTGGGATGGAGCCCCACATCGGGCTCCCTGCTCAATGGGAAGCCTGTTTCTCCCTCTCTCACTCTACCAGTTTGTGTTCTCTCTCGCTCGCTGTCAAATAAATAAGTAAAATCTTAAAAGAAAAAAAAAGGAGCAGAATGCTCAACTGACTGAGCCACCCATGCACCTCTAAACAACATACTTCTAAATATCCTCTAAGTCAATGAAGAAAAATTAGAAAACATTTGGAACCGAATGAGAATAAAAACAGAGCATATCAAAATTGTAAGATGCAGCTAAAATAGTGTTTAGGCAGAAGTGTATAGCTTTCGATGCTTACACTAGAAAATTAGCTAAAATCAATGATCTTGGGACACCTGGGAGGCTCAGTTGGTTAAGCATCTGCCTTCAGCTAAGGTCATCACCCCAGGATCCTGGGATCAAGTCCCACATCCTTGCTCAGCAAGGAGCCTGATTTTCCATCTTTCTCTGCCCTTCCAACCCTGCTCATCCTCTCTGTGTCATTCTGCTCTCTCTCTCTCAAATAAATAAATAAAATATTTAAAAATTTTTTTTAATAAAATAAAATCAATGATCTCCACTTTATTCTTGATGGCAAGGTGTGGGGCATTGGGGGTGGGGGGAGAGCAAAGTAAGGGCAAAGTAGAAGGAAATAAATAATAAAAAGAGGAAAGTCAATGAAATAGAAAATGGACAAATGGGGGGAGGGGAAGCAGTGAGACTCTAACAATAAAACTGATAGACCTCTCACCAGACTGATCAAGATAAAAAGAGAGGAGATATCTTACTAATATCAGGAAAGAAAAAGAGATATTGACACAGACCCCCGGCAAACATTAAACAGCTAATAAAAACAATGTTACTAACAACTTTACACCAAGAAATTTGACAACAGAGATGAAATATACAAAATTCTTTAAAAAAGACAAACACCCAAAATTTACTAAAGAAGAAACTGATGACTTGAGTAGCCCTGTAGTACTTAAAGGAGCTAAGTCTCTAGTTTAAAATCTTCCCTCAAAGAAAACTTCAGGCCTAAATGGGTCTGTTCACGAATTCTACCAAAGTTTTAAGGAGGAGTTTTTTTAAAAACCTATGGCTTACTTTGATGATGTGACTTTTACAACATTTAAATCATTCTCTAAATTCTAACTCAGTCACATCTTAACAGGGCTCAGGAAGCACATACTAAGATCATTAACTGATGCTATAAATGTCTCCTATTTGCAAGCAAACTGAACAAATTCTTTGGAAAAATGACTGAAAATAGCTGTGGAAAAATTCATACCCTAAATTATGCAATTGTTTTTCTATTATACTTTCGGCATGAACCAAAAAACATTTTAAGAAATGAAGTCAAGTACAGTGTATTTATTTAATGTGGAGTCAATAGTTACTTACCTACTGGAAAAAAAATGCTATAATTGTCTTCTATAAATATTAACATGCTAAAAATATAATCAATAACACAAAGACTGTAGGTACTGAGAAGCCTTACTTATAAACCAGAAGATGACCTCAAGTAGGATAAACATATTTTATTAGCATATTTAGCCAAGGCTTTAAAATCATAAATATTTTAAGGTATAAAACCTGTGGATCATTTTGTGCAGAAGACATGACAGGAACAAATTTCCATTAATTTCTCCACATTCTGCCTCAGATAAGTGACCAGGATAGGCTTAAATGATCACATACAAACCCCCTTAGCTCCTTTGGTTATATCCACCAAATTACTCATAGTTCCAAACTGGGGCAAAAATCAAACACTGCCCCCCAGTACATTAACAAGCAGATGATTTTTAAAAAATTATATCAGATCTTAACATTTAAGCAATTTATCCTTATGCATATATTAAATATGAATAAATAAGTAAATAAATAAATAAGAAGCTCCAGCCAGCCATCTTAGAAGTCATTCAGAAAGTCTGATTAGAAGACAATAGCATGGCAACATCTTATATTTTGGGTCATTAAGTTAATTCCTTCTTTCAAAAAAAAAATGTATAATATAGAACCCTCACTGAGACTGGCAATATAAATTAACATACATTGAAGATCTATGGGGGCACCTGGGTGGCTCAGTGGGTTAAGCCACTGCCTTAGGCTCAGGTCATGATCCCAGGGTCCTGGGGTCGAGTCCCGCATCGGGCTCTCTGCTCAGCAGGGAGCCTGCTTCCCCTCTCTCTCTCTGTCTGCCTCTCCATCTACTTGTGATTTCTCTCTATCAAATAAATAAATAAAATCTTTAAAAAAAAAAAAGATCTATGTGGCAGCATCTAACAAAAAAAAGCTGAAAAAGCACATTCCCTATGTCTCAGCAATGCAACCTTTTGATATACCTAGAGAAACTCAAGTATGTATCAAAGAATGTAGAAGAATGTACAAGAATGCTTCTAACGGTTTTTAAAAGGAAACAGTCTAAAACTCTTTCAAAAGGAGCAGGCATACATCATTTGTGTTAAGTTCATACAATCATTATCACACAGCAGTTAAAATGAATGACCTAGAGCACAACCCCATTATATAAACTTTGAAAACAACACTGTATATTCGTTTTTGAACAAATACGTAAGTAGAAACGGTCTATGAATATACGGAATGTAAGTAAACAGCCAGTTCTGGTAGGTGGGTATTGCTGGGAAAGAAGGGGAATGGGATTCCCAAGGGATACATAGGAGGGAGGTCTCATCCACGACTGTAAAGTTGTTAGCTTGTTTATTTAAGTGAAGCATGGATGCTTGAACACTCTACTTATTGCGGAAAATATTTCACTTTAAAAAGAAAAGAATGGGACGGGGGGCCTGGGTGGCTCAGTGGGTTAAGCCTCTCTGCCTTGGCTCAGGTCATGATCTCAGAGTCCTGGGATCGAGCCCCACATCAGGCTCTCTGCTAAACGGGGAGCCTGCTTCCCTCTCTCTCTCTCTCTGCCTGCCTCTCTGCCTACTTGTAATCTCTGTCAAATAAGAAAATAAAATCTTAATTTAAAAAAAAAAGAGTAGAATATTTTATCAGAACCCTCGGAACACTTTGTCTATTAGTGCAACAATTTGCTCGCTTGTTTTCACGGTGGCCAAACAAGTAATATTATGCGTTTCTGAAATATTTATCTACACCATCATAAGCATCCAGGGAGGAAACATAAAGGGGTTTGGTCTAAAAGGTCCAAACACAAGTTAAGAGCTTCAGGGTCAGAGCAGAAGAGAACTGGCCTCAGGCCAAGAGGGAGCACCTGCCCTGATCAGAATCTCAGGAATCCCCGGGAACAGCCAGGCGGTGGGACCGCCCTCCCCTGGGCGGCCCTTGAAAACCTAGCGGAGGAGGCCGGACCCAGCGCTGTGCTGGCAAAGCACAGCATCGCTCACCGATATGAGAAATTGCACGAGTGAGCACAGGGTCGGGGGTCCGACGTCCCTTTGCTGGTTCCGCGTTTGGAAATAACTTCTCAGTCCTTGACCACAAGCATCAGGCATGGGGCGGGGGGGAGGGGGACGGTGGGTAGCAGGTGCCCGTGGGTCTGTGCGGTCCCTATTTTGAAGGGTGGGGGCAGGGAAGTGCAGACTGGGGAGAGGAATTCCAGGGTTACCACAACTTC
Source organism: Mustela nigripes (assembly GCF_022355385.1). Classification (NCBI taxonomy): domain Eukaryota; kingdom Metazoa; phylum Chordata; class Mammalia; order Carnivora; family Mustelidae; genus Mustela; species Mustela nigripes. The sequence continues at coordinate 51,606,901 of NC_081572.1, read as the reverse complement.
ACCCCGAATTCTGAGGTCAGACGTTGGGGCTTCACTGGGGAAGGGGACGCTGCAGGGGTCGTCTCAGCGGCAGGCAGGAGCCGACCAGACCACTCACCTGTCAGCGGCTGCGGGCGAGGGGCGGGGAAGGGGCGGTGAGCGGAAAGGGTGGCAGTCCCCCTCCTACCGCCCTTGGTGGCTGGGACCCCGACCCTCCGGTCCTGGCCCCGCCTTCCCCACCTGTGACGTCAGCGCCCGTGGACCACTCAACGCCCCCCCCTGCCGGCTCGCCGGGAGCCCATTGGCCGGTGGGAGGCGGGAGGCGGGAGTGGGAGGAACGAAGGGAAACCCAGCGGCGGGCGGTTGCCATGGACGCTCTCGCGTCTAGTAACCACGGCTGCGGGGGAGACCTGCTTGATCGCGGAGGGGGGGCTGGGTCGGAGGGGGGGTGGGGCGGGGGGGGGAGTGCAACCCAAGGGAGGGGCCACGGTGATACCCCGCCTCTCCTGCGGCACCTGAATGGGAACATCAGTGGCAGAGGGCTTGGTGGCCCATTCTAGGTGCAGGACAGCAGGCAAGCCTCCACATCTACACCTGTCTTCTGCCCAGCTGGACTTCTCCCATGGTGGCATTGTCTAGTGACCCTCCCCTCCTTCCTCACTCTAAAGAAAAGATTTGGGGTTTCCCTCACTCTCTCTCTTTGGCAAATATTTCCGTAAACAGAGGCCTCCACTAGTTCATCCGGGGACTGGGTCACCTGTCTCCCACACATCACTGTTCACCCTTGCAATTTCCTCACAACCGTGTGGTAGGAATTTATGATTTACACGGGAAAAAATGCAAGTTTGGAGAAGTTAACTGGCATAGGCAAGGTCACCCAAACAGAAAGTGGCAGAACCACTACTAAAATTTAGATCTGTCTGGCTTCAAGGTACTCTTTCCACAAGACAACAGTCTTAATGGGTGAACAGGGAGACCATGGAGTTACTCTTAGCGCTAAAGAAAATACAGCCCTCAGTTGATCAGTCTTGGGTGGTCTGGGAACCCCTGTGTGACACTCCACCAAAGGGTGATAGCAGGATAAAGCACCATCAGATTGGCCCCTAGTAGACCTTTGTGATGTGACTAAAGGTTAGGGACCTCAGCTTTGTCAATGCAGAAAAGTGTTTCCGTCTCCTTTCCAAGTTTATTAGAGGCTAACTCACATTAACTTAACTCATAGGAACCTGAACTAGAAAAGCAGGGATGGGGTGCCACCACAAGAGTTTATTTTAAGCAACATGGCACCTCAGCAATGGAGACAAGCCCAGAATATTTTCCCCACGCTGGAAAACCGCAGACAATATCCGATGATCAGAAGCTGCTCTTTAGCCTGGCCACAGGACTACACAGGCCAAGTTTAGGCTCACAGACCCCACCAGGGCACCAGGGCTCCCCAACCCAGTCCTTCTGTTCGCCTATGCTCCTTACCAGCAACTCTCTATTTCTGGCCTCGCAAACATTTTACCTTCAGATACCTTTTTTAAAATTCCTTCTTCTCAAGCACAGTGTATATTTTGTATTAATTCTCAGAATTCTGGATGGGGCAGTAGGCTGTAGACTTGGTAAATGCTACCATGGGTCTAAAATGGTACTGGTTCATTTGTTTTGGTTTTTAGATTTCACATGTAAGTGAAATCATATGGCATTTGTCTTTCTCCGTCTGACTTATTTCCAAACCAACAAAAACAGAAACAGACTCATAAATGCAGAGAACAGACTGGTGGTTACCAGAGGAGAGGGGGTAGGGAAATGGGTAAAATATGTGAAGGGGATTCAGAGGTACAATCTTCCAGATCCAAAATAAATGAGTCACAGGAGTGTAAAGTACAGCATAGACAATATATATGCTTTGTATAGTAGTAACTTGATAGAGATGACAGATGGTATCTACGCTTCACATGGTGAGCATTGCATAATATATAGAATTGTCCATTTGCCATGTTATACACCTAAAACTAACATAACACTGTATGTCAGCTATGCTTTGACTGGGGTGGGAGGGAGCCCTACCTGAAAATGCTACCAGCCAAAAGGTCTTCAACAGTCCTAGAACAAATTTAACTGCCTGTTAGAGATGACATACTTGTGTGTCTTTGTGCTTGGCACATGTCAAAATGCCCAATATCACTGCTTACTGAATATCAAATTCATTCAATGTCCTATCTACAAATAAATAGATGAAATTATAGCACAATTTGGTCCTTCGAATGACCCATAGAGCCAGTGAAATTTTAAAAACCTTCTGATCAAAATTTCTGGTTACATTGGTCAGCTCTGGTCTCCACAGAAAGAATTTCATGATTTAAAAAAATAATCCAGATGCCGTCCCCTTAAATTTTTTACATGATCATCAAGTCTTTGACAGAATGAAGAGGTTAGTTGTCCCCCACCCCTGTCAGCTTTATTTTACAATGGAGAGCTCCTATGGTGCTTATTTGTCCCTCTTTATAAAGAGAATATAGCAAAGCAGTGTGCACTCTGCTAATCAACCTCACAGTTGTCAGTAGCTTCATGAGTTCAGGGACGAGTCTGTTTCTCTCCATCTCTGTATCTGCTGCAAGTCAGGGGTATGATCTATATTTGTTAAATAAAGGAGCAAATCTGTGATGACTGATGGGATAGAAGATCATCAAGTGTTTGGAAGTAAAGAAGCCACAAAACAGAGTTTGCCTCTCATTATAATTTGTATGTGCTATATTTTCATTGCCCTGCCCTATTTCACCAAACCTCCGGCTCCAATCTCTGTGGGGCTTCCATCAGTCCTTATTCAGGATGCTGTCAGCCCCTTCCCACTTTGTCTTCCTCATGAGAAACCAGCGTAGCCCTACCATCTTTGGCCCCCACCCCCCTCCCTCCAGCTCCATTCGCAGGGTGGACTCATGCACACAGCCTGCTTCCTCCATGCCTCCTCCCAGACTAGAAGTGTGCTGCTCACAACACAGCAATGCCATTCACATTCTAAGCCTAACCTTTCAGCATCCAAGTCTAAGCTTTGATGATACTCCCCAGAAATCTCCTTGCTGAGCTCTAGCATCTTCTAAGTTCACAAAGGACCAACCCTTCTAAGACTCCCATTTCAACCCTAAATGCCCAAGACTCATGGTGAGTGGAACACTTAGCCTCCAGCTATATGAAGACCAAGTCATCATCCTCTGTAGCTGACTACCTTGTTTCCCCCTTCATACCTGACCATCCCATCCCCCCTCCACACCTGACCACCCCTTCTCCCCCTCCATGCCTCACTATCATGTCTCTCCTCCACACCTAACTACCTCCCATCTCTTCTCTCACTTATGTCTTCATCCTTAGACAAAGGGGATTTTCCCATTAATGCTCACTCAGAACCACATTGCATCCTGCCATTCAGATAACTCAAATATTTCCTTTAACTCTCCAGCATCTTTCACTTCTCTTACTCCTTAGAGAACTTCCCCTCCATCTCCCCACATACTCCAACCATTGTTGTTACTGAATTAAGGCATGAAGCTTTCCTGCATCATCAAGTCATTGACCTCTACCTCTCTTCCTTACGCTGTCAAGTCCCTAATAACTGGGATATGATCATGACCTCTGCATAGATTTTTCTTGTGCAGAGTCCAAGGAGTCAAATTCTGTATCTGTGTTGTTAGCTCCCATGTCTACATCTCTGACCCAGTGTCCCAGCCTGGTTTGACATGCTCTGTGCAGGACAGCCTGTTGCTACCACCTTCCAGGGTGACATTCTTGGAATTGACAAACACCTTGCCTGTCCAAATTATGTTCCATAATCTTCAGCAAAATCTCTTTATGTGAAACAGGGACCCAATGTTTAAAGTAAAACATTGATGCCTCTTTGTCCCTCTGCTTCCCCATTTCCGGCTGTGATAAAAGCAGAGGCTAGAAATCTCTCCTTCATTCATTCAACCATTACTTAGTAAGTGCCTGCTACCATGTGCCAGGCACTGAATAGCAGGGAACAAATAACACAAGGTTCCTGCCCTAAAACAGCACCAAGTTGGGAAAGAAGGAATATGGGGGAGCTCTCCAACCCTCCCTCTGCCCTCCACGACCCCAAACATAGGTGAGCACACCTCTGCCCCAGCTTCCCCTTCTCCAAGTGGGCCTCCAAGAACACCCCGTAATTTTTCTGCATTGATGATGTGCTCAGACTGTCCCCTCAATCCAGAGCTCCCTTCTTCCCATCTTTGCCTATATACGTGCTACTCATTGTTTGATGCTAAGGAGAAATGCTACCTCCAAAACATTACATATTTTGCTCATCAGAACTAATCTTTTCTTCTCTATCTTGTTAGTTTGTGTGGCAAGTATGGTAGAATCCACTTGATGCTATATTCATTTACTAATGTTTTGGCCTCACTCCCTAGACAGTGTGCCTTGTACACACACACACATACACCCCACTACTGGGCTGCAGTAATAATCATAGTTAATATTTAATGACCTCTCACTCTGTGCCATATACCTTATCTTATGCTAGGTAGGGCTTTACATTCATAAACTCATTCATTTCTCTTACTAGCAGTAAGGCATAGATTATTTTTATTTCTGTTTTCTAGATGAAGCAACGTAGGTTTGGAGATGTTGGGTGGCTTGCCCAAGGCCACACAGACAACAAGAGGGAGAGCCATACTCTGAATCCGTGTCTGTCTGGCTTTAATTTCTATGCTCTTTGCCTCTATATGATAAAGAAATAAGCTTAAAGTAAGTCATGTATCAGAAACACAAGACCAACCACAAAGAAGTAGCTTTGAAGGATTACCCGGGGCACAGGTTCCCTGCTGGGAGGCATTAAAGTCAGCTTTTCTAGGCTCACACCTTTAATAAGGCTGGCAAAATAATTTTGATACCACCTAGAAGGGAGAATCTAAGTATCCTTAGAAGCTCCTTAGAAGCTCACCATCTAAGTATCCTGCTAGGAGTGTGGGGAATGGGAAAGAGGAGTCAAAGGGTAGCTCTCCAAAACTGATGAAAGAAAGACAGAACAGGAGAGGTAAAATAGGGATATGGGAGTATGAGTGTAGGGGGAGTAGAGGGAAAAGGTTTAGGAAAATAAAATAGAAAACATTGCCTTTATAGTCAGCTCTCTCTAATCTGCCCACTCTTTCTAAGGCCTTTTTATTCCATAATTCTGTTTTATGGCAATTTATATGGGGAAACTGGAAATATTGCATTGTAAAAATGTGAGACCCTAAATTATAGAATAATGTAAGCTCTAAATTGCAGTCTAAAATTCGAGAATAACGTAAATTCTTAAAATGTATTCTTTTTTTTTTAAGATTTTTATTTATTTATTTATTTGACAGAGAGAGATCACAAGTAGGCAGAGAGGCAGGCAGAGAGAGAGAGGAGGAAGCAGGCTCCCTGCTGAGCAGAGAGCCCGATGTGGGACTCGATCCCAGGACCCTGAGATCATGACCTGAGCCGAAGGCAGAGGCTTTAACCCACTGAGCCACCCAGGCGCCCCTTAAAATGTATTCTTTATCATTGGTTCTCAGAAATTACTCAGAAACAGATGCGCATCGTTTCATTCAAATTCGTGACATCCATGTCAATGGCTGTATTTTCCTTGAGTGCCGTGCTGATTATCAGTACTTTTGGAAACAGCAATGTTAACCTATAACTGGAAATAGGATCCATGTTGACTTAATGTACAGAATACAACACTCATTTACAGAAGAGTGCTTCACAGAGGACTGATTGGGAAACTTGATTGAGCGTATGATGCATCCGTTGAGAATTTTATCGTTTACAATCCTAGTAAGGTGATATCAGCTGTCACTGTTATGTTTTGCTTTTGTTACTAAGCTATTTGTAGGGTGTGTATCACCATCAGCTTTTTTAACTGAATAGACTTTCTCATAGCATAATATTGCAGGGCACGTCTTGTTGGGAGTACATCCAGAGATGCAAAGGTACATAGACTCAGCCAAGTTTAAATACCATCTTCTAGCTCCCTTGTTTAGCAGGTGAAGAACTGTGATCCTAGAGGTTAAATGACATGCCCAGCATTACATTTTCGCTGTGCCCTCCTGATCAAGTGGGAAGCGATAGGCTCCCATGGGGCTCCCTTTCCTTCTGTTTCCATCAGAGTCATTATCCCATTGTCATAGGTCTTTATATATCTTCTCTCCCATGAGACTATGAGTCCTATGAGGACAGAAATAATGTGTCTCCAACCTTAGTCACAAGAATCATTTTGGAAGTCATTCATGCTGTTGAGTGAAGTTCCAACACACATCTTCATTTTTGTCTTACCTGTTAACATAAAAGGATGTATCAGAAAGCATTCAGGCTGGAACTCCCCTTGTTCATCAACTGCGACTAAAGGTTGGCCAGAGATAGAAGAGTTTAGCAAAAATCAATAAAAGCACTCTGTGAAAATCAATTGGCTATGTGGAACTTACAACACAGAATATTGTATGGCTTATTATTATTTACAAATTGTGTGCTATCCTTTATATCATTAAAACATATAATAAAGTTGTGGGTGTATATATGAATACCTTTTTCCTAGAGAGCAAGTGGTTTAATGTTTGTATGGCTGTAAGTGGGTCCCTGTTCCCATCTTTAAAGAAATTACTGTCTAGGACATGGGAAAGCCCCATGGGGCAGGATCCAGTGTGGTGAGAGTCCCCAAAAGAGGACTTCCAGCCAGAGATTCCTAAAAGGTTAGTGTATAGGTAACATGGAATATCATGTAGCTCTTTAAACTGAGGAGAGGTTGTGGAAATAAAAACGGAGCTGGCTATAGCAGATGCTATTAGTGCTACAGTCCACATTCCCTCACATGCTTTGACCATTTTTTTTTTTTTTTTAGATTTTATTTCTTTATTTGAGAAAGAGAGCACATGAAAGAAAGCATGAGCAGTGGGGAGGGGCAGAGGGAGAAGCAGACTCCCGCCCTGAGCAGAGAGCCCAATGTGAGACTCGATCCCAGGACCCTGAGATCATGACCTGAGTGGGAAGTGGATGCTTAACCAACTGAGTCACCCAGGCACTCCTGCTTTGACCATTTCTTAAGCACAGCCTGTTAGTGTGCTTTCCCCTGTAACAGTGGACTCTACGTCTCCTTGAAGAAGGACTGCCTTTGGCTAACAGCATCTACTTTGCCAACTTAAGAAAAGCTGGAAATGTCTAGGAATTTGTGCCTTGAGCCAACCCTTGCCCAAAGATAAATGAGTTCAGGGTTATAAATACCCCAGTTACCTTGCCCTCATTGGGACAACTCTGAGAAGTGACCCACCCTGTCTCCAGAGCTCCCCCTCTGGGGTTAAACCAAACCTACCCTCCTGGGATTTGGCTTGATACCAATACTTGATACTCCTGCTTCCCCTGACTTCCCATCTAGATATCCAGATCCCACTTCCTCATTTCCCTACTAGTTTTTCCAGGAGAACACTTTCTGATCAATGATTTTCACACTAATCCTCAGGGTTGGTTTCTTGGAAACCCATCCTATAATGGTGGCCACGCTTCCTGTGATATCCTATTCACCCCCATCCAGCACTCCCCAGCTATAGCTGATTAGACCACAGGTGGGCACTTAGCTCAAAGGTAGCCGATCTGTAGTCTGGCCAGCAGACTGAGGTGACCTAGCACAAAGGCCAACTTAACTAGATCCTCTTTCTTGGAATGTTTGATTTTGTGTCAAATAGAGAGTAGCTGAGTCAGCATATTTGATGGTGCAAAATTCTAGAATCATAGATTTGGACTGCCAGGGAGCAATAAGACCTTGTCATTGAGGTCCTATGGCATCCTCAGTGACTCTCCAGTTTGAAAATATTTTCCCATTTCCATGAGATTTCTTATTTATACATTCTCCTTCCCATAGCCCTCATTATTCAAGTTAATTGGGTATCTCTGTTTTCCAAAGAGCCTAAAACACAGGCTAGGAATCATCTCATGGATGGCCCCAATTTTCTGGCCACTCACTGCCAAATTCTTCAGGGAAAATTTCCTGAGAATTATCTAGAAGGCCATGATGATTTGAATAGAAACAAGCCAAATTAGTATGCAAATAAGTTGAATAACAAAGATGGAAGGAAATCTGTTTGAGATATTGAAAAGCTGAAAGGAGTCAGACCAGCACTCATGCTTGAGGTAGAAAAGCATTTTGTACCCCTTTCAGACATGCATAACTCTTTCTGTCCCTTGCAGCAGCCAAGATGAAGTTCCCAAGCTCGGGAGGAGACAGAGAGGGGAAAGAAAGAGTCAAAAGTCTACCAACCAGGAGTGTGGAGGGAACCATATAAACCATGAATGTGGAGCTTTGGTTTAGAGGCGGCTCTTGAGCCTTTGGATGCCTTTAGTTCAGTGATGAAGGGATCAGACTAAAATGGAAACTGAGGTGTGTTCTCTGGGACATGGAGGCCAGGTAGGACATGGAGTTGAGTGGTACTTACACTACAGCCTTTCATGTCAGAATGTTAGGCCAGAATTTCACAGATGCAACCAAATGCAAACCAACAGAATTCAAGCTTGCCTGGAATCAACATCATCTCTCCTCCCCCACTCCACACTTCTCTAGAGTGCTCATAAAAATACCAATGCTCTTCATAAGCCGATAATTAGCTCATCTGAGTCACAATGCACAGACATCTTTCCTTGGCTAGAACATTCCCAAGTACTGAGCATGACACATCAGAATTGCCCAGAGAGCTTTTAAAATGCAGATTTCAGGGTCTCATCCCAAGAGGATCTGATTCAGTAAATCTAGGGTGGAGTCTGAGAATCCATACAAACTTTATTGCAAAGGAGTTTGCCTGGATTTGAGCAATAAGAAAATTTTGTTTAAATGACCCTTATTTTAATCTTTGATCTTTTTAAATTGAAGTACAACTAACATATAGTGTTTTATTAGTTTCAGGTGTACAGTATAATCAGGGGATTTTTAAAGGCAAAGAACGCATTCTGTCTTTTGATTTCCTTTGTTTGACAGAGGTATTTCTAAACCTACATGGTAAATAAGTTATTGTTTTTCCTGCTTGTGAATGGGATTTTTAAAAATATTTCCTTATATTTCTAATTCAAAGTAAGTTTGATTTTTTCTTAAGTATCCAAGAGGAATTTTTTTATTATTTTTATTAACATGTAATGTATTATTCGCCCCAGGGTACAGATCTATGAATCGTCAGGCTTGTGCATTTCACAGCACTCACCAGAGCACATACCCTCCCCAATGTCCATAACCCAACCATCCTCTTCATACACCCTCCCCCAGCAACTTTCAGTTTGTTTTGTGAGATTAAGAGTCTCTTATGGCTTGTCTCCTTCCTGACCCCATCTTGTTTCATTTCTTCCTTCCCTACCTCCTAAGTCCCCCACCTTGCCTCTCAAATTCCTCATATCAGGGAAATCATATGATAATTGTCTTTCTCTGATTGACTTACTTTGCTCAACATAATACCCTCTAGTTCCATCCATGTCATTGCAAATGGCAAGATTTCATTTCTTTTGATAGCTGCATAGTATTCCATTGTGTATATATACCACATCTTATTTATCTACTCATTTGTTGATGGATATCTGGCTTCTTTCCATAGTTTGGCTATTGTGGACATTGCTGCTATAAACATTTGGGTGCATGTGCCCCTTCAGATGACTACATTTTTATCTTTAGGGTAAATATCCAGTAGTGCGACTGCTGGGTCGTAGGGTAGCTCTATTTTCAACTTTTTGAGGAAACTCCATGCTGTTTTCCAGAGTGACTGCACCAGCTTGCATTCCCACCACAGGAGGAATTTTTATGTCTCTTCTGTTCCCCGCTCCCCCCCCCCCCGGCCCCGCTGCCAGATTTGGGAGACCCATCACCAATGTCTTTGGATGTCTTTCCTACGCCCAAGAGGCCTGGTGTGAGCATTCTTCCTGGAGTTTTATTTCTAGTCTTCTGCAAGTAGTTCATCCAGGCAAACTGAGCAGGGATGGACATATTATCTCTGAACAAAGCCTACCTAGGTAGTTCCATCTTCCCTCTGCTTGATCAGACCCTGGCTACAAAGGATCCATCCCTCACTGCTTTAAGGTTTCCCTACAAAAGAATTTTCAAGATAATAGTTAGAACCAAAAACAAATTTCATCATGCCTCAAGATACTCTGATGTATTCTCATTTGCATAAATACCTGGAGCCTGCTTACACACATCTGCTGAGAATATACACCTGTATATTCTCTCTTATCTCTCTATCTCTGTCTCTCTATCGTATGTGTGTGTGCGCATATACCTACACATATACATACATATACCTATGTATTCTCTACTCCCTTAGGAATCATTTGAGTCTAAAGTGAGAATCATCAACTCCACACTGTATTATTTCTTCTCACTTTATTCAAAACAGCACTCTCCTTTTCTTTCAATTGATTGAATTGCCAATCAGTTAAAAGGAAAGGAGAAAGACAGTGAGCAACTCTATGATCTGTGAGTGGTCTTGGGCCACCCTGTCCTCCCCCAGGGACAAGAGGTATTACAGTGGCCCAAGAAACATGTGTCCTCCTGTTTTCTTCCACCCTACCATTCAAAATCGCCAGTGCTCTGAGAACACAAGGCTGTGACCATGAATTCAAAAAGGGATCATCTATTGCTTATCCTATGAAGGAATGCAGCTCCACAGAGACCCCACTGCCATGGTGGCTGGTCCTCAAGGACAGCGTCTGAGTTGCACTTGTGCACTGTGGGTCGGACAGCCGTGCTCTAGATGGGTCAGAAATGTGCTGCCTTCAGCAGCTGGGAGGATGTTTGGCCTTTTGCCTCTAGCTTGGAATGCTTCTGTGTAACCCAAATGCCTGCTTTCCTCTTCTCTACAGGCTGTGGTGCAGAAATGGTTGGGAAACACTGCTCTAGACACACATCTGCTAGGCATTTCTGAAGACCACAGTCATCTACCATGATGGATTCCCACACCCCCATCCAGGGCAGTGACCACAGCTAGGGAGATGTTTTTTACCTAAGGTGCCCCCATCCCTCTTAGTAAGAGCATAGCCCCAGTAATAAGACAGACCCAACCAGCAGTCTTGGTTTTGCCCCTCCACTAGTGAATGACAATGACCAAGTCATAACCTCTCTGAGACCTGGTTTCCTTATCTATTAAGTGGGGAGCGTAACATCACCTTCACAGATGGTTATGCAAATTAAATGGGAACACAGGTGAAATAAGAGCTCCCCTTTTCCTCAGAGGAGTACATCACTGTTCCTGCAGACAAGGGAAGTGTAACAGTGGAAGGTTCCTGAACCTCCACAGCCACACGTGGTGGCTATTTTCTCCTGGCCTCCCCCTCCCACAGCAGCTTAGCAGGAAAAGAAGCATCGCATTATCTTGCAGCAGAAACATGGCAAGACAGAATTTAATTACATGTGGCTGCAAGTTAGCCACAAGATTGGATGAAGTCATCAGTTCTTACAGAAAATGACCAAGGCTTCTTGAAAGGTGACAACTATTTTTAAATAACTAGACTTTCTTAAAAAAATGTTTTCTCTGTCCTCTCAGCTTAAGGCAGATTGGCCCAAGGCCTAATTTAGATCAGGGTTTCTTATGAGTGCTAGAGCTGATCTTTCTTCCCCTGGTTCTCTATCCCTAGAGTTCTTGTGCACTTCCAAGCACACAACTTAGAAATAACAATGGAACTATATAACTGAAGCACACTTCCAGGAAGTTTAAATAACTCATTGGGTGCTGCACTCTTTTGGGGAGGTTATCTAAGAGAGCCAAGAAGAGACTGCAGAGGACGGGGTCACAGTGAGTGTGAGGGTCATTCTCAGAAAACGCAGAGAATTGAGAAGGACAGGAGTGTCTGCTGGGTCTGGGTCACCAGCTGAGGTGCAACACAGCAGCTTTCTCCAGCCCAGTGGAGACTTCCAGACTAGTAAACAAGCCTACTGGAGACATTGGTATACTTTCCAAGGGGGCATGTCAGCACTAAGCATCAATTTCCAGTCTTCGGCTTCCTACAACTAATTCCTACAACTGATTGCCTTGAGGGGAGCAGGGTCAAGGGGTCCTCCTCATTCCCTCACCCTTTCACTAAGACCCTTCTTATTTTCAATAGTGTATTGGCCTCAGGTGTGAAACAATCCAGGGTACCAAATGAAGGTAAATCCCAAAGACTTGGCAGTGGTTCAGAAAAGATATCACTGTAATAATTAGATAATGAATAATTTTGCCAATCTAGTGATTTTTAGTTCATTTCCTACAAAATTGAAGGAAGAACTAAACAGTTGTCTATCCATCAAATAATTTTTGATGATTGATGACCTTGTTAATTGGGACATATCACTCAGAAAGAGTTATATTTTAAATTGAGTAACATTAATATAAGCATTGTCCTTATAGCCCCATCTAATTTGTGTGAACAAAATTTCTCAATATCAGTCAGCATCCATTAAAAATGAGACATTAGCACAGAAATAACAGTGAAATTCAGCTCAGTTTAGCTGTGCTATGTGTGCTAATAGTAAAATAAGTAAATCATGTCCCATCCATCTCATGTAAGTGTGCATTTCCAGTAAAATGTTGCTTTGAGAGTCTCATAATGGGATAAATTTCTGGTCTTTAGGTGAATAGTAAACCAGTAATTAAAAGTTTGATATTTTTCTATTTGGAGCCTTATTTAATGGAGTTATAAATATTTTTAAATCATTAAATTTCACTTATATACATATTTCTATTTTGTTTATATTTTTTGTTTCATTTATAAACAAATTTTGGGAGAGAAACACAAGAGGGCGGTCAATGGGAGATTTTCCAAGCCTAAATACACATTACATTAAAATGCATTTTTGTGGAGGAAGTGGAATAGGAAAATGAGCTCAAAGAATTGATGTAAAATTTCTAACCATTAAGAAAAGCTTGTTCTCAAATTAAATCTTTAAAAAGAAAAAATAATCTTTTTTGTTTATTTTTAAATGGGTGATGGGGTGGATATCATTCATTATGTATTTAACTGGATATATTAAAAACAATGATATAACAACTTTATCAATACTGACAGTACATAAAAATTATTTCTTTGCAACTACTTAAACTTATAGGGGTTTTTTTGCACATCAAGTTTAAAAAGTGCAAGAGAGTACAAAATTTTTCCAAAAAATGTTTAAGTTTACATGAGCTCCATATTTTGAAGACTGTGGCTCTAATGTGCCCAGATGGTGTTGATTTGTCTTCTCCTATACCTTCCTCCCCAGGAATTCCTGCCCACATTTTAGCATTCAAACCCAAAGTTGCTCATCACTGTCCTGTCACCCAGGGATAGGCTTGTAATGATCTGTTCAAGAGGAAAACACATTCTGGCATTCTACTTTTTAGTCGATATTTTTCTACAAAACATAGAAATAATATGAAAGGTTGTGGTACCCTTTTCAGGACATAACCTTGGGATAAAGGAAGTGACAGAAGTGTTATCCAAAACTAGTTACAGTAAGTGAAGCTCCTGATAAACACAAACTACAACTGGGATGGAAGAAAAGATTACTCTGGAAGAGGAGGGAGGCATGGTGGCCCCCACCTGTGCTTGGGCAGGAACTAGAAGGGAGAGAACAGAGAAAGGATGTGAAGGGAAACATGCCAGGACAGCTGCTAAGCACAAATCCCTCCCCTACTCATGCTCAGGGTTCTCAGGACTTGCATATGAGCCTGCCCCTTACCAGTGTCACCATGAGTCAACCTGATTAGCTCCTACCAAAAAGTGGACATTGGAGTGAATGCAACTGACTTGTAACAGATTCAACCCAATGTTGAGACATGAGCAGGAAGTAGCAGCAGGAAGCATTGAGCCCCATGAGATCAGGGAGGGGCCTTGATTTTCCAAAATAGACCACCAGAAGCAGAAGCTAGACATGCTGTAGGAAAGCTTCGTCAGCTGCACAGTGCTGCTATGGCCTGATCGTGTTTGCTGTCAATGGGATAGAAGAAACAAATTGTACTGCACAGACCAATGGCTTAGTTCATGTGAATATCACAAGTATACCACATTACAAAATCCTTGCTCTTCTTACACAGGCATAGTCCTGGAGCACCCTCTGAAGAATTTTTGCTTTAGCATGGCTACCTTCATGATGGGAGGATTTTGTTTACAGGTAATTAGTAATCAAAGCAAGCATGAGTTCACCCCCACCTAACCCATGGCTGCAGACTTACTGCTCCAAGTGTGGTCTGTAGACCACCAGCCACAGTATCCCCTGAGAGGTTATAAGAAATGCAGAGCCTAAGAGTATGCCTTTATGACAAATGGACAGAATCCTAAGTTTTATGGCACATCTAGGTGAGCTGTATGTGCACTAAAGTTTGAGAAGCACTTGACAACATGGTACAACTCTTCTGAACATAACTCAATAGATGAGAGGAGGGTTGAATGCTTGATGTTCATTGCACAAACCAGTATCTTTCTTGAGAATCATCACTGAGAAACAACAGTGATCAAGAAACCAGATCTTGGTTGTCATCCTTCCTGGGGTTTTGCATAATAATATACCAATTGGACAAAAATTTTGTTTCTAGTGTCTGAAGCAGCTTGGATTTTTGGTAAACTGTAAGAGTATGCTGCATGGGCACAACACAAGAAAAGGAAGCCACACACCAATATCCCTTATGAATATAGATGCAAAATTCCTCAACAAAATGCTAGCAATCCAAATGTGACAAAAATACTATACAGCATGATCAAGAAATTCATCCCTGAAATTCAAGTGTGATTCAATATTTAAGAAGCAACTGATGTAAATCACTACATTAATAGAACAAAGGGGGGGGGGGACACATGATCATCTCCATTGATGCATAAAAATATTTGACAAAATCTAACACCCTGCCCTGGTTTAAAAAAAAAAAAAAAATCCCACTGAGAAAACTGGTAGTGGAAAGTAACTTTCTCAACAGGATAAAGAGCATTTACTGTAACTAACATCACACTCAATAGTGAAAGACTGCATGTTTTCCTCTTAATATAGAGTACAAGACAAGGATGCCCACTTTCACTCCTGCTACACAACATTGTACTAGAAGTTCTAATCAGAGCAGGTCGGCAATAAAAAGAGATAAAATGTGTCCAGATAGGAGAGGAAGAAGTAAAACTACTTCTATTCACAAGTGACATGACCCTATATTCAGAAAATCCCAAAGAACTCAAAGAAAAACTTCTAGAGCAACAAATGAAGTCAGCAAAGTTGTAGGACACAAGATCAACACCCAAAAATCGTTTGTGATTTCATATACCAACAACGAACAACCTGAAAAGATAATGAATAAAACAATTCCATTTACAACAGCACCCAAAAATATAAAATACGTAGGCATAATTTAACGAAGGAGGTGGAAGAGCTTGTGAGTTGAAAGCCGCTAAGTATTACTGAAAGAAATGAAACAAGACCTAAATGAATAGAAAGCAAACACATTCCTGGACTGGTTATTGTTAAGATGGCAGACTATCCAAAGTGATTTACAGAGTCAATGCAATCCCTTTCAAAATTCCAATGGCCTTTTTTGCAGAAATGCAAAAGCCGGTCCTCAAATTTATGTGGAATCCCCAGGAGCCCAAATAGCCAAAAAAAAAAAAAAAAAAAAAGTAAAAATGCAGAACTTTAGAAGACTCACACTCCTCGATTTCAAAACCTACTGCATAGCAACAGTAATCAAGACAGTGTCATACAGGCATAAGGAAAAATACACTCTATGAAATAGAACTGGGAGTCCAGAAATAATCTCAGATATCTATGGGCAGTGGATTTTCAACAGGTGTGCCAAGATCATTTGATAGGAAAGAAAACAGTCTCTTCCACAAACTGTCCTGGATCCACTGGGTATCCACAGGCAAAAGAATGAAGTTGGACACCTACCTCATTTTGTATACAAAAATTAACCAAAATGGTCCAACGACCTAAATACAAAAGCAAAACCATAAACCTCTTAGAAGAAAGCATAGTAGTAAATTTTTACAACCTTGGATTTGGCAATGGATGAGAGAATTACTTTGTTTGCACACTGACTGCAAAATTTTCCATCTATAAAATTTTACTGAGTCCCTTAAGAAACTTGAATTTGCTTAAGACAAAATTACTACAAAATAGCAAGTATATGTTGAGTGGTCCTATGTCCCACACAGGACGGTGTACTTCACCTCTATTATGTCATTGAAATTCAAAAACCCTGTACAAAGGGGGCAGTATTATTAACCCCATTTTAAAGGGGAGAAAAAACCCCCAAGATTTTAGAGCTAAATTAGTCTGTACAGAGTTAAGCATTTACTATATGATGGTGCTAGAATTTGATTCAACCCTTCTCGGATACTTACCAGTTTGCTTCTTCATAAGAAACCTGGTTTTTACTTAGTGTTAGCTGTCTGGGGATGCTTGGCTCTTAAGTCTTGGTGAGATCCATCAGGCATGACATCGGGTGTGGCAAGAGAAAGCACGCCATCATCCTCTGCCTGGAAACCAGAACAGCCAATATGGATTATTGTGGACTCTTTACATGGGACTTCAAGTGATGACATCAGTCAAGAGGGACTAGGGTATGTTATGAAATATCACACAACCCAGAGCTTGAGGCTACTGGGTCAAAGGGGAGGCTTTACCTGTTTTCCACTCAGATATTTGTTTAATTAAAAATAACTGTGAGATTTAAGAATGTGTTCTTGGGTTTAAATATAAACTAAAATATAAGCTAATATTTAATGAGTGGTATGTTTGTTAGAGATACCCCAGGCTCTCCTAGGTCCACCAGAAGGGGCTCAGGCCAACACAAGACCTCAAGAAAGGAGACAATTAGTGCATTTTTACTTGGCTTACTTCAGTTTCACAGTAGCCACACATATAGACCACCCCAAATTTAACTTTGACGGTTACACAAATAAAGAAATAGTAGAATTGAGGACTAGAAGAAATGTCAAGTGGCTCTATTTTTCTTTCTATCTTATTCTGGAACCAACATTTTGTTCCACAGGAAGTGAAAAGTATATATACTTGTACTTTTCTTCTGGAAAAAGTTCATCACTGACCTCCTCTTCTTGCTCTGCAAAGAATATTAGAAATCTAAGGAAACTCAAAAATTATACAGTTCGGTCTCATTTCTTCACAAAAAAGGAAACCAAAATGAAGCCCAGGGAGTTTCAGTGAGTTGGCCAAAGTCATACTGCTGGAAGAACCTGGACCGGAACTAAGGTGCTCTGACCCCAGGAAACATTGCCCAACCCCGCTGAATATGTTTTTATCATATTTTTAAAATTTAATTATTTTTTTTTATTTTTTTAAGATTTTATTTATTTTATTTCAGGGAGTAAGAGCACGTGCATGAGAGGGAGGAAAGGAGAAGGAGGGAGAGAATTTCAAGCATGCTCTGTGCTGACTACAGAGCCTGATACAAGGCTCAATTTCACCACCCTGAGAAGAAGACCTGAGCTGAAACCAGGAGTCAGATGCTTAACCAACTGAGCCACCCTGGTGTCCCCCAGATTCTTTTAAATCAGGAGAATTTCTTGGTTCAACCGTTTGAATCATGGATCTATTTTTCACATGTTTATTCTATGTATAAAAGTTTTAAAAATCATCTTTCAAATTTATAGAATTTCTACTTGGGTCTTTTTTTATTTCAGCTATTCTTCTACTGACCATCCAATTAACCCATCATCAGACATTGATTAATCAATTAATCTTTATCTTCAAGTATTTTTTTCTGTTTTCACAATTTCCTTGGAGAATGATTTCCCCCCACATACACCCTGTCATGCTCAGTGGTTCTCCTTCTGAAGTTCGTCTGCCTGGAATGGTCGTTCTTACGCTTCTTTTCATACTGAGGATTCCCTCCACGTCTGTCTGTGGATGAGGCTTACTTTCACTGCACTTCGCTCTTGGTGATTATAAGGTAGGGTTTTCTGCTGTGGGCAGGTCTCCATTCTTTTTCAGTTTCTTTTTTTTTTTTTTTTAATTTAAGATTTTATTTATTTATTTGACAGAGATCACAAGCAGGCGGAGAGGCAGGCAGAGAGAGGAAGGGAAGCAGGTTCCCCGCTGAGCAGAGAGCCCCATGCAGCAGATCCCAGGACCCTGGGATCATAACCTGAGCCAAAGGCAGAGGCTTTAACCCACTGAGCCACCCAGGTGCCCCTCTTTTTCAGGTTCAATAGCCTCTGGGGGCACCTCCTTCTCTCTTAGCACCCAGTGCTCACTCTCACTATCTGAGTCAGGATGCCAGAGTGAGTGCTTCTGGAAGTAGGAGTTGGGGGAAGGGGCTGCCTTGCCTTCCAAAGGCAGCTCTCAAGCTATGTCCCCAAAGAGAGCCCAGGAGTCCTATCTGTGCCTGAGTTTTTATAGAAGACTGGCACAGGACTCCCACCCTTCGGTACATCTGCGGCCTTTCACCAGAATATCCTCTGGGTGGCTTTTCTGCTGTTTCGTCTTGCCCTCCATCTTCAAGAACAGCCCTCCATCCTTACTGACTAATGGAACGCCATCTTCTTTTTTGTGTGCTGTTACGGATTTACAGTTTCAAGAAACTTTCACGAAGGAGTTCAGTCTACCCCGTTTCCATGCCCTTCATTTGTTCTTCTTTTTAAAAGCCTCTCTGGGGAGGCCCATGTTTCTTTCGTAGGTCCACATCCATCTGGCAGATTTGATATGTTTGAGTGGTTTTAATACGTTTGAATAGTACGTTTGACTGGTTTTCCACACCAGGGTTGGGCCGCAGAGTCTGTCACAGCTACCCATGCCCATAGAGACAAAAGAGACCCTTGTGACCAGCCAAAGGTGTTTTCCTCCACGGGCTGGTAGGTAAACGGAGCCTGTCGTTTCTTGCCGACAACAGCCTCACACTCACTTCCCTGGGAGCGCAGGATACCAAGGTGCTGTGTTCTGCCGATGCGAAAAGCCCTCGGAGTGGAAACACTGGCTGTTTTGATACCAACACCATAAAGAATCAATGCACTGCCGCGGAGTAGAGAGGGACACAGGCGTCCTTTTGTTCAGCAGCAATTAGTACATTCCGGGAGAGCCAGTTCTGGGCAGGGGTCAGAGGGAGTCGCCACAAAATGGCCTTTGTCCCAACTCCCCATAAAAAATTCCAGCCAGTGGGAGGGGACGCAGGCACAGTCCAGAGAGTCGATTGTAGATGTCCCAGATCTTGGCTTTTCTAGTGAAACTATTCAGGGAATTCATGGAGCGTGGTCTATCCGAGGAGGAGGAAAGCAAACACCCTCTCAAGAAAAGGTGCCACTTTCAGAAGAGTTGACTTTATGATCAAGGACTTACGAGCACTCCATCTCTAGAAAGCTGGGAGGGTTATTTCATTAAGAGCATATACATGCAGCCACCCACAGACATCTTCTCCGCCCCATGGCCACCTCCAGTTCCCTCATGCACACATAGAAATAAATGTTGGACCATTTTGATTCACCACTAGGTAATCCTAAAACTGTGTTACACACGGTTCTAATAACAGACATACCTGGCACAGCTTGCTTTCGGGGTAGGTATTATTATCCCCAAGAGAATCCTGAAGATCCAAGAGGTTAAGTAGCTAGATGAGGTTTAACTACAAGGCCAGATTCATCTACCTACATTCCTGGATACCAGATCTAGAACACCATGCTGCTGACAGGAAATACTGGCACAGCTGCGTATCACCTGTCTCCAAATTTGCCCTCTTTAATTACCCATCAGCTACAAGATGAACACATCCCTGTGCTTTACTTTCCTCAACTGTACGGCGGGCTGCTAATCGTGTTGCAATCATAGAACTTCTGTAGCACTAAATGATGGGAAATGTGGCATACATAGCATGGTACCTGGTACGTAGTAATCAGTAAATGGACGTATTTCAATTACGTCAAGGGCCACAGAGTAAGAACCTATCCCGGATCAGGGAGATATGCTTTGAAAGATTCTTCCAGCTTGGAAGGATTTGCACTGAGGCATACATTTTTCGTCTCATTTGGTACTTATCTCAAGCATTCAGAAGGTGGCTGGCTAGATTAATGGTGCATTGTTTGGCCACTCAGGCATTCACCAAGCTCAGATGTCTTAAATGCTGACCACCTCTGGAGAGAGTAGAGAAGATGAATGGGGGACAGCCTACTGTTTTCACATCTACCCTAGCTAGGACACCCTAGCTTTCTTTTTTCCCAAGAAGGTAGGATTTGTTCCATCAGCTCTAGGGAGACAGTAGGCTAATGAGAATCCTGAATGGAAGTCATGGGATCTAGACCTGAGATTTCCTCGTGCACCTGCTGGTGGGGCCCAGTGGGTGACAGGGCCTTAATTTCCTCATCTTCACAAAGAAGAAAAAACTAATTCATGTCTGAGTTTTATTTATCACTGTAAAAATACATAATTCTGCAGGTTTATTTCTTTGTGAAAATTAACCCTGGTTGGTCTCAAGGTCAGACTCTAGCCAACCACCACAAAGATGAGAAAGTCTAAATCTTTGAATGATACACAGTAATTTCAATGGTAGTGAACCAACTCTGAGCGGTCAAACTTGAAACAGCAGGAGCAAACCTTTTGCAAAATAAAATCACAAGACATACTTGGGCCCTAACTAGGTGGTGAATTCACCTTCCTGCCTTGTACAGGACATTTTTTGAATGTTCCTCCTCTAATGATTCATTTCCACTGGACTTTGGCATATAATTTAATTTTTATGAAGTCTGGATTTTTATTGTTGGAAGGGTGGGAACGGCATGTGGGTTTAATGCCTGCACTAGAAATCACTTCGCTGGCCTGTCCCAGCCTACCTGAAATGATTCAAAATGTTGTCATCTTCATAATAGCTGTCTTTCACTGGTCATTGTGTCCCAAGGGTTTATGATAGCCTCCCATGATACCCAACTCTGCAAGGGAGACAATTTCAATTTAAGAATTGTTTTCCCACCCTCCTGGAGAGCTTTCACCACAATGAAACATATTAATATTGTTGAAGTTTAATTGAGTTTGATAGATACATGGACAATCAATATAAATACAGTTGGTTCTCATTATTCACAGTAGTTGTCGTCTATAAAGTCACTGAGAACCCTGAATCAGTAAATACTGAACCATTGCTCCTTGGGGAAATACAAGACTGGGTTCTTGCGAGTCTCTGATCATAACATTTTCATCAGATGATCAAGACATAGCCCTGTTTTATGTGTGTTCCCGTTTAAAGCCAGTTTATTTAATATATATTGTTGAGGGCGCCTGGGCGCAGTGGGTTAAAGCCTCTGCCTTCGGCTCAGGTCATGATCCCAGGGTCCTGGTATCGAGCCCCACATCGGGCTCTCTGCTCAGCAGGGAGCCTGCTTCCTCTCTCTCTCTGACTGCCTCTCTGCCTGCTTGTGATCTCTGTCTGTCAAATAAATAAAATGTTTTTAAAAAATTATAGATAGACTTTGGTGAGTGCTGTGAAGTGTGTAAACCTGGTGATTCACAGACCTGTACCCCTGGGGATAAAAATATATGTTTATAAAAAATAAATAAATAAATAATAAAAAAATAATAAATAAAAAAATTATAGATAGATAGATAGATAGATAGATAGTCAGACAGACAGACATAGATATAGTTGATTTGCTCATGTTGAATTCTCGGCCAGCAATGCTGTAACCTATGCCCCCACAGAGCTCACCCACACACCTACGTCCTCCAGAAGATACATTATAGCTTTCTTGCACTCGGGAACACCAAACAGCATTTTAGTGTTGCTCCTAGAAGCCACCTCAAACAGCAAAATCATCACCAACAGCAGCAACAACAAAAATGCGGAAAATGCAGCACTAACTATACCCCGGGGAGGACACCAGCTTGCACTACAGAGATCCACAGAGAGAAGGCGGATGTGACCTTGGCTCCCTTTAGACACCGCAGGTGTTTTTGCCACTTTGTGCAACTGCATGTCTGAGAAGGACTGGGACAGCGATGAGTATTGATGGAAGTGTTATAAATATATTTGAGGGTGGCTCAGTGGGTTAAGCCTCTGCCCTCAGCTCAGGTCATCATCTTGGGGTCCTGGGATCAAGCCCCGCATCAGGCTTTCTGCTCAGCGGGGAGCCTGCTTCCTCCTCTCTCTGCCTGCCTCTCTGCCTACTTGTGATCTCTCTCTCTGTCAAATAAATAAATAAAATCTTTAAATACATACATACATACATACATACATACATACATTTGAGCTGGCAGACATCCGTTCACAAATGGGGGGTCCACAAGTAATGAGGAGAAATTGCAGTTTAGAGCAGTAGGGTTGCAAATGAGGAACAGAATAATGTGCAGGTTTGAGAGTCTGATCACATATGTTTAAATCCTGGCTCCGCCATGATGTGGGCAAATTCTCCTTCATGTCTTAGCTTTGTCATCTGTGACATCCGACTAATAAAAACGCTGACTACCAATGAGTTAAAACATATTAAAGTTCTCAGATTCAGAACCAGTGCCTAGCATGTAAGAAGTGGTTGATAACTGCTGGCTAATCCTTCTCACCCTTTGCCCCACTGTCCCACCTTCATGGAGGGAAGTGGAAAAAAGGAGATTCACCCCCAAACTGAGAGGACCCTATTCTGGGGTAGAAGCAATTCCACCAATTTTCCATCTGAGAAGAAAAAAAAATTGGATGAAACCTTGAAAACACTGCTAGTATTCATTAGGATAATAAATCCAGATATCTGAGAGTTTCTAGATGTTTCCGAGCATATTGCCTTTTCGCTTTTGCAATAATTTATTTCTACTGGATTTTAACATTGTTTTCTTGTTATGAAGCTTAACAGTCTTCCCCTAGGAGACTGGAATAAGGCTAATGTTTACATAGCATGTGGCAACACCCGTGTGACCCAGAGCCAGAAGATATGATTCACTGTGTCTTACATGGCTGCTTAATCTTTAGATAAATCCTAAATAACACTCCTGCCCTACAGTCTGGATTGTGGAGTCAGAGAGCTGCTGTCAGGTGGCAGCTCAACCACATCACAATTCTATCTTGTTAGAGAGGAATAAACTTGTTTTAAGGTTGAATGTGCAAACTAAAATGTATGCAGGAAAAAACTGTCCCTGTGTGGGGTACATGGGGACTATGGTTAATAATGCTGTATCTCGTCACAAGAAAAAGTCTGTCACTCCAAAATGTAAGACAAGATAATACTTGAGGAAGATAAAATAAGAAAAATGATAAATAACATAATTAATAGACACTTTCAAGCACTAACGACTAAGTGTACCTAACTCCAGCAAAGGGGGTTATTGAAATTACCAAAATATTGAAGATGGTCATTATCATTATCCTTATTAACATCTGAGCTGTCCCTGAAGAAAGGAAAGGGCAAGCCTGCTTGAAGGATCACACAAGGGTGATGGTAGTGGTCAGCTCCATCACAGGAAAGCAAAAGAAGGACCACATACAACCAGAGTTTGCATTTTCATTGTTTGAAATGTTGTCATCATGACATCTGGGAAAAGAGAGCATGGAGATAGCAAATCGGGGAACCTGACATTTCAGTGCTGGTTTATTGGGGTGGTCCCTTGGACCCTTGCTGGGAAGGATTCTGCTACAGAGCTCAGTGGGTAACAGTGCCAAAATATACAGTACACAAATATTATTCCATCTGAGTAATGCACTTGCTCATGGATTCCTCACAATGGGCACCTTTAATGTCGCCATTTTATTGACAAAGAAACTTACTCATGATCTCATCGACTCAGGAGGCTGGTCGCTGAAAAGTGTCCTTGGGTATTGTCAAGGTGTCTCATTGGTCCGAATTCTCTAGCTGGGAGACAGTATATTTGAATATTGTAGCTCCTGGTCATAGCGCTTAGTGGCCACGAAACTTTGGGCATTTTTTTAAACCTATGTTAAAACACTGAGTTAAACACATTTTAGCCTATGGTAAGATAATCCATGGTTCTATGTCCTAAGCCATGTAATAATGATAAAAAAAGAGCTTCATAATACAGGCTTGTTGCGATTGGACAGTTCATGGGAAGTGCTTAGCACCATGCCTGTAAACAGTCAGGGCTTAATAAATGTTGGTTACTGTTTTTACCATTGGTGATGTCCCAAAGGGAACTATAGGTCATGACTCCAACCCTGCATTCCTAGACACACCCAAGGAGTCAGTATACAAAATCCCTTGATGGGACTATAATGCAAGCTCATCCAAAAGGGACAGAGCTCACTCTTTTCTGATAGACCTTTTTTTTAAAGATTGTATTTATTTATTTGACAGAGATCACAAGTAGGCAGAGAGGCAGGCAGAGAGAGAGGAGGGGATGCAGGCTCCCTGCCAAGCAGAGAGCCTGATGCAGGGCTCGATCCCAAGACCCTGAGATCATGACTTCAGCCTAAGGCAGAGACTTAACCCACTGAACCACTCAGGCACCCATATTTTCTGATAAATCTTGATTAGACTAATTAAATCTGCCCATCAGGTCATCTCTCTTTTTGAAAAATCATCAAACTAATAATTCCACATGGAGGGAGCTCTGCTAGAGTAGTACATCTGTCTTCCTTCCCTAATATTTATGGTTCCCAGAAAAGAAAGAATCTGATTGCCAATGGCATGAGTTCTCTATGCTTCTCACTGATGGAATTAATTTATTAAAAATCTGAAAATTTAAAAAAAAAGGAAAGATCATCAAACTGTACCAAACAGTACAAAAATCCTTTCCCAAATACTCTAGATATTACACCATACACATACCCATAATCTGAATGTGTTTTTACTGCAGGAATGATCCTATTACACAGTAGTGAACAGAAAATGCACACGAACAAAAAGAAATCAAAACCCATCCACAACACCCTCGCTGAGATAACCGCCATCAACATGTCTGCATATATCTTTCCAAAACTTTTCCATACATTCTACGTATAGGTGTATTTTTCACAACAATGTGATCATATGGGTTTTTTGGCTTGCATTATTTTACTTCATGCATTTTTTTGTGTCAATTGCTCATTCTTGCCATTTTGGGGCCCTGGTGGCCTACCAGCAACTGTCCTATTTGTCAATTTTTCTCTGGCCCAAGGAGATCAGCACCATTATAATTACTTTACAAATGGAAAAATTAATGTTTTGAGAACTTTGAGTAAACTTGCCAAAGTCCACATACCCAGCAAGCGTCTGGCCAGTCTTCAATTCATCACAGACATCAAGGCCTATTCTCTAAACCAAATGTTCTTCCAGCATGTGCTGTAGCTACACGTATCCACTGAGGGTGAACCATACTTTGATTGCACAATCCCCCATTAGTGTGCATTCAGAATGTTGTCAGTTTTTTCACTATTATAAACACTATGGTATCAAATGTCCTTATATATTCTTTGCCTGGTTCCTTTCTTTTCTTTTTAATTTGGATTTACTTCTTTATTTGGGGGGGGGGGCGGCAAAGAGAGGGAGAGAATCCCAAGCAGACTCCATCCTGAGCAGGGTCTCCATTCCATAACCCTAAGATCATGATCTGAAACCAAGAGTTGGACGCTCAACCAACTGAGCCACCCAGGTGCCCCCTTGTTATTTTCTTAGGGGGAAAAAAATCTTAAAACTAGAATTGCCAGCTTAAAAGACTTGCAAATTTTAAAGCTCTTGAAAAATAGTGCTAGGTTGGCCTCCAAAAGTGTTGTAGTATTTAAAACCAAAACCCCACAAACAATACACAGGAGTGTTCCTTTCTCTCTCCCACATTGCATATTCCTTTAATCAACAAATACTTCTGTAGCACTTCCTAGATGCAAGGCTTTGATTAAGCATTGCATATTTATACTCACTGGATTATATTATTATAATGAGTAAAAGTATATATTTGTTTAGTGTTGATGGTCACAACAGTCCAGGAGAAAGGCAGATAGATTCTGCAGAGGAGGAGACAGACACTCAGTGAGTTTCAGGAGCCCATCCAAAGTCATGCAGCTGGTGAGGGACAGATCTAGGATCAGAGCCAAGCCCATCAGACTCTAAAAGCCATGTTCTTGCCTTTCTGCCACTCTGCCAACCCGAGACACCCAGGATCATCTGAGGGTTTGTGCAATTTCCTGTCCCTTCCCCACAAGCTGCATATTTTGAGCCAAGGCCATTAAAGGGAAATGAGCAGAAAAGCTGACTAGAGAGAAAGTTGCAAATGGCATGATAGTTCCTGAGCTTTGAGGCTGACCCACATGTTGTGGATATGCTGATTCTGTCTGAGGAAACCCAGCAGCAGATTCATGTCAATGTGATGGCAGTACATCCCAGTTGCAGAGAATATTGAAACTGGAATAAACATTAGAAATCCTCTGGACTAAATCTGACTCTGAGGCAATGGTTGCCTTGTCCAATGTTAGGTTGCTGGGTGTTAGCAGCATGAGGATTAGAACCCAGGGCTCTGTAACCAGCAAGTCTGCTTTCTTTCCATAAATCTGTTCCGAACAAGTCCAGATGGTTCTCAATCCTTTCCCCTGGTATCCAGAGCCTCATCTCATCCCAGCCAGCCACCAATACCAAAGGAAAGGTGCTGTTCCTGTGAAGCATCTGGACTTTTACCTCCATTTCTCACCTTTACAATCCTGCTTATAAAATGTTTAATTTGGGGTGCCTGGGTGGCTCAGTGGGTTAAAGCCTCTGCCTTCGGCCCAGGTCATGATCACAGGGTCCTGCGGTAGAGCCCCCCATCTGGATCTCTGCTCAGCAGGAAGCCTGCTTCCTTTTCCCTCTGTCTCTCTCTCTGCCTGCCTCTCTGCCTACCTGTGATCTCTGTCTGTCAAATAAATAAATAAAATCTTTAAAAAAAAGTTCAATTTTCCTACATGAAAAACCACACACAAAAAAAACACAAAACATCAAACTGACACCCAAAAAATATTCACAAGTCTTATGGAAACATATATATACAAATATTAATAAACAGGTCTTATTAATCAGCATCCACAATGGCAAAAGACAAACAAATCCCACAGAAAAAATGTGAATGAGATGAATAGGCATTTTGGACCAAAAAAAAAAAAAAAAAAAAAAAACCTCACAAATAACCAATTCACCAAAAAAAAAGAAAATCATTCATAATTTGTTTTGAATATTTTATTTCTCTATTATTTGAGAGCGAGAGAGAGAGAGAGCACAAGAGGAGAGAGGTCAATGGGAGAAGCCTCCCTGTCAAGCAAGGAGCCCAATGTGGGACTCGATCCTGGGACTCCAGGATCATGACTTGAGCGGAAAGCGGTTGCTTTACCAACTGAGCCACTCAGGCACTCCAGATCTCACTCATAATTAAAGCTAAATCAGAGTACCAACAATTATTCAATAACAAAATGCAAAAAACATAAAAAATAACAAATTAGCTAAATACTAAACAACTAATTAACTAAAATTAGGGACTATTTCAAAAACATTCATCCATCTTTGGCTTGTCCTTGCTTCCTTTCCCCGTCATTCCAGTAACATGGAATGAAATACCTTCCACTATTTGCCTTATTAATAGGACATTTTAATCTCCCCTGTCTTAATTCCAGTCAAATGAATATAATATTTCATTTTTCTCTTGAGATATAAGATGAAATCCAGTTTTTATAGGGAAAAAATTTCTTAGACACAGCCTGCCTAGTCACAGACTAGGAGATGGTATGTGTAAAATATATCCAACAAATGATTCATGCCAAGATATATAAAGGACTCTCACAACAAACAACCCAATAAAAATGGGCAAAATACCCAGGCAAACACTTAACCAAAGAAGATGCATGGTGAATAAATGCATGAGAAGACGTTGGACATCATTAGCCATGAGGGAAAACTATGCTGCGATGTCACTACCTGTTCAATACAATACCTGCAATTCAAAAGACTGACTATACCAAGTGTTGGTGAGGATATAGA
This sequence comes from Mustela nigripes, assembly GCF_022355385.1. NCBI lineage: Eukaryota > Metazoa > Chordata > Mammalia > Carnivora > Mustelidae > Mustela > Mustela nigripes. Next base: position 51,579,094 of record NC_081572.1, on the reverse strand, counting down.
GGAACTGGACCTCTCATACATTGTCAGTAGGAATGCTAAATTGTCCCACTACTTTGGAAAATAGTTTGGCTATTTCTTTTTTCTTTTTTTTTTTTTTTTTTTCAGTGTTCCAAGATTCTAAGATTCATTATTTATGCACCACCCCCAGTTTGGCTGTTTCTTACAAAATTAAATACTTATTAAGAGGATAAAAAGACAAGCTAGAGGGATGCCTGGGTGGCTCAGTCAGTTAAGTGTCTGCCTTCTGCTCAAGTCATGATCCCAGAGTCCTGGGATCAATTCCCATATCAGGCTCCCTGCTCCCTCTCCCTCTGCTGCTTGCTCTCTCTCTCTCTCTCTCTCTCTCTCTCTCCGTCAAATAAATAAATAAAATTTTTAAAGAAAAAAAAAAGACAAGCTAGGGGCACCTGGGTGGATCTATCTTCATCCAGGGTCATGGCCTCGGGGTCCTGAGATCAAGCCCTGCATCAGGCTCTCTGCTCAGCAGGGAACCTGCTTCCCCCTCTCCCTCTGCCTTCCTCTCTGCCTACTTGTGATCTCTCTCTCTGTATCAGATAGATAAATAAATAAATAAATCTTTAAAAAGACAAGCTAGAGACTGGGAAAAATTTCACAAACCAAGCATCTGACAAAGGACTGCTATCAAGAATATATGATTTTTAAAAATCTTTCAAAATTCAAAATTAAGAAGACAATCCATTTAGAAAATGGGAAAAAGACATGAACAGACTTTTTTTCACTGAAGGGGACACACAAATAGCAAATAGCAAAAGAAAGATGCTCAAAAGCAGCAACCATCAGAAAAATGCAAATTAAAACAATGAAATACTACCACACATGGATCAGAAGAGCAAAAATAAAAAATAATTCCCCCAAAGCTGGTAATAATGTGGAGAAAATGGGTTACTTACACATTGCTAGGAGGATAGAAAATGGTACAGCTCTTCTTGGAAACAATGTGGCACTTTCTTATAAAACTAGACATACAACTGCAGGACAACCCAATCATTGCCCTCTTGGGTATATACAAAAGTCTTTATCAAAATGTTTGTAATAGCTTAATTCATATCGGGCTAAAACTGGAAACAACAAAAATGTCCCTCAAAATATGAACAGTTTAATAAACAGCATATATCCATACCACGGAATACTATGCAGCAATAAAAAGTAATGCACATCTTGGGTGAATCTCAAGGAAATTGTACTGATCGAAAAAAGTCAATCTTAAAATCTACATACTGTATAATTCCAGTTATACAACATCCTTGGAGTAACAAAATTACAGAGATCGAGAACAGATTAGTGGTTGCCAGGAAATGAGGACAGGGATGGGGTGGAAAAGAAAGGAGGTAGGTAGAAATAAATGGGACCACAGGGATCTTTGTTGGGGTGGAACTAGTTTGTATCCTGACTGAGGTGGTGGATGCATGAACACACACATGGGGTAAGGTTGCACAGAACTATATGCACACATACGCAAATGAACACAAACACAACTGAACAAGATCAGTGAATTACAGCAGGTGAATATCCTAGTTGTGATATGTGCTAGAATTTTGTTATGGTGGTGGTGGTGGTGGTCGTTTGGTTTTGTTTTGTTTTGTTTCACTTTTTTTGTGCTACAGTTTTGCAAAATGTCACCACTGAAGGAAATTGAGTAAAGATATTACTTCTTTTTTTTTAAGATTTTATTTATTTATTTGACACAGAGAGAGATCACAAGGAGGCAGAGAGGAAGGCAGAGAGAGAGGAAGGGAAGCAGGCTCCCCTCTGAGCAGAGAGCCGGATGCGGGGCTCGATCCCAGGCCTCTGAGATCATGACCTGAGCCGAAGACAGAGGCTTAACCCACTGAGCCACCCAGGCGCCCCAAGACATTACTTCTTACAACTGCATTTGAATCTACAGTTTTCTCAAAATTAAAAGGTTAACTTGCTTAACAAATTTAAATATATACTTAACCATATGATCCAACCATTCTATTTCTAGGTATTTATCTTGGAGCGATGGAAGCATATGTCTACATAAAAACCTGTACTTAAAATTTTATAACAGCTTTATTTCTAAAAACCCCAAATGGAAAACGACCCAGATGTTCATCAACAAGTGAATGGATAAAAAAATCATAATATATCAATGCAATGGGATACTATTCAGCAATAAAAAGGAATAAACCATTGCCACATGAAACAACACGGATGAATCTGAAAGTAATTATGCCAGACAGAAACAAGACTACAGACTATACTGTATAGTTCCCTCGGCTTTAAAAAAAAAAAAAAAAAAATCCAGTGGTGCCTGGGTGGCTCAGTGGGTTAAGCCTCTGCCTTCGGCTCAGGTCATGATCTCAGGGTCCTGGGATCGAGCCCCGCATCAGGCTCTCTGCTCAGCAGGGAGCCTGCTTCCCTTCCTCTCTCTCTGCCTGCCTCTCTGCCTCCTTGTGATCTCTGTCTGTCAGATAAAGAAATAAAATCTTTTTTAAAAATTCCAGCATACACAAATAAACGTATAATAACAAAAAACGGGAGCGAGGGTAGGGACACATGGAAGCGAAAAGGAAGGATGACAAAAAAGGAACAAGGAAACTTTGGTAAGTAATGAGTACATTCATTATCTCGATTGTAATGCTTATCTCATGGATACATGTGTGTATTTGTTTATATATGTAAAAAGTCAAATTGTTCATTCCGTGTCCATTATGCCTCCCTAAAGCTGGTAACACCACAATCCACCTCACGTTACCTTATTCTTTCTAGAATCTCCTGCCCTAATTCTTGGGGAGTGTACATTTTTGCAGCTGTTTGTGTTTATTTGTTCAATAGTCAACACGTGAATTTTCTTCATATTCCTATATCTTCCTGTCGGATTCTCTTTCTTGGAAATTTGAACAACAATTAAAAAAATAAGAAATAATAGTGAGATCATCCTAACAAACTCAAGGTAGGGAGAGCAGAAGCTACGACCATCCATCAAGTAGTAGGGAACTCAAGTTCAGGGCAGTCTAATCATCTGCACAAGATGTGGCTATTTCTACCACACCTCATGCCATCTACCCTCTTACTCAGATGCTAGGAACAGGGGAAACTATTTCCCCTTTGTCCCCACACTTCACCTTAGCCCAAGATCAATGAACTATTGAAACCTCCAGCCTAGAATTAGATTATCCCCATGAGAGGAGGGATTGACATTCTGATCGGTCAGAGTCTGAGAGAGTCACCGGGTCAGGTTTGACGAGGGAATAGGATCACTTCATAAAGGGTGGGGGGAATTCATTGCCAGACTCTCACCTTTCCTAATCCTCTGCATCCCAGGCTGGATGAGTCAGTGCAGTCTTATCGGCTCTGCACTCACCACCCTAGAATCCAGAGGGCAAGAGTCAAAGAGCACTCCTGGCCAAGAATACACTCATCTATCCAGTTTTCCTAGGGAGTTCTGCCTTGGGAGTGGGGGTATCTGGAATGTTCTTGCGTGTTTCTCTCCATCTCAGAGGGGACAAGGATATGCATCAGAATTCAAGCACCAAAGCCAGTCTGCAAATTCCTAACTGTACATCTCCATCCCCTACCATAGCCCTTGTCCCCAAGTCTTGATACCTTACAGCTCATGTACTCCTTCCCTTATAGGAGAGGTGTGTAGAATTGTAAGTAACATTAATTTTATGACAAAAATAGACTCCAGAGTACCTCAAATGGGGCTAGTTTGTCAAAAATTGCTGGTTGACCACATAAACATCCGTTTTCCATTCCCTCCTTCATAATAGAAGGCCAACTTTTAGTTAGGAACATTGCTGACTGTCCCCCTAAAAAAAGACTATTTCTAGCGACCTATAAAGGTGGTAGGTGTGGCCAAGAGACTAATACTTGAGCAGGAATGCTGTCCTGGCAAGAAGGCTGCTCAAAGAGCTGCCTGAGATGAGAGGGGCTTATCTTTCCTCCCTTCCGTCACCTGGAATGCAGGTGTCTTGGCTGAAACTCTCTTCGTCATCAAGGACAAGATAACAAGGAAGCCACAGCCAAGGATGGTGGAGCAGAAGACAAAAGTCTGGGCTCCTCGTGTGGGTGAGCCATCCTACAAGCCCAGGATTGCCCACTTCTGGACATTTTTTATGTGTAAGAGAAATAAACTATCTTATGTGAACCACTAATATTTTGAGGTTTCTGTCGTCTTAACTAATGCAATTACTTCTTGCTCTGTTTCCCTAACGCTTTGGGAGTTGTCTCTCTAGGTTCACATTTCTCCACTAGACTGTGAATTTTCATAGTCTTTAGATGCCTAGTACCTTCCTGTCTAGCACACGGCAGGTACCTGTTGAATATTTTTCAATATTTGAAAGCACAAATTTCCAAGGTAAATTTCAAAAAACTGTTTGCAGTTGGAATGCCCTATCCTATTCACCCCCGGGGTAACTCTTCCTCCTCTACAGATGACTCATGATGTCCGGCCCCAGGGCTTCCCTTGCTGGCAAACCAAACCAGCCCGGGGCCAGAAATATGGTGTAAAAAAGCCATTGTTGGCCCTCCTCCCCCGCACCCGGGATCTTCCCCCTCACTCACAGACGACAAACTGAGGCTTTGTTTAGGAAAAGTGCAATGTTACATTTCTGACCTCGCAGACCCCAAAACTCCAGGAATGGAGGCAAAAAAAAAGAAAAAGTCCTCATTTTACCATTACTCCTTGCATATCCAAGCGAACCTTTATTTAAAACATCCAAACATTACTGTTTTAGTATGTTTTTCTCTCTCTCTCTCAGATTTCTACCCAAGTCATTGAACCTTCCATCTACCCTTTGACCAGAGGCACGGCCAACCTCGCCACCTCTTTATTTACTACTAACCTTTTTTTTCTGTACATCGATTAATTTTATATAAGATTTTATGGACACCCAATAAAGATAAAAGATAAAAATGTGATTACAGGTTGGGTTTCTCCATTAGGTGTAAACAAATGAAATGTAGTTTAGCAGCTGTTCTGGTGGAGATATGTGCCGAAGACAGTGGTGGCCTTGATCAAGGACCACCTAAGTTTCTCTAAGACAATTGGGAGAGGCGTCATGAGACAGTAGTGACTGGGCAGACCCTTGAAGCAGTACTCATGCACAAAAAGAGGAGAGAGGGCAAATATTTTTGTGCAAATATGAGTCCTGTGACTCCAGTTCCTGACTCAGTCTTTGATTTCCCTTGGGCCCTCCCTTGGATTTAGGACTGGGCATCATACTCTTTACCCTGATGCCCCCAGGGTAGTAAGATGTGTTCACAGCATCCTGGAGTGTTGGGGCTGGAACTGACTTCATCATGATGTGATCAGTCCTTCTATTTTATGGAGGAGGAAACTATAGCCCAGAGAAGTGATGTGACTCATCCTATGAACTAAGAACTATGCCTTGGCCAAGTAATGTTGCCATCAAAAATGGGAGGTCTGAACAGTCTAGAAAGTGTGTCTGTGTTTCTCCATCCCTGTACTGTGGAAGGAGGCAGGGAGGAAATGCACACAATAAATGTCCTAAAGTCCAAGCGTCCCAAGCCCTATACCAATGTAGACTGCGGAATAGCATAGCCCACAGTCTATGCTGGGCACTCTCTAAAACTAATTCTCATTGCTCTGAGTTCATGTTCCCAAAACACTCTTTTCCAATAGATCCCAAGCTTCCTTGAGATTAGAACAGAAGTTCCTTGGAAGAAAATATGAATACCCAGAGGAAGGTCTCCCATTATAACCTCATATTTGTTGACACATCAGACACTTGTCAGTTGGATAAACATCACTTTTCCCAAGGTGGGATGACCCCTGTTTTCATCCTTCCATAGGAAGGATCTACCAGGAGAATATTGACTCTACCAATTTTATCTTCTCACTCTGCTACTTCTTGACAACAAGCAGCAGATAACTTCCCTCCCCTAGTGAAGGTTAGGTGATTATGGTTAGCGCTATCTCCAATTTTTTGAAGTAGGGAGTATGTATTTATGTCTCATGGACCTTAAATGCAAAGGCTGATCATACATAAGTCATCTCATAATCACATCCTGTTATTTATACAGTAGGTGAATACAGTAGGTAATCTTCAGATGTCCCCAATGCCCCATTCTGTGCCCTAGCTTCTCCCAAGTGACATCCCCTTCACTTCTTCCTGTGCTCAAGGTTCCATATGTTTTCTTAGTCTCCCCAAATAAAACCCCTCTCAGAAAGAATCTCCTGAAGAACATTTGGGGAACAACATCCAAGGATCCTACCTCTCCTTTCTATTCCCTTTGTCCTTGCCATTATTAAGACCCATTCTTTCTCCCAGATATTACAATAGTCCTACAGTTGGTGTCACTGCCTTCACTGCTCTCTGATTCATTTTCACAAAGCTCTATTCCTATCAGGACACTTCTTCACCCAAAAATATTCAGTGGCTCAGAATAAAGTCCAGACTCCTTCATTCATCATTCAAAGTCTTGTATTACCCAGACCCAGTGATATTTTTTTAACCTTACTTCCTTTTCCTCCCCTTCACTGCCCTTAACTGCCCAAGAGATCCTCGCGGTTCTTCCCATTCTTCCTCACATGCCCCTCATATTGTCTTTTTGCCATCACTCTGCCTGGAATATTCATTCCCTGAATCCCACTTCCATGTGCCTAAATCTTGCCCATCTGTATCTGTTAGGATTGTTGTTAAGAACAACAGAGACCAAAAATAAGAGGCTTAAACAAGATCCAATTTTTTCCCTCCTTCATATAGAAGTTTAGAGACCCAGGCTCTTTCCTGCTCATTGCTCTGTCATCCACATGGTCCGATGTAGGACCCAGAGTTTCTTCATCATATCCATATTCTATGAATCAGGGCACAGGAAGGAGCAAAGAAAAAGAGGGTAAAGGATGTATATCAGCTATCTTTTAGGAACTATTCCTGGAAACTGCCACATAACAGTTCACTGGCATTCTTTGAACTCAGTCATGTGGTTCACATCTAGCTGCAAGGTCATCTGGGAAATGTCTTTATTTGTGAGTGGCCATAGTCCCAATTAAAAATTGGGAGTTGTGTTACTGTGGAAGATGAGGAGAACTACTAGAGGACAGATACAACTGTCAGCTACCCCATTGTTCAGGGCTACTTCTCTACCCAACTTTTGCTCCCACCCACACCTCCTCTATCAGTCATCTTTCCATTTCCTGAATGGCTAGAGTACTTTTTCTGGTCCTTCCTCCTAGCACATGACACTTCCTACCCTCTTATGACCACTTATGTTGTGAGGTTTCTTTCTTAAATCCCCTGCTGAATTTTGGTCATTCATTAGGCACTACTCTGTGTTGAATTCTCTTGAATGTCTCCTATCCTCACTACCAGTGGGTACAGATGGGGCAACATTTACCACAATAACCTGCATGCAGTCCCCTGGCTCTTGGCAAACCTCCTCATTCTGACCCATGAGCTGCCTATGAGCATTCGGAGTAACACAGTTCCATTTTTACTTTCAAATCCTCTTTTCTTGAATCCAGATGAATGTCTATATGCTGAATTGTGGATGGATTTGAGCGACACCCACACAGAATCACTCTTCCCCTGCCATGATTGGAAAGAGGTTTATCATACCTGGCTCTTCGCAGCTTAGGGTGGGCACCTCCCACGATGCCCTCAGCCTCTTGTGGAAATACACCCGCCAGAGTCCAACCCTTCCCTCTTCCACAGACATGTCTGGATTCCATCTCAGGCTCATAAGCCATTACATAATCATAAGCTGTTAGATAAATAATCACAGACTGTTATATAAACAATGCCCAAAGCCTCTAGCTCTTCTGTGCAAATACACAGTGTTATAAACATTGGATGGGTGAATGATTATTGTCTTCAATTTGCCAACTCTCTGGATCATTTTCATCAGGCATAAGTGCAAACTTGTGGTTTGCACAGATGTGAATAGATACTATTGACTCTTCGATTGAATATACATCTATTGACAATGAAGGGGATCCGTTATAGATGGATAGAAACTTTGTCACATGAAGAAAAGTGAGGGGTGCCAGTGATGTGCAGACAGAGAAGTCTTTTCTGTCTTTAAACAAAAATGATTTCCAGAGTCTCTTGAGTTTCACAGATGATGTGGGGTGTTTGTTATGCATTATTTCTCAGCTTCATTGCAACTTGAGCATAGGATCTCCACTTTACAGAAGAGGAAACAGAGGCTCAAAGAACAGATCTGCCCTGGGGCACATCGATAGATTTTTGGATTTGAACTCAGATCTGTTTAATTACAGAGCCAGTTGGGTTTCTGCTACAGCATGACCTTTTGGATATTTGACGAACTTTCCTGCAGCACAGGTAAGAGCCTTCTGGAATGTGCTCCAGCAGGCTGAGCAGGATCCAGTGGGCAAGAGTATAGAAGCCAGTGGGCTTGGTGGCATAGTGTGTCCCATGAGGGAAATGATCTAGCTCACTGAGTGGTGCTTGGGGACAGGCCTGAGCAGAAGTCAGGAGCTTACAGAGAGGATTGCATCCAGTTGGAGGTTAGAACAACACCATCTCTAAGGCCCTACTGATTCCAAGACTGCAATCAGGACGAGAGGGGGAGGAGACAGCAGTCTTTTCCTGAAGAATGCAGGTGGCAGATCATGCTTAGTGTTCCAAGAGAAGCAGGTTGCACAACAATGTGAATGCAGTTAATGGCAATGAATTGTACACTTAAAAATGGCTAAAATGGTAAATTTTTTCTTGTGTATATTTTGCACACACACACACACACACACACACACACACACAGTCAGTAGAAGAAGAAGAAAATAAAAAGATAGATCTATGGTTAATCAAACAACACACCCAAACACAGGAAACATCCAATGTTATCAGACTGAAGGACGTTTGGTTTCACTCCTTAGACTCCAGGCCAAAAAAAAAGAAGCATATTTGCTACATGACTGTACATGCCTTGGGATCTGACTAGAGAAGGACCCAAAAGGAGTCAATAGCATTATTTGCTCACACACTGTGGTGATGGTACCAGCTCTGCGATGGTAGGCCACTCGGAGTCCCTCTTCCTCTGTAGGTCAAGATTGACCCATCGACCCACTGAGGTTTAGTCGTAATTATTAAAATCAACAGGTTCCTATCTTTAAGGTGTTTCATCCTTACCTTGCATGGGCTGCAAGAGTTCAGGTGATTTGGACCCTGCACGTAGGGTGGGAAACGGAAGGTAGTAGAGAGACCCTAGGGAGGAAAGGGGAGGCTTCAGGAGTGGCAGCTAGTGGGCATGATTTCACCCCCTTTCCTGCATGGTGTCTAAGAGAACACATCCAGGGCCCTGTGGGTGATGAATGGTCGATCGTAGACCAAGAAATCTCTTCAGAGAATGTTTTTTTTTTTTTTTCTATCTAAAGTCAAGTTCATTTTTCTGGCTTGGATTCCTTCAGACGAGTCCAAGAACTGGGACTTTGTTCTCATAAATCTAGTGTTCTTACCTGCCAAAAACTGTATTTAGGAAGAGGGGCAGGGACCCAGAGAGGCAGAGGAACAATTGCAGGAACAGACAGCATTTGTCTTGACCGGGGGAAGAGTCTGCGTTTTCCTCCCACCCCTGTCCCACTCTGTCCTATCCCCATTCCTGCCTACCCCTTGGTTATCGTCAAAAGCTTTTTCCTGGACTCCCTGGACCGGGTTCTCCAGACTTCAAGCTAGACATTCATTTGCAGCAAAGTCCTCCTGAAATCCCTTTTCCAACATTTTATATTCTAGTTGACGACCCTTTCTTCCCGAATGTGAGCCTCCAGATTGGCATCATCGCGTCCCTCAGAGCTCACCACACCTCCTTTCCCAGCCCTGTCCACTCTGTACCAGCCCCCGTGGGCTTCCGCCAAACCCATCTCCTTAACAACCAACCCTTTCTGGCCTCTGTGCTTTGTCATTAGTCATCCCTCCCATCGTAAAACTGCCTCCCGCCTCATTAATTCAGGGCCACCACCTCCTGCCGTGCCCAGCTCACTGCCTTAAGACACGTTCCAAAACAGCCATTTGAGTATTGGTTCACTGTGCCCTGTGTCCCCCGGTCCAGAGACCTTCCGTTTAACCATCTCCCTGGTTTTCTATCAGCATGTGGTGCAAGGTGAAAGCAGGAAATTATGGGGGTGGGGACAGGCCAGGGAGAAGGGAGGGGCCGGGGAGGAGGGGGAGACCTAACTTCTTTGACAGCTCTTCCAACGATGATCTCTCTGACCTCCACTTTTAAAGGCACACGGTGCTGCCATTCCTGACCCTTTGGAAGCTTCTGGGCTGCTTCTCATCTTTCCTGGCACAGGGTTAGCAATGAGCTTCCCATAGCTGCTCAGTCAGTTCCTACTTGTCCATGTGCCATCTTCCAACGTACAGCTACGACTGACTCCTTCCTCCTTTTCTCTACCCTTATGGTCTTCTGCTTTTCTTTCCCAAGCCCTCTCCTGTAACACTGATGGAGTTTCATGAACATGGGTGCAAACAGCCTTCTTTAACCAGATGTCTTGTGTGACTATTTACATTTTGTTGCTAACTTCTTTCTGGCTGAGTGTTCTCTCCTGGTACATGACAGACCTCTGGTCACTGTCGTTGCCTACCTAGCAACGTGATTCTCCGGGAAAACACAGAAATGGTGTTTAGCTGATGACCTGAGCAGGCTTTGTTGACTTTGGAGGATGGGACTGATTACACGTGAGCTGACCCTGTGCCCTGTGAATCACTGAGCTTCCTAGAGCATCTTATTCTGGGTGGTCATGCCAGCTGAAGCCCTGGGGAGGACACAAGGCTCCTTCATCATTGGCCTGTTGGGCAAGCTACAGGTTCGTTTGAGCTACGTCCTCTGTCATGTGTCATAGGTGTCCCAAGGGGGTCTGAAGAACTCTGCTTAGAGCCCTCAGTCTGCTTCTTCTCATTTCCCAGAGGGAAAATAGAAGATGCCCCAGGCACAATAAAAAAAGAATCCCCCACACCTCTGGATCACCCTGACAGATGACACCCCAGTACAGGAGTTATTTCTGAACAACAGAGGAGCTGCCAAGCTCCACCCTTGCTCTGGGCTCCCTCCATCCCACACGCTCATGTCCTACACAGGTTTCTAACCGGTCAGGGGCCCCAGAGAGAGATAAGGAAGAGCCAACCCAAGTTGGCAGGTTATTTCTTCCTTCCTACCTGTGTTGGTGGAGTTACATATATGGGTGGAGAGTTTAGGCCTTAATTCAAATAACCAGAACTGAACACTCTTAACTTTAATGAGGTCCTAGAAGCTTGGACTTATTTAAGCAGAAAAAAAGGTAACTGTGGTTACAGCAAGGAATGTACTACCTGTTCACCCAAATAATACGTTATGGATTGAGTCCCTTCTCTATGCAAACCCTGTGTTGGGACCTGGGGGTACAAGGTTGGCAAGTAGATATTGCCCTGTGCTGAGAGAGCTTAGAACCCATGGAAGACACAACAGGCATGTGTGGTGCCTTCCTCGTGGCGAGTGTTCCACCAGGAGTGGGAAGAGAGTCATGCGGGATCCCAGACTAGGCATCAAGGATGGTTTCCATGCAAGGCGGCATCTGAGCCAAATAACAAGTTAGGTGCAGGAAGCAGGAAGGGGTCGAGCTGAGCTCAGAGCTCTCACTACATCCCATGTGGCCAACAGCTGGCGGGTTTGGGTACAGGTCAGAGGGATCAGGACCTTACAGGGGGTAACACTTAACCCAAAGCACAACCAAGAGCCACGAGCAAGTTCCAAGCTGGGGCAGTGACTCACATTTTGGAAAGATGTCTCTGATGGCCAAGGGCAAAACAAATTGGGGTCCATGGTGGGGTGAGGGCGGGGGTCTACACAGTGTGGCAAGAAGCCCAGAGCCCAGTAGGGTCTTGGCAACAGAGTGGTGTCCTCCACGAGGTAGTGCAGAGGAACAAGACTCCTGAGGTCCTCAGGAGGTGGAATCACTGGGATTTAGAGATGGGGGTAAGGCTGATGGAGACTCAGGGGGTGAGGCTGATGGAGACGTCTGGGTGATGGTCATGTTTCCAGACTGGGCATCTATCTGCATGGTAACTTTTACCAAGATAGGGACACCTGGGGGCAGTCAACAGAATTGGCTGTATCTTTCTTACTTAAAAAAGCAACAATAAGGGGCACCTGGGTGGCTCAGTGGGTTAAAGCCTCTGCCTTCAGCTCAGGTCATGATCCCAGGGTCCTGGGATCAAGCCCGGTATCAGGCTCTCTGCTCAGTGGAGAGCCTGCTTGCTCCTCTCTCTCTTTCTGCCTGCCTCTCCACCTACTTGTGATCTCTCTCTCTGTGTCAAATAAATAAATAAACTCTTAAAAAAAAAAAAAACAATAAGAACAGAAGATTCCCCTTCCTGGAAATACCATGAACCTGAGGAAGGGGTCAGGCATAGACATTTTGCTGCCCAGCTCTTCATCTTAACCCTGTAATTGGACTTCATGTACAATAAAGCACCAAGAAAACCCAGCTCCTCAGGCTGATGTCGTGGCATCCCAAAGCTAGATGTGATGACTTCAGATGTCGCTCCTCAGCCCCACATACTGCCCTGTATGTGTGCATAAGCATATCCCAGGCATCATGGCCCCTTGGCTTCTGAGACCTGGTACATGATGTCACCCGCCACCTGGAGCTCAGCCCCCAGCCCTCTCCCTGATGCCAGACCTCACTCAAAGCCCCCAACTCCTCAGGCCTCCTGAGATCTTTCTTTGTCTGAGGCAGAGCCAGAGACTGTGCTCTTCCATTTCATGACACAAAAAGGAAATATCAGGGTGAGCAAAAAGATGGCACGCGTTCTCCGGCACAAGGATGACCACTTGGTTACCTTGGCTTTAAGGTCTGGACTTGCCCAGAAATGGGTACATTCCTCTAAAAGTGCTGAGCTGGGTTTAGCATGGAGAAGGACACAGGGCTTACAAGGACACAGTCTCCGTTAGCCAGGAGGGACAACGGGCACTCACCTACGTTACTACAGTATCAAGCTGACCGTGATCGGTGCTGCTATGGGCTGAATTGTGTCTCACGGAATTCACATATTGAAGTCCTAACCCCCCAGCACCTAAAAAGGTGAGTCCATTTCAGGATAAGGTTTTTTAAAAGTAATTAAGTCAATAAGATCACGAGGGCAGGCCACGAGTATGACTGGGATCCTTCTAAGAAGAGATTAGGTTACTGACACACACAGAGGGCACAGAAGGAAGACCCCAGGAGGACACAGGGTGAAGACCACCATCTACAACTCAAGGAGAGAGGCCTTGGGAGAAACCAACCCCTTCTGGGACATGCAGCCTCCAGAAATGGGAGACAATAAATCTCTGTTCTTCTAGCCCCCAACTCGGTGGTACTTTCTTAAGGTCACCTGAGCAAACTCCCAGAAGTGCCATAATAGAGGAAAACCAAAAGTGCTACCAGCATGCAAAGGAGACAGAAATCGAGGCTTACAAAGAAGGAAGTCAGTGGAGGAGTTATTTGTGGGGGTTCCAGGATAGACTGGCTGGACTCAGGCACCCCTGACCTGCCAGTCGCCTCAGCGACTGTCCCCACCAGGTGTGGTCACAGAGAGGATCAACTGAGATGAACGGGTCTGTAGAGTAAGCCCACAGGAAAGAGTAGGTATTGCTTTATTAATTATTGTAGAGGAATCGTTCCTCACATAAGCAGAGAACACAAGAAGAGAGCACCCAGGAAGCCAGGGCTTGAGCAGGGGAAAGGGGAGTCACCTGCGAGAGCCAGGAGAAGAAAGATAGGACGGTGGAATGCAGGGCAGGCAGGAAAGCCAGGGAATGCTGGATTCCCCTGCTGGACTTTTTCTCCCGTAGAGAAAAAAGAACTGTTCAGGTTTCCTAAAGCAAGTCGGAAGCAGGGCAGGGAATGCTGACCAGCTAGTGGAAGAGGAATCTGAGAGAAAGGCAAAAACCCAGGCAGACCAGATGCAGGTTTCTCTGATGCAAAGAGGAGCCCAGGGAGTAACTGAGGCCCTTCTATTCATTGGCCTTAAATATTTATTTTAATGTTTGCATGCATAAACAATGCAAAGAGCCCAGATGCAGTCACTCCCTCCAGCTCTTAAAAGATTTCTGCAAAAGTGTTCCTGGAAGAGACAGTTAATGCCTTTGCTCCTTTGCCCTGAAATTGATTTCTGAGCAGCGGGGCCCTGCACTTGCGAGCTGGCTGTAAGTGGGGTTCCTTGAGCCCCTCACACCTTCTGGGTGGGGATGTGATGAAACTTTGGGAGCTTGGGTTTCCAGAGAGAGAACAGTCCCTAGAGAATTCGGCGGGGAGGTGCCTGATGAATAAAGAAGTGGGTGCTCCCAGGGTCCCGTCCATTCACCAATACTCTGCCCTTTAACCCTATATCAGAATGATTCAAGCATGAGCCCTGCCACCTCTTGGCATGAATGGAGCCTGCCTGTGCCCACCATCCCTCCTTTCCTGTCTACCTTGTGTTACTTGGGTAGCAGAGAGGTTGAAAGTTGTAGGTGGCTAGAGTATGATCTAGTTCAATGCTCCCATTTTGCAGATGAAGAAACCGAGGCCCAGAGAAGGGATCTGCTCAGTCTTTCAGTCCATCATTGCCCGCAGATGACACGGGAAATCAGACACCATGACTCCCAGCCCAGGGGGTTGTCCTGTCTGGCGCCCACCTGAGAAGCGTTGACCCACAGAAACATAACGCAAGCCAGAGACGTTGCTTCAGCCTTTCAAGTCGCCACATTTAAAAAGTGAAAAGAAACAGATGAAATTCACCTCCGTCGTGTAACAGCCGATGTGTGCAAAATGCACAAACTCCCTCAGTCCACACCTCTCATGCCACAATCTCGAAGCACGCTGTGCGTCTGCTTGGGCTTGGCAGGGAGGAGGGCAGGGAAGGGGGGTGGGGGTCAGACTCTGAATAGCAGCCTTTCCAAGAAAAGCAATCAATGTGCAAGCCCACTACGCCATACATTTTGCAGAAAGTCTGCACTTCTCTCGGGAGCATTAAACATATAGAGAAATATCCTCATAATGAATGTGTAGGCCGTGGTCGACATTGTCCCAGCCTACAACACACAGAGGACTTTTCATCCAGGCACCCATTTCCAGTGTGCTTTTAGCTGACAAAGGACTCCTGTGGGCTGCTGGCATTCCAGTTATCTCCTGAGGTGGCTGGAAGTGGGTGGCAATGCCAACTTCTGGGAAGAATGTTGGAACAGAAGGGCCTGGGGAGAGAAAGGGACTGCCTCTCATACTAGAGCCCATGTTAGGTCAGCCCAGATGACTAAAGTGGCATTCCCTCACTTTTTGGGTGCAGGGAACTATACCAACTTGCAGAGCTTCCAGAGTTCTATCTGAAACTGTAGCCAATGTCAGAGCTCCACTCATTTCCAACAGTCTGGAATTCCATTTCAATTCCTTTAAAAAGCAGTGGCCAACTGGCTTGGCCTTCACCTTGTCCAAAGGCGTCAATGTGCATCTCAGGACTAAGAGCTTCTCTGCCCCTCTAGATGAGTTCTCTTGTTAGGGCCACTGAACAGATAGACCAACCAGGGCTGATGATAAATAACAGATTCCCAAAGGAACAGAACTCTCAGAGCAAGCCTGGTATACTCTCCACAACCAGCTGGCCCAAGGCATGGCTTACCTGACAGCCATCAAGGCCAATGCTCAGGTCAATGGAATTCACAAGCTCCTCTGACAATTGGTGGTCTCAGAGTGTGGTTGCAGAATTTGCTTCTAGAGTTAATACACACACATGGCCAGTGAGTCCTTGAAATGTGGCTGGTCCAAACTGAGAAGCCCTCTAAGTGCAAAATACATACCAGATAGCAAGGGCTTCAGATGAAAAAAAAAAAAAAAAAAGATGTCAAATATCTCATCAAAAATGTTTATATTGATTCCATGTTGCAATTATTCCATCTTGCATATATTAGATATGTATTATTAAAAATAATTTTTTTAAATGAGACATGTGGCTCACATTGTATTCCTACTGGACAGCAATGTTCTAGTAGAGGCATTTGCTCTGAAAAGCCACTTCCTGGGATTTAATTCCAGTGACACTGTATGGGATTTGACTAGCGGTGTGGGGATTGATGGCGTAAGCTTGGTGGCTGGTGACCAGGACAAGGATGTGAAATGGAAGGGCTGGTTGAAAGCACTAGAGCAACTGGGGCCCCCCTCTGCAAACCCTCCCCTGATTCATGGCCCTGGAGGCCATGGCTTAAATTCAAGTGAGGCACCATCACCTGGAGGCAGGTCTCTCTGTTGGAAACCTGCAGCAGGACATCTCCAGATGAGACCTGAGTTACGTGATTGCTTCTCACCCTTTGGAATTGGAACATGAACTCTAGAGCTGAACCTTGTTGACACAAAGCATCCTTATAATGATGCAACTGATCTGTATCTTGCTTTTGGTGGTAAATGCACAAAGCTATGCAAGGATGGAAAGAGTTCCGTGGACATGTGGTGATGAGGACAGCACAACCATGGGAGTGTACTAAATGTTGCTGCATGGTATACTTAAAAGTGGTGAAGATGGTAAATATAGTTAAGTGTATTTTCCCACAATTTTTTCAAAGTCAGGGACTTTGGCCTAAAGATCTAAAGATCAATGACTTTCCTTCCTGATTTACTCTGTTCAAGAAGGTAGAACCAATAAGCCGTAGAGCTTGTTAGCAAGACCCGGGGTCCCAGCTTCCGGGTGATTGACCTTAAGAGAAGCAGAAGAAGGGTGTGTCCCTGGCACACCTGTTGGGAGAAGGCATGGACCGCCCTGTTGTTCCAGTGCCCAGGTCTCCCCTCAAACATGCTCCATACCCAGATGAGTCCTTTATGCCACCCACAGGTGGACCCCCAACCTATTAGTACGGAGGTAGCCTTGATCAAAAATGCTCATCATTGTGGGTGTCAGAGAGCCAAACGTCTAGGTGGAAGTATCAGTGCCTAGAGCTCCAAAGGCACTGGGAAGTCAAAGATTATTCCTGGTAGAGTAAATCGAATCTACTTTACCATGTGAGAAGGGATTGGCATTTGGAGAGGTATTTCTCAATATCATCTCACTCAACTTGCAAGGTTTTTCTTAAATAAACTCAGGAGGCTTGACTTCATGGGGCCCACCCAACAGTTATAGTCAAAGCAGCCCCGAGTTTCCTCGTTCACAGGAAATATGTAAAAGAGTCCACTGAGGGGCACCTGGGGGGCTCAGTCAGGTAAGAGTCTGCCTTCGGCTCAGGTCATGATCCCGGGGTCCTAGAATTGAGCCCCAAGTGGGCACCTTGCACAGCAGAGAGACTGCTTCTCCCTCTGTCCCTTCCCCACCTCACGTTCTCTCTCTTTCTCTCTCTCTCAAATAAATAATTAAATAAAATCTTTAACAACAACAACAACAACGAAAAGAGAAGGGCAGGGAGTCTATCTGTACCCCAAGAAATAGACCACCCAGAGATCTGCTGCTGAATCACCAGGAGACACCAGTCAGCAGGGAGGAGGGAGCTGCCAGGCTGGGAGTGTCTCTCTTATCCCATCATAAGAGAGCACAAGATAACAAGGGTCCAATTTTGGTAATGGGATCAATCCAGAAAATAATGACTTCTTTCCCCTTAAATTCACGTTAGGCTGGCCAGAGCCCCTAGACTGCCCAGACTGTGTATTAAGAATGCCAGACAGCTCGGCCATAAATTTCAGCCACAAGCGCATGTATTTAGACCCAAAGTTCTTCATCCCCTCTGGTCTTGACCTCCACCATGGCCGTCACCCAGAACCTGTGCCAAAAAGCAGTATCAGTGGTTCTGCATCTGACCTGGACAAAAACATGTGGACATCTATAAGATTCTGCTCCGTTTACGATGTCTCCTTGGCCACTTTACCATGAGCCAAGAGATTCAACTGTTTATGAAAAACAGTATTGTATTCCCTCTTGGTCATCTAAGTCATGGGAAATTTTTGTGCGGTGATGCATAAATCCCAGAAAGTTTGGTTTAAAAAGTCCTCTAAAGTGTGGGTGGTTCCTCAAGTTTGTCCAGATTTACTGAATATCCTGTGTCCATAAAACAGGCCTGAAGGCTTCACCCGAACATCCACCCCCAAGAGGCCCTTTGGAATCATGGGCTCCCCCATTACGGAGTTTGGACAGCTGACTGTTACATGGAGTACTTTCAAAGTGAGCCTACAAAGCCCAAGTCAGCAGAATGGCTGGAGAATATGATGTTTTGATTCCGTTAAGGACGACCCTCCCATGATCCAAAATCCCTCTAATAAAGTCATTGTAGTAAGTCCCACAATGAGTTAACTGTTCTCTTTGAGAAATCCGTCTTTGGGTTTTTTGTTCAGTCTGTTCTTGGTGTCTTATTCAATCCATCAACAAGTATTTCATGAGCACCTGTGTATCGAAGTGTGACAAGGCCCCTGACTTCTCGTCCCTTCTTCCAACCCTCCTCCCCTTCCTCAGGGAGTTTCTCCCCTGGTCTTCTTCCATGACCAAGTGACCGTTGAAAAGCATTCAAATAAAAGCTCCCAAGTACTGAGACGGAAAGAGGGAGAGCTGTACTCAGCAAAATTGGTCTTAATCGGTTTCTGTAAATACACAAACAGTGTGTGTTTAACCCCACCTTTGTAAGTATATATTTAGAGATGGATAAATAGGTAGATAGACAGATATTCATGTATATATTTCAACACAATAAATCTGAAAGCAGGTATACAAAACTGGCCACCGCATTACCCGACAGCATTTATTTTCTTTTCTTGTAGCTTCTTCTCGTATTTTTTCTAGGGTAAACACATATTGCATGTGAAATGAAAAAATACAAGTGGGTTTTCAAGGAAACACTAGCATGAGAGGAGATGGTAAGTCGGTGTGATAACCACTGAAAGAGGTTTATGTGTGTGTATAGTTTGGAGGGGTGTTCTGAGTTCTGGCTGAGATCATAGACACTCCGCACATTTTAGGGAAAAGTAAATTTTGTTGTTTTTCCTGTGTGACTGGGATTAAAATTATATATGTGTACCTGTACATTATATCACTATATTTAGTTATCAAAGAGCCTTGACAACCATTAGCATCATCAATGCCTAGACCAATCTTACCCACTACACTAACTGATCTTGACAATAGGAACTCTATTACCCACACCAGACCCACTAATCAACAAATTTCTGTGTGTTATTTCTATTCACCACGTGAAGCTTAGGTGTTTCTATTCCCTGATCAGGATAGGCTTCCAACGCAAAATGAGTCTTGGCTGGTGCCCTTATGAAGTCTTTTCAGCAATTAGTCTATTATCAATCCTTTTAATAATCCACATAGCAAATGATATCCTTGCAATTATATGGTATCTTTGCAACTTCCTTGGAAAATGAGGAAAGAGTCTTTCTGGCCCTGCCTTTGTTGTTCTGCTTGGGCGGGAGCCCAGAGGAGACTTATGAACAAGCTGTAGGAATTGAAATTGATCTACATAAGAAAGAGCACAACAGGAAGGAAAGGGTGGAAAGGCCCAGAATGAGGAAGGAAGTGGAAGAGTTTGAAGAGGGGAGGGAGGGGAAAGCAGGGAAGATCCAGTGCAGCTGGAATTCTTCTAAAAAAAAAAAAAAAAAAAAAAAGTGGGAGGAGGGAGAGGAGAGGCCAAGAGGGTAGACAGCGTGAGTTATAAGAACGCCACAATGTGACACACATTTGGCTTCCCTCCTCCCACCCAAGAAAACCTTCAGCAAATTTGCATTACTCCTCAAAATTTGTGTCTCTTTGGCATCTATTAGTTGTCAGATCAGGAATCATTTTGTTTTGCTAGATGGGGAAGTGAGTGGGTAAAGAAGGTCGGGGGAGATCCCCTGGGAAGCATCAGGAACAGCCAGGTTCTGCCTTTGCTGAGTGGCCCTGCCCCCATGGTGCCACCACCCCCGGCATGAGCCATGGCATCACCCTTTCCAAGTGGCTGCATGGAGGCCAGCTGGAACCAAGTCCCACAGACTGGGGGGCTCCAACAACAGAGATCTTCTGTCTCACAGTTTGGGAGGCTAGAAGTCCAAGGTCAAAGTGTCACGGCAGTTGGTTTCTGCAGAGAGCTATGAGGCTAGGAGCGGCTCATGCCCCTCTCCTTAGCCTGGAGATGGCCCCAAGGAAGAAACCATGGCCTCCCCATGGTTTCTTCCTCAGTGAGTGTCTCTGTGTCCAAATTTCCCCCTTTTTATAAAGACATAAGTCACACTGGATTAGACCCCACCCTAGGGACCTGATTTTAACTTGCTTACCTCTTCAATGACTCTATTTCCAAATAAGGTCACATTCTGAGGTACCAGGGCTTAGGACTTCAATACATAAATTTAGGGGTGGGAGAGACACAATTCAACCTCCAACACCCACTGGCAAACCCTTGACCTCTTGCTGCAGCTTCTACCTTGGAGGTCACACAGGGGAGTCCCTCCCCTTTTCCTTCACAGGTGCTCATCCCCAAGTCCAGGCCTCCCTGTCCTCATGAGGTATTGCACAAATTCCTCTGAATTCTGGCTTGGTGACCTAGCCCTTCCCCATTTTCAGCCAGGACATGGGGTTTTATCAGATGCTTCCATTTCTCTGGGAAATTCTGTAGGGATTGAGAAGAGAGGAGACTCTCCCAGGTGGGCTCAGATCCCGTTGAAGCTGAAGCTATTCTTTGTTTTGATGCCCCTGACTCCAGCTTCATCCCTGGGGGGTTGGGAGGGCTCCAGTGGAATGGACAGGAGGCTCCCTACTCCTATCCCCTTCGCTGCTCTGGGGTAGACCTGGGCTTTGGCCTCATCTCTCAGGGAACTCCCTGGTCCTTGTGGGGGCTGAGTCCACTCCCCACAGCCCAGCATCTTCACCCTAGATGCCTGGGAGGATCTGCAACTGGAGAGACGGGTGAGCGGAGTGTACATCCAGGCGGGGCAGAGTCCCTGGAGTAAAGGCCAGGATGGGGATGGACAACCCGACAACTGATGGAAGTTGGAGGAGGGGCCAGCTGGTCACCAGGTGTAGCAAAAGGTTTGCATCAAAACCCAAATTTCCTGCATGCAGTACCGGGGAGAACACAGCTCACAAGAGTAAGAATTTACATTTGAAAATGTCTTCAATTGTGTCTTAGGGGATTCGTAATCATAGGGCTTCTTGAGACAAGTGTTTTTCCCATGGGGGTCCCAGGGTGTGATAAGGCTTCCTGTGCAGTCCTGTGGCCTTCTCCAGGGACCAGGGAGAGAGATAGACAAAGGGGTTCCAGTGCCCCTCCCCTGCTGCACCCCAGCCTCCCCCCTGGCTCCTAGCAGATGCCCCCCCCTCACCCGCCTGATACACCCTGCCCCCCCAAAACAAATCATAACAAAAAAAAAAAAAAAAAAAAAGTAAAAACCATATATTATATGCAATATAAATAGATATTATTATATTTTAGATAATATATATTAATTATATGTTATGCCTTTATATATAAAATATACATTGTTCTACATATATATATAAATATACATATATATATGCATCAGTTATTTACCTAATGAGATCTCCATGCATATAAAATCATTCAATATATAACTATTTGGCTTACTTGTGATTTCATCTCAGGATCGCATCTGCTACATGACGTCAGCGTGGAGGGCTGTAATTCATTCCTGATGAGAAAGATCCTCTTCCACATCACAGGGAGCGGACTAATTTGAAAGGACCGCTGTCTCCAGGGGAGATGCTCCAGCCGTCAAAAACAAGAAATATTCGGAGGCAGATCAACCTTGGCCTCGGATGCTTCTTGTGGTTCCTACTGCACCAAATCAGCTTTTCAAAACTAAGCGCACTGATCTGGCTGCCGCCAAGGGACACCCCCTTCCGGGAAAAGAAGATCCGACGTGGCAGGGCTGCTCACCTTCTGCGAAGTTGCAAGCTCCTGCTTCAAAGGCTATGCCTCCTAAGGAAGGAAGAGCATGGCGGTGGCGGGGGTGGGGGGCATTTTCCTGACACCCTGGTCCTGGATCACTATCTGGGGATAGGGCGCTCTAAGCAGAGTGGCTCGAAGGAGAGACACCAGGACCTGGCCTGCTCTACAGCCCATGTTAATTCTGTTCCCCAGCCTTTCGCGGGGTGCCTCCTGTACTCAGCAATGTGCAAAGTATTGAGGTTGAAAGGGGAGAAAGGGGCAGTCCTTGCCCTTAGGGGGCTTCCGGTGTCGTTGGAGGGATGGAGCTTTATGCACAGACGATAAAATCCCGCGCAAGGTACTAGCTGGAAGGTGCGCTCTTCTAGCCCAGGGAGCACCAAGGTGAGGCAGGGCCCAGTCTGGAAGCCCTGGGAGGCTTTCTGGAGCAAGTTCGTGTGCATTGCCTTGCAGGACTTGCTTTATTGAGCCTTGGTTTATAAATATCTCCGCCCAACACAAATGCACTTCCACAAAAGGATAGAATTTCAGCATTAGAAGAAACCTTCATGTTCATTAACCCCACGGCTGGTCTGATGCTCGAAGCCCTTCTAGGATACATGCACGGAATCGTGGGTTGTTCTTTTGTGTGTGTGTGTGTGTGTGTGTGTGTGTGTGTTTACTCTCAAGACAGCATGCTTACTACCACCTGCGGAGGGGTTTGAACCACCCTAGGGCACTCATGCAGAGGCCCCAGTTTGCAGAGCCTGCTTCCAGCTTCGGGGAGTATGAAGGCTGAGGAATGTCCCCCATGTGTCTGGCTTGTTCTGCCTGCCCGGGGCCCCAAGCTCAGGGATTCCGGGCTCTCAGGTTGCATCTCGGGTGTTGGAATGGAGCGGCCAGCTGCCCGCGGTCACTCTGAATGCACGCAGCAACTCAGGGCATGGCATGTGCCCTTCAGGACAAGCAGCACAGCCTGGCACCCGGGGGCCCTCCCCAGGCTGTGCCCCTCCTCTGCCCTGGGGCCCATGGTAACTGCAGCCGTGGAGGGGCCTCGCCTGGTAGCTCGGCTCACCCCAATTAGACCTGCTGTTCACCCTGCTTGCAGCATTCTCATCTCACATCGTTTTATGTCTGCCGTGGCCCCAGAATCCCCGGTCACTCTTCCGAGTGCATCGAATACTCCTGGTCATGAGAGCACAGGGGCTGGGTCCCTACTGAGCTGCTCCCCGTAAAGCCAAATTATCCTCATTAATCCCACCTCCGGTCCCCAGTCAGACCCTCTGTGTCTTTCAGTGCCCTGCCCTCTCTTCCGACCCCTTCCTCTCTTGGCATCCCTCCCTGCCGTCCTCCCCGCACGGACCCCCAGCAGAGAAGAATTTTGTTCCATTGTCTCCGATAACCTATGAAGCACATAGTAGGTTTCAGCACGCGTTTGTCAAATGAAGACGTGAATACAATGTGAACCCGGCCCTCCCCACTAAATCTCACAATTACCCAGGGACCGGGAAATGACAACGCATCGTTGCAAACGAGCAGGAGGAGTATTTGCAAGGGTTGGAGGCTCAGAGCCCATAACCATGAGTCCTCCCGAAACATTTGATTGCTTGATAAACAAGATGTAAACACAAGATGCGTTTCTTCTTCCTCTGTTCCTTAGCCCTGCCATTAAACATGGAGTCAGCTGCCTTTCTTAGAACACGTCTTGGGGGCGCCTGGTTGGCTCAGTGGGTTAAAGCCTCTGCCTTCAGCTCAGGTCATGATCCCAGGGTCCTAGGATCAAACCCAGAGTCGGGCTCTCTGCTCAGCGGGGAGCCCACTTCCCCCTCTCTCTCTGTCTGCCTCTCAGCCTACTTGTAATCTCGGCCTGTCAAATAAATAAATAAATAAATCTTTAAAAAAAAAAAAGAATACACGTCTTGGTTTGTCTGGGCTTAAATCAGTAGAAATGAAAACCGTGACCATTGCATTTGTGCAGCGATGTATAATCTTCAGGGAATTCTGTGAACAAGGCCATTGTGTGTGCCAGTGATAGACTAGATGGCTTCTGGAGCTTTTTCTAGATCAATCCCCTTGTTTTATGGAAAAGAGCAGAGATTCCAAGTGACTTCCCCAAGTTCCTGCAGAGAGATGGACACAGGGCTGGAGCTGCAGGTTACCCCATTATCCCATGTTCAACCTGCTCTGCCCAGCCAGCTGCCTCTCCTCCAGCCTCTCCAGGAAAGACTCCCTCTTTCTACAGCTCCCCTCCAGGGATCTTCTAGACAACATCTTTTCTTTCCGGGGCTTATTCAGAAAAGATACGTGACGATGACAAACCATCTGTGGCTTTCCAACCTGTACCTGGAGTTTCTCCAAACCATTTGCTCCTGATCATAGGCGCCTGGTACAGCTTTCTCCTGCTCCCATGGTGGAAGCCCGCAGAAGTGGAGCTCTTCCCTGGTGGGATTGTCTGATGAAGATCTAGCCTCCATTTAAGAAATTTGGGAGGGTCGGGGTACCTGGGTGGCTCAGTGGGTTAAAGCCTCTGCCTTCAGCTTGGGTCATGATCTCAGGGTCCTGAGATCAAGCCCTGAATCGGGCTCTCTGCTCAGCGGGGAGCCTGCTTCCTCCTCTCTCTCTCTCTCTCCCTGCCTCTTTGCCTACTTGTAGATCTCTGTCTGTCAAATAAATAAATAAAATCTTTAAAAAAAGAAAGAAAGAAATGTGGGAGGGTGCCTTCTTGGAGCATATTAATTTTAGTAAGAACCAATTCTAACATGATTTCTATGCAAATAGAAATATAGTATTAGTGGCCATGGAGGTAAAGTGGGTTTCTTTTTTTTTTTTTTTTTTAAGATTTTATTTATTTATTAGTCAGAAAGAGAGAGAGAGAAAGCACACAAGCAGGCAGAGAGGCAGGATCCCCACCGAGCAAGGAAACTTGATGCAGGGCTCAATCCCAGGACCCTGAGATCCTGACCTGAGCCAAAGGCAGCGGCTTAACCCACTGAGCCACCCAGGCGTCCCGTCAAGTGGGTTTCTTAATGAAAAAAAAGGAAGAAAAAAAAACCACCCTGATTTATAGTGTTTGCTTATTTCTGGGTCTTATCTCTGCTTGCTCTAGCCACCACGTTTCCTGAGATTTTTTTTTTTTCTATGAGCCAGTGCCTTTTTAAGCTCACCTCACTGTAATCTATCTCTTAAAAACACTGGAGTAAGGAAAAGACCTTCCTGACGGGTTTTGGGAGGACTGAATGAATACACACAAAGTTGACTCACAGCAGTACCTGGCCCACAGGAAGCACTCGAGAGACAAACACAACCATAATGACCACCATTGCAGCACACGTGATCTCCTGTAATCTCTTCAACAGCACAGGAAGCAGATGCCCATCAGACAGCTGGCAGGAGCCTCTCCTTGGTGAGCAGGTGTGTAGGTAGAGCTAAGAATATTGGGTAGTGTCTACTGCTCCCCTGGGGAAAGCAAGGCGACACAGTCATCTCTTGACACCAGCAACCCAACTTCCCAGACCTCCTGAGGATGGGTGTGATGGTTCCTCTCTTGTGTCAATTTCACTAGGCAAAAGGATGCCTGAATAGCTTACAACATGTGATTTCTGAGTGTGTCAGAATGGGTGGACGGAGGGAAGGTCCATCCTCACCAATGCAGGTGGACCTCCTCAATGTACTGGGGGCCTGAAGAGAACACAACAGTGAAGGGAGGGGGAGTTCTCACCCTCTGCTTGAGCTGAGACCGATTGGCGCCCTTGGTTCTCTGGCTTTCAGACTCAGACCAGGACTTACATCATCGATCTCCCCAAGAGAATTAATCAGTGTTCTTGAGAGGAGCAGAACCAGTAGGATATATAGAGAGATGTACAAGAGGACATTTATTATAGGGATTGGCTTATGTGCTTATGAAGCCTGAGAAATCCCATCATCTTCCCCCTGCAAGCTGAAAAATCAGGTATAATTCAGCCTGAGAAGTGAAGGTTCGAGAATGGGGAGACCCCCGAGAATCAAGTAGGTGGTCAGTTGGAGCCCTGGGGCATTTCAGCATCAGCACCCAGGAGGAGGTCCCACAGGCCTGCCCACTTACAGGTGCATCGGACCCCTCTTGCCACTCCCCCAACCCAACACCTATTGGTTGAGCTTGACACTGAGTTGCTGGGGAGGGCTCTGAGGTTTCCCTGGGCTGAACACAGGCAACTTCCTTATCCTGCCCACCCCCAGCAGTATTCACAGCCCAATCACTCCTCACCTGCCTTTGTCCATTTCAAACACATCTCAACGTGGTCTTTGAAAAAGAGAGGTAAGAGTGCCCGGGGCTGAATAGTGTTCACTGGCATGTGTGTGTAAATGAGGTGGGCTCATCTTGACTTATTAGTGTCAGCTCTGGGCACCTTTATTCCCTGATCATGAGGTTTGGATGGTTCTGTGGCACTAGATGCTTGGGGGAGGGGGGCAGAAGGCAGCCAGCTGCTGACTCGTGACTGCTCAGAGTGGGACTGGTTGAGGGTGAGTCTGAGGATGTCTTGTGGCTGCTTCTCCGAGGAGCTGAGTTCTGCTCCCCAAGGTCCTCACACACTCTCAAAGACGGTCTCTCCTGAAGGCTGCAGACAGCACCTTTGCCAAGTTGCCCAGGGCAGGGGTGCACAATGGAGGCCTGTTCCTGTGGAAGCCAGGAATATTCTATGAGAAGAAAGCAAAAGGAAAAAAATGTCTAAATATCTGTTTGTGCGTCCTACACCTCACCCACTCCAAACATTAACTTCATACCAAGCTCCCACTGAATCGGTGTCCAGGGACTTCAGGCAGCCCTCGGGCAGGTCAGGAAGGAGCCGAGGAAAGTCAGCCATTTCTATACTAGTTCTGGTGAATGTCAGCCCCACAGCAGCCCATGCTTCATGCTTCAGGGGTTTTTTTTTTGGGGGGGGGGGCAGTGGGGGGCTTGTGGGGGAGGTTCCTTTCTCTGTTTTGTTTTTTGTTTTTTTGTCTTAGTTTTTGATGAAATTATTTGCCACCGCTATATTCCAAGGGTAACAAGGGTGGAATTATTTTTTTTTTTCTGATTTGCATTCTTCTCCTATTTTTGATATTATTTTTTTTTCCTAGGTGAAAAGGGCATAACTTCAGCCAGCTCCATGAACTGGTAAATTTACATTTTGACCCTCCCTATCACACCTGTTAAGGATCACCTAAGCCATGGCCTGACTTCAACAAGTTTGGTTGCAAGCAGGGTTATGGCTTCAAGGGAGGTGAAGGAATACAGCTTTTATCTTACAATCACCTTGTTATGAGATTTAACCTTTGAGAAGGAAGATAGGCTGTCAGCTGACAGGATCAAGAAGCCCACATTCCACGCACCATTCTGGTCACCCAAGAGAAAAGAGGGCAGTTTCACAATCTAAAAATCACTTTCAGACTTACCCAAAGGCTCAGTGACCATCGGGAAAAAATTACAGAAAGGTCCTCAGAGCTTACTCTTATCAGAAGGAAAGACGGATTTTAAAGCTGCATTAGTGAAAATAATTTGATTCTGGTGCATAGACAGGCAGACAGATCAATGAGCCAAAATGAAGAGTCCCAAAAGATACTGGAAAACAGGTTAATTTAATGTGTAAAAAAAGGGCAAACATCCCATCATTGAGGGGAAAATGGATTATTCCACAAATGGTCTTCTTTCATGTCCTTAAAAAAAATGTCCTCATACTGTGTGCTTAAAAAAGAGCAAAGTCACGAAAATACCAGAAAAGAACACAAGATCATTTTTTATGTCATCTTGGAAGAGGAGACAGTCTTTATCTTAAGACAAACTCAGAAGCCGTAAGTACAAATATCGATGAGGTAGATTGTATACATATTTAAAGTTTCGTTCATACCAAAAACACTAAAATGACGTCAAAATACAAATGAAAAGATGAAAGAAATATTTGGAAGATAGCTCATGGTTAAAGGACAGATATATCAAGAGCTTAATATGAAAACAGGACTCCTGAACCAAGCCAAAGGCCAACAACTCAAGTTTTTGTTTTTGTTTTTTTTAATGTATTTATTTGACAGAGAGAAATCACAAGTAGATGGAGAGGCAGGCAGAGAGAGAGAGGGAAGCAGGCTCCCTGCCGAGCAGAGAGCCGGATGCGGGACTCAATCCCAGGACCCTGAGATCATGACCTGAGCCGAAGGCAGCGGCTTAACCCACTGAGCCACCCAGGCGCCCCAACAACTCGTTTTTGAATAAGCAAAATATATAAACAAGAACTTCACACACAGAGGGAAAGAGAAATCGCATATTTAAAAAGGCAGATTATAATCTATAAAATTTGTTACTACACTGTCAAAAACTTTTTTTTTGTTAGTAATTAGGGTGACAAAGATCAGAACTTTGATAATACGCAGTGTTGCCTAAGATGTGCGGAAACCAGTATTCTCCTGGACTGTGGAGGGAAACATAGACAGGTGCGACCTTTTCCGAATATCTGTCCAAGTAAAAATGCACACACCCAGCATCCGACTTGCAGGAACTCATCCTGGAGGTCTTTGCCTACACTCCTCACCTTTGTCAGAGCCAGAGAACTGAGCCCACCTAGACATTCACCGAGATATTAAATTGGTTAAATGTTGGTTGCATGCACTATGAACATTCACACAACAGTAAACTCTGCAGCCGTGTAAATGAAGGTGGTGGCTCTGTGTGTTAGAAGAGAAACAAGCTCCAAGGTTGCCACGTGAAAACCAGGGGGCGGAACATGTGTGCCTGCGCATGCGCGTTTGGGTACGCGGTTGCGCATTTGCGCAACAAAGCTTTACTGAGCCTCCTCCACATGCAAGAAGCTTTTCTACACAGTGAACAAAATAGAGGAAATCCTCTTTTCACATATATAACGTTTGTGGAATTCACAGCCTTACTATATTATATTTTAGCTTTTTAAATCAACGGGGAGAAGAAAAGGTGGACAGGGTGGAAAGTCATGTAGACAATCAAGAGATGAGGGGTCCAGGGACAGAGATGTCACCGTAAGTCAGGTTCTCAGAGGAAAGCTGAGAAAAGCCAAGGTTTGGGGATGGTGAGGGAGAGGCTTCACACCTGGATGAGGAAGAGCTGTCCTCCCAGAAGAGACAGCGAGTGCAAAGGCCCCAGAAGCAAGCCTGGTGGTAGGATAGAGGAAGAGCCAGGAGCCAGGGAGGCTGAAGCAGTGGGTGCCAAAGAGAGCAGGAGGGAGGCATTCCAGAAGAGAGAGGGCATTGAAGAGCATCGGATATTTGAGGGACTCTGGCTTAACACCCAGAGATGTGACATGATCTGACCCCGGGCTTTAAGAAAATACAGAGAAAATTTCCAAACAGATACACACCAACCCGTAATGGTGGTGGCTTCCAGGAAGGGGAAGAAGAGTATGGGGCAGGCAGGGAAGTGTGTGAGAGAATTAGTTTGCCTTATATTCTGCGACCTGTTTCGTTTCTTAGTTTTACTACACACAAACTGCTTTTTCCAGTAAGAGCTCCTTTGCCCTGTGTAAAATGCAAAATAGAAGAACATCCCTCAGAAAGGGGCCCCTTTATTCCTGGATGGCTCAATAATCTAGAGGTTGCCTGGGTGATAGCTCAGGTTAGGTTCCACTCCCTCACATGGGGAAAAAGCTTCAAGAGTTGCAGGTGCCTGGGGTGGGATGCCAGGAATTGGAGGAGATATGAGTTGTCCTTCAAAGCACTGTGCACAAAAATAGAATAAATAGATGGGAACAGGTTGGGCTAAGAGATGAGCTCAGGAAGTTGCACAAAACCCAAGTCTGACCTCTCTTGGTGTCCACACAAAACCAAGAACATCCTGGCAGGAGGACATAGATGCAAACACCGTCTACCTAGTGTGTTCTGTGGGGAGGAGGGAAAAATTTTATTTTTAATTAAAAAAATTTTTTTTTTAGGAAAATCTATGGCTCACCAATTTGTTTCTTGTTTTTTGTTTAGGAAAGAAATTGTAAAGGGGCACCTGAGTGGTTCAGTTCATTAAGCATCCAACTCTTGATTTTGGCTCAGGTCATGATCTTGAGATTGTGAGATCAAGCCCTGAGTTGGGGGCGGGGGTGTGTCCCTGCTCAGCAGAGGGTCTGCTTGAGATTCTCTCTCTCCCTCTCCCCCTGCTTATGCTCACTCTAAAATAAGTAAACAAATCAAAGAAAAGAAAGAAAGAGAGAGAGAGAGAGAGAGAAGGAAGGAAAAAAGGAAAGGAGTTGTAAACAGCAATCCACTTTTGAATATACCTGGGATGCCCCCACCTTGTCCTCCACACCCATTCATATCATTCTCTCTCTTTAAGCCTGGCTCTAAAATCTTCACCTCTTCCAGAAAGCTCTCTCCAAGGAATTCCACCTACCTCATCCAGTCTACCAGGAGCTCTTCAGCACTCAAGCCACCAGGCCCCCACTTACCTGGTCCATGGCAAATGTCAGCAGCAGACCTGGAAGACTTGAATGTACTGAAGTCAGATACTTGACCAAATCAATGGGCCTCTCTGACCCTCTGTCTCATCTTCAGAATAATCGCATGAGATTAAAGGATCTCTATAAAATGATCTCGAACAAATCTACTCAATCATTCATTCTATGGTTCTAAAGCAACTGTTTGTTGGGATAGCCCATGACCCAACTCAGAGAATGAGTTGCTGAAAATGGAGCTCAAAGTCTCTGAGCAAGCCCAGCTTTCTTGTTAATAAGGACACAGCCTTTCACATCAATGACTTCGAAGGTGACAGTTCTGATTTGGTATGAAAGTTCTCATATGTACTTTTTAAAATTATTTATGAGTTCCTCAAAGGCAAGCCTCATATCCTACTTTCCCTCATCTGCTCCATCTTCAAGGTTCAGCACTGAGTTATTGATGAGCCAGGTCAGTGAGAGAGGAAAGCCAAACTGGTTTTGGCCTCTGCTTATAGATTGAGCTGTTGCTTTGCCTCAAACCCTGCTATGGCTGTCCATTGCTCTTAGGGAACAGGTTTGTCTTCTGGTTCTCATTTTTCAAGGTGACCCACCTTCACCCTCTACCTATGCCCCAGCCTCAATATGGGTCACTCAGTCACCACCCTTCCCAACTGGAACACCTCAAAGTGATCAGGAAGGGCTGATAGATGCCTATGTGGAGTGGCCATGCTGTCTGGTGAGGAAAACAGTTCTGGGAGTCAGATATAATTTCTCTGCTTGTGTGAGCCTAGGACCTTCTCTTAACCTGGGTCTTCCCCATCTTAGGGTGGTTGAAGCATTAAGTAAGGTGCAAGAACACCCTGAAAATCTGTCTGTTTCATACAAACATAAGGCATTACTCCACCAAGCCAAATCTGAGGGCAGACTGGGGAGAAAGGAACCCTAGAGCTCTAAGATTTTGTGGAAATCAAACAAGCAAATCAAATCAGGAGGCACTGATTACAACGAAGTGTCATTCAGCTATTGAGAACAGTGAGTTAAATCTCTACCTGTTGACTTCAAGGACATCCATGAGGTATTGTTAAGTGAGAAAAGCTGAAGAAATGCTTTCGCAGGACACATGGCTGGCTTGGTTGGTAGAGCATGGACTCGATCTCAGGGTTATAAATTCAAACCCCACCTTGGGTGTAGAGATTACTTAAAAATAACATCTTGGGGGAAAAAAGAAATGTATTTTGTAAAATCCCATCTTTGTAAAAACAGCGATTTTTTTTTTTAAAGAAACATTAATTTAGCCATTTCTACCAATAAGGCCAGCATTGTCATGTTATGCTACTCAGGGAGTTTCATTCTCATGAGAGTCTATGTGAAAATGTGTCCCTACCCCCATCATTTGTGCCATTCTCAGCCTATGCAACTGTGCAAGGAATCCTGAATGAGACACTATGCAGGGACCTAGAGGACATTAAAAGAAGGATAAAGTGGTCACTACCCCTGCTCTGCTTCACAGTTATCCTGCTTTGAGATCACTTGAACACCAGGATCTCTGATCATCCTGTTCGAGCATTTCAGAGGCCAGAACTCTTCCGCCCATAGGCAAGTAAGTATCTTGAAAGCCTACTGGAAAAGAAGTTCAAATATGGGGCTCCCATACATGATAGCCCACTCACCCCAATTTCCTCAGGAACAGGTCCTCAAAAGTGACTGATACACTCAAGGACATAGACATGAGAAGATGAGGGGAGGGGGTTCCCTCAGGAAAGACATCAAGACCAACTGCACCAATACTAGGTTTCCGGAATAGTGGAAAACCTGGAATCAACCTTCGTATCCATCAGGAATGGATAAAGAACGCTGGCACCTCAAAGTGATCCAAAAGGATGGGGGCAATTTATGCACCACAACAAGGAGAGATGTCAAGTGAAAAAAGCAGGATATGTATAGTGATTGCATTAAAAATAGCTTATGAATTATGATACGCATATATTATGTATATGCATATACTAATTGTATCTGCTTTGAAAAAGAGTCTTCATGGTTATATGCCAGCTGTAAATAATGGTTACTTGCTGGAGTAGACAAGGAGGGAGACAGACTTCTACTATTTACATTAGATGCTCAATAAAAGCAAACTCTGAACTTATGTCAGGGGTTCTTAACATCTTTTAAATAAAATGTATAGGATGAAAAAAGGAAAATAATTATTTTAAAACTAAATAAAGTATTTTTAAAAAACAGATCTTTTGGGGCCTCCTGGGTGGCTCAGTGGGTTAAGCCTCTGCCTTCTGCTCAGGTCATAATCTCAGGGTCCTGGGATCGAGCCTTGCATCAGGCTCTCTGTTCAGCAGAGAGCATTCTTCCCCCTCCCTCTTTCTCTCTGCCTGTCTCTCTGCCTACTTGTGATCTCTGTCAAATAAATAAAATCTTTAAAAAACATATCTTTTTTAATTAGACTGTGGATTTTATTAATGCACTACATAATGTAATGTAATGCATTAATTGATGTAGCAGCAAGATGTAGCAGCAAGTCTAATGCCTACTACCATTTCAAAAAGGCAAGGACCATACATAATACCTCAAGATGTCTATGACCATCATGTGGCATGAAAATGTCTGTGCTTCCTACTGGTGACAAAGTCACAGGTACTATGAACCCCAATGTGCCAAAACTCACTGAGAGGTCAGTGAAAATAAAAATACAATTTTTTTGCTGTTCAAGTTCATGGACTCCTGAATTCTATTTGCGAACCTCAACTGAAGAACTCTGATTGTTTCTGCCATCTAGAACATCAGCACTTCTATCTTGGTCAATTCTTCCTTCTCTTCTCAAGGGACCACCTTGGAGAATTTGATCCATGCAGATATAGGGGATGTTCTTGAGGTGTCCAGTGTCAGTGAAATAACTCAAATTCAGATACTTCTCATGGTCTTCCCCTCCCCCCCACTTTCTTGAGATATAATTGATATTTAAGGTACACAGTGTATTGATTTGATACATTTATGTATTGCAAAATTATTACTACCATAGCATTAGTTAACACCTCCCTCTGTCACGTAATTACTTTTTTATTGTATTGAGAAAATTTTAAATCTTCTCTCTTAGTAACTTTAAATAATAATACAATACCATTAGTTATAATCACCATGCTGTACATTAGATCCCTAGAACTCATTACCTTATAACTGGCAATTTGTACCCTTTGATCAACATCTCTCCACTTCCCACCCCTGGACCCCTGGTGACCACCCTACTTCTATTTCTCAGAGTTCAGCTTTTTTAGATTCCATATAAGTGATATCCTACACTATTTGTCTCTCTCTGATTTATAAAATAGGTCTTTGAGACTGTGCCTTCCCTGGTTAGTGATGGTGGTGGGGATGATGGTGTAGGTGGTAACTGTGGTGATGGTGGTAAAGGTGATGGTCATGGTGGTGATAGTATTAGTGATGGTAATGGTCATAGTGGTGATAGTGGTGCTGTTGATGACAATAGTGGTGGTGGTGAAGGTGATGGTCATTGTGGTGATGGTGGTGATAGTAATGGTCATGATGGTGATGGTTGTGGTGATGGCAAAGGTGATGGTCATGATGGTGGTGGTGATGATGGGATGGTGGTGGTGGTGAAGGTGATGGTCATGGTGGTGATGATTGTGATGGTAATGGTCAAGGTGGTGGTGGTAGTGGTAGTGGTAGTGATGGTGATGGTTGCGGTGGTGATGCTGGTAGTGGTAGTAATGGTGGTGAAGGTGATGGTCATGGGAGTGGAGTGGCTGCTATTGTATGTGTTCTGTCCAAGAGCTATTCACTCATGGACATCAAAGTGTATAATTTCCCCACACTCTGGAAGCAGGAACATAAAGAGGGTGAGATAAAAGCCTTCTGTTCTGCTGAAGAGTTCTGAAGCTCCAAATGCACTATGTTCTGTTGAATATTGTGATTGTCTTTTCCAGGCCAGGGAAACTAAACTGAATCTTATGAATGAGGCAGTTGGTATTCCCCGTGACAATTTTGTTTGCTATCAAAAACAGGGATGTTATCGACAGGAGGGATGTAGGGTAGAGGTGGCTCTTATATCTCCAGGGATAAGGTGGAATTGACCTGGATTGTGAGTTAATGAAGATGCACTGAAATCCATATTGGAGGCCAAACTGGCCCTCACCAGGGAACAGAAATCAGACTGAGACTGGTAGGCCTTCCAAAATAGATGCTTCTGGTAGCAATTGCTATTTACTCTGTCATGCTTCTATGATCCCGAGTCTTCAGAGAAGATTTGTTGACTGTTACCATCTGGGCAGAGCTGTGCTTCAGCCGGCTTCAGGGACCCCCCCACCCCAAGGCTAGGTTGGGAAGAAGCCAGATGGTACTGACCTAGAACCTTGAGGCAATGCTTCAGGGTGAGATGGGTGGCCAGACTGACAGGTGGCCATGGTGCATGGAATATCCAAGCACTCATCAGAGCCCCCCACAAAGTACCTGGAGACTTCCTGTTGTCCTCAGGTTGGAGGCTCAGACTTCCAGTATCTGAACATTAGGGGTCATGCTTCTCCCAAAGTTTGTGAATTCAAGGTCATCCTAGTCACTTATGCTTTGTGGAGACTGAGTCACTTAAAACAAGTATCATTTAACTTCAAAATGACTAAATAGGGGCGCCTGGGTGGCTCAGAGGACTAAGCCTCTGCCTTCAGCTCAGGTCCTGGGATTGAGCCCTGCATCAGGCTCTCTGCTCAGCAGGGAGCCTGCTTCCCCATCTCTCTCTGACTGCCTCTCTGCCTACTTGTGATCTCTGTGTGTGTGTTAAATAAATAAAAATCTTTTAAAAAATAAAAATTTTTTTTTAATTTTTTAGGACTAAATAAATAAATATGAAGATGACATGGAAGGGAAGAAAGGGGGTTGAGGAAGAGATGGGAGCAGGACAGGAGCTCCATTGGTACAACCAGAGAGAGGAAGGAGTTGGAACAAGAGCAAAGACAAGCAGGGGGAGCCATGAAACAGCACATTGCTTTCTCCCTGGGTCAAAACACACCCCTTGTCCCAAGTCCACAGAGGGGCCTACAAAAACCTGGAAAAGCTGGTAGGAAGCAGGGCTGTCTGTCTTAGAGAAGAGGAAAGGTCGACTTGATCCTTTAGCTGTGGAGACCTGGGGAAGTTGCATTCAAGGCCAGTAGGCTAAGGGTCAATGCTGGAGGCCTGGGCTTGGCCCCTGGCCCGGGGTCTTATGGGGACAGTAAGGGAGCCCTGAGGTCTCCTTCGAAGCTGCCCAGCCCAATCCTCTAGGACAGAAAGGCAGGCAGGAAGTGAGTGTGTTGGGACAAGCGGTGTGCAAATGTGTGTTTGCAGTGTGCACTGCCTCTGGGCTGCTGCAAGGGCTCCAAAGGGAGACACCTGACCCCGAAACACACGTGAGCTGGAAAAAAGAGTTCCACAGTGCGACAGAAACAAACATGAAAGTTAGGGGCCAAGCAATCAGCTGGAGGCAGCTTTGCATAGTTTGAAAAACTCACCAGGCCACTAAAAAACAATCCAACTTGGCCAAAATTTTGCCATGACTTTTTTTTTTTTTTTAATGAGCAGCTGTCCTGATACTAATCCTGCCTCTTTCCTTAATCTCTTTTTCATGAGACTGGAGGGAACCAGTCAGGAGCCTAAAGCAAATATACTGTCACTGAAGCCCAGGCTTCTATCGTGATTGTCCTCTGTCTCCACGGCTAGATGTAAGCCTGAGTGTGCCATGTTCACAACTGGGCCCCCAGCACGGCACCTGGCACAAGCAAGCCCTTGGTGCCCATCAGCGTGGCTGCAAGCCTGAGAATGGGAAGGGGGGAGTAGATCTGTGAAATTGCGTCCCTTCTAACAAAGGTTAGAGAAAAAATATGGCCAACTTGGAATTCCATCTTATAGACATGGGCTAGTCATTAAACAGAACCACCAGACATTCAGTTTTAAGAAATTGCCTCTTGACCCTCCAGTATCCTATCAGGAAGGGCACATGAGAGGTACGTGCTGCATTCTTTTCCTGAATCGTAGAACCAAGACTAGAAGGAACTTTAGAGCAAAGCTGCCTACTCAATGCAAGCTTTGTACAAAACCAGGTCAAGTAGTTTTTCCAGCCTCTGGACATTATGAAACAAACCACTTCTTCTCAGGGCCTTTTTGTTCCGGGTGTTCGGATTTGCTGTTATAAATCATCTGCTCAAGAGATAGTTGAGCACCTACTACGTGCCAGGCTCCAGGAGTACGGCAGTGGGACTGACCTTGTCCAGATCTCATGGCACTCTCAGACTCTCCACCCAGGCTCTGCTGCTCCAGCAGCACACAGTGAATGGGCTCTGAAGAAGTGTGCCCCATGTGGAGGCGATTCCAGTAAAGACTGCTTCACAGGAGAGGGTGACATAGCTGAATCTGTGGGTCAGCAACCAACAGCCAAACACATCTGCCCAGCTTGAGGGTACAGCAGCAGGACAGCCTCAAGGAAATCTGGGTGGGGGGGGGGGGGATGTGAGGACAGGGGAGCAACCCCGACTTGGAGTTGGGAGCCCAGGTTCCCATCCCAAAGGATTTCACTTACCCGAGGGTACGCTAGCTAGCTAGGCAAGCAAGGATGTAATCCTATGGAGAATAAAATGGACAAGGACAAGCTGTAGCACCCAAAAGTGTGAGCACACTCAGGGCACACTCGGGGCCAACTTCTTTCCAGCTGTCTGTCTGGTACTATGTTCACCCTCCACAAGAGTCCTCCCAGCCGACAGGCACACAGAAATTATTCCACCGAGGTGGGTTGCCTGAAATGTATCTTCTCACAACTCTTGTCTACCCCAAATAATGCAACATTCTGGGTGGCTGAACAACTGAATCTAGACAGGAAGCAAGTTGATTCCTGGAGTCTTGAAGGCCCCCAGATACACTTCCTAGAAGGGCTTCTGGTGGGGAGGGAATTTTTATTGGCCCTGGAACAGAAAGCCTAGGAGAAGAGATGGGGGTCTCGACCTGAAGTCCAGTATCTTTTTCATGGCACTGTTTATTCTACCCCGTCCCATATGGAAATCGGGTCTTGGTTGGGTCATGCCATATGGGGGTGGCAGTGGATTCCACTTAAAACTGAGGTGTTCCTGCATTCCTGCTGGCTTTGACGGCACCCCACCCCCAAAGCCCCAGAGAAATTACACATGCCTGCTCACTCCGGGAACATGCCCAGCCCAGCAATGCCTGACAGTTTGGGGACACAGTAAGGAGCTGGCTGAGGCTCTAGGTCCCAAGTAAAAGATTGGGATGGGGGAGGGGCTGGTGAGGGAGGAAGAGGAAGGATTTCTGGATTACTTGACAAGCATAAACCCAGGCCTGAGCTTCCGTCCCTGTTCTGAGGATGCAGGATCACAGCAGATCTCAGGTGCCTGTTTACTCCCACCATCTCCCCCATGCCTCTCTCTGCCCTCTCTTATCTGGCACCGATAAAGTGCGGGCTCTAAAAATGTGTGGTCAGTTGTGAAGGCTGGGGCTACTAAAAAGCTTCTAGGAATGAATGACTCAGCCAAGGCTGAAAAGAGCCACATTGTCTAGATGCGTCCCTTTGCTCACACACATCTCACAAAGAAAGCACTTTTATGACCATTTTACCACCTCTGTTGACCCATGGAGCGAGGCTGCAGTCTTGGGATTCCTGCTGCTTCTGGTTTTCTGTCTCCACACACACGCTGTCCATCCCTGGTTGAGATTCCTCTGCTGTGTCTCCTCCTCCATGAGACTTCTCGGCTATCTCCGAGGACCCTCATCAAAGCCCAAGGGTCAAAATCCCTACCTCAGGGTCCCTGTGTTTTGTTCTCCATGTCCTGACGAAATGACTTCAGGGGGACCAACGTGAGGTCTTTGTGGGTCCTACACGAGGACCTTGGGTCAGGAAGCTTCTCATGCTGTGCTGGTCACATGGGCTGTTAATAAAGTCCACCACTCGAAGCCCCCTCCATCTTGGTCCCACCAGGCATCGCATTCCAGTCAGAGAGCTCCCAGGCCACCCTCAAATATCTGGCTCGGACACACCTGGGCCGGCAGGTTTATGTAGTTAAGCTCCTGGAGAGCTTTCCGGAGGCATCCTATTTGCCAAGCAGCCTAATCTTCAAGACGTGCTCCTGGGCCACAGCTGAGACATTGCAGCATGTGAGACGATCTGATGTCCTTACAGGCCCACCAGAGTGAAAACGGCCAGCGGCCGAGGTCAAGCATTACTGTTTAAACACCAACGGTGGAATTTGCAAATGGGTAAATACCATTTTGTGCGCAGGAGCCAAAGAATTTGTTCAAAAACAGCTCCTCGGTATGTGTCAGGAGGCGGCCTTGGTTACAGAGCAACGGAGAAAGGGCAACAAAATACGGATTCCGGTGTTTCGTAAACCGACCATGGCAGGGAGACTAAGTGAAACGGCTCTCCTGCCAAATAGAATAATTCCAGATGCCAAGGGGATAAATTAGAGGCTGCAGTCTGTGGAACATCAGAGAGAGCTAGCCTCTAGTCTCTAGCTCTCTCGTCCCCTCTTAGAGATGGAAGTTTAATATGTTCAGAGAAACTGGAGATGGCCCAGACCCCTCCAGCTTGGACAGGCCCATGAGCTTCCGTGAGGAAGAATCCCCATTCCGTTCCATGCCCCACCTGCTCTGGTCAGATTTCAGCCCCCGGAAGGGCTGCACACCTGTTCTGGGAGCACCGGGAATCTATCTCAGGTTCTCATGAACAAAGCTGGTGCCGCCGAGCATCCACTGGCCTCTGGCAGGCCCAGGGCAGTGGGATCCTGCGTGCTGGGGTGTTGTGAAATCAAGAAACTCTCCCCCCCACCCTTTCTGTGCATACTCAGGGCTTTCTAGGGTTTTAGCAAAAGAGCCTTTTAGGAGGATTTTGACTCACTGCTCCCCACCTCCATCACACTCAGGGAGGTCTGGAGCAGAAGACAATCTAAGCAACAGGGATTACTGAGGATAACCCTCCCTCCCCCAATGTGGAGGCTTCATGACTGGGTCCAGCTGGTCTTGTTGAACTGGGTCTTTCCTGCAGTGCTCATGCAAATATAGTCACAGCTGGTCAAATCCCCGTGTGGTGGCTGGGCCTGTGAACCCCAGCTTGGGCTCGAACAGAGTCCCCCATTTCAAAAGGAATTAGGCTTTTTCTTTCTTAAAACTAACTTAGGAGGCAGTGTGTCTGGACTAGAGTCCCAGATACAAGCAATTTCATCACAACGTAAGGTGTTAATAATGTCCTTCCACTCGTGTTTCTGTTGTTATAATAGGTTGGGAATTAATTCAATCTAAACAGTTACCTGTAAAACCATCATTTTAATTTAGAGAATATACAGATACTTCTGTAAAAACTATTAAACACCTAAAAAAAAAAAAAAAAAAACTTAAAAAATAAAAAGGAGTAACTGCTTTGCCCGCAAAGAGGGACTGGAAGAAATAATCCCAAATCTCGATAAACTCTAACACTCAATGCTGGACATTTGCTGAGACTAGCTTTGCTCATGAGAACCTGAGAGACATCCCTGTGCTCCCAGAACAGGCAAATCTACTCACAAATCTACCCAAAATATACTCTGGCTTTAAAATCCCATGAAAGGAGAGGAGAGAGAAAAATTCTTATTGGGAGAAATTTACCACCTGCTTCCATGTCTATAAATGATCCACGGACACGAAATACAGTCATTCACATTCACTGGAAACCACCTATATTTTTGCAAGAATTCATTCTGGCCAAGACCTGGCAACCCAGGAATGGGTCCAGGGCTTCTAATTTGTGAAGCTGTCCCAACGCTACTCACAGCAGCCAGAGGTGAGTGCTAAAATTTCTGCAAGATTCCTGTATGGAGAGAATGCATGTGTAGGGCAAACTTGACTTCTTCAAATGGCATTTATAGCAACTTGCCTCTACATGTCTGTTAGGGAAGCAAGATGGGTATCAACTGCTTCACGAATGTAAATACAGAAATTCAGAAGAAGCTACCAATGGAGGCATGCTATAGTCAATAGATAAACCCCAGTCGTGAGATCAGCTAGGTCTCCCTATCATAACCAGATTCCCCTTGCATCTAAAGACAAAGCCTGTCCGCTTTGAGACTGTTTTTTAACATCACTTGCTTTGGGGCCAATTGGGAACTGCCCAGAGCACGGATGGACCAATGCTAAGTGTGGTCTGACAAATTACAGCTGGGGTTCAGCCAGGAACTTCTCCCCTGCCAACTCGACTCCACAAGGCAAACCTTAAAGTAGTACAGGGGAGGAAATCCTCCGTTTCTCAGCAGGGGACACTCACGCCCCCACTGCCGCTTTGTAAACCCACCACGGAGTAAACATCTCAATTCCAAGTTCAGGTGCCTGGTGGAACAAGGTAGGCTCACTCAGAACACCAGAGTGCCGGTTTTGAAGCTAATGTATTCCTGGCTTCAAGCTTATCCTTTCATCCAACGCTGAGATGTTGGCATTCAGGATTCCGCAAACCACATTCCTGCTTTCCTCCCTGATAGGTTCTGCCCATAGGGGGTATGGGGCAGTGAGGGGGAGCTTTGAGGCTGGAAGGGGAGGAAGGAATTCTCTCCTGGTTTGCTTCCTGTGTACCCCTCTGCTGGCTTCCTGTCCCTGTCTGTTTCCACTGGCAACGCTTCTTGTTCTCTCGGGCAGGGTCAATTCCTTCCAGAAGCATTTGAGTCCAGTTTTTTGGTTTTCTCCACCATCACAGAATCAACTTCAGCCAAAGAGCTTCCCCTACACAGAGACTGAGATACCCTCCCTGCTGGAAATTTCCTCCAAGCTCAAGGACACCAGAAGCCACTGAGGAGTATCCCCCATCCTGCCCAGTCTCAAAAATCTGAAATTGAGCCCACATGCCCACTCTCCAAGTGCCTAACTTTTAATAAGTCCAATATCTTGCCTTTGCTCCCCCAGCCTTGGGAAACCTGCTTTCTTGCAGGTGGCTACCTGCACTAATACCATTGGGTTCTCGTCCCACCTTTCCAGTTACCTGGTTAGTAATTCTTTCTATTGGATTACCTCTGGTATAGTAACCGGTGTGGTTTCTGTGTCCTGCCTGGACTGGAACTCATTCAACCTCAGTTACGTTCTAAGCATATATGGCAGGAACTGGGGTGTGGGGTTTCCCAACCCCATCAGACTGTGATGCTGGAGGGGGTATACCTGCCCATCCACGGCCCACATTCAGATCTGGTTTATCTCAGCCAACCTCTGCACAAGCAGGGACAAGTTCACATTTAAAGGACATAGGGAAATTTACAGCACATGGAGCTTAATTACTGTACGATCTTGGTGGAGGGGTGGAGGGATGACTGCAGGAGCTCCCTGCTAAACACTTGAATGTTTCTCTTTGCTGACTAGCAGGGAGCTGTATGGAAGCAGCCTCATCATGGGTTTTCGAGAGAAGATGATCTTGTTATAGTTTGCAGTGGGATTTTCTCTGGAATCCGTGTGGAAGTGCCTTGGCTCTGGCATAGCGGTGGGACCAGTGGCTGGAACAGAGTAAGAGCTCCACACTGATAACATGTCCTTCAACATCAAGTTTCCAGGGCCCTTAGATGACTTTTTCCTTTTCAGCTGTGTGATGCTGGCCAGCTTGTTCTGCCTCGATGACGGTTGGCTTTCCTCGAGTGCCTGCGCATATTCCAGATCTCTAGCTTTGCTTTTCTCAATGAGTCTCTTCACCATCGGGGACATATATGTCACATAGGCTGGCCAAGGATTGTGTTTCTCAAGCACACACAGGGGAAGCCCAATGTTCTCTGTGAGTCCTACCAGCAAAGAGAAAGACAGGTGATTTACAGGAGCTTGTCTACAATAATCTTCAAAGAACTAGGGGGTATTAGGACCACATTTTGAACTTTTCCCCATCATGCATAATTTGGTCTTATACCCCTTGTATTCAGTGAGAATAAAATCAAAGCCAAAGATGGGAGATTGAATGACATTCCATAGGGTATATCAATTAAAAAACAGCATGGTGGTAAAGGGTGGGAAACTTGGGAGTCCAGCAGGCTGGGCTTCCGACC
Organism: Mustela nigripes; assembly: GCF_022355385.1. Taxonomy (NCBI): domain Eukaryota; kingdom Metazoa; phylum Chordata; class Mammalia; order Carnivora; family Mustelidae; genus Mustela; species Mustela nigripes. The sequence continues at coordinate 51,536,868 of NC_081572.1, read as the reverse complement.
TTTGTATAATATTAAACTGTTTACACTCTGGACTTCTATTTCTTTTCCACCAACAAAAGTGGTTACCAAGAGGCCACTGTAAGGATTAAATAAAGCAATATATTTTAAGGGCTTGGAATGGTTCAGCTTAGGGCCTAAAAACATGGGCTCTGTGATGAGATTGGTTGAGCCCAAATTCCTTCTATACCCATGCAATCCCTGTGAACCTGAGGAACCCCTTAGCCTTTTTAAACCTTAGTTGCTTTCGGTGCAAAATCGTGGTTAGAATATAATCAATTTCATAGAGCCTTTTGTGGGTTAAAGGAAATGTAAAGCTTTTTGCACCGTACCTGGCACATAATAATCAGTAAATGGTAACTATGAACATTTTGGCTATGTCTCCTCTCCTGTACTATTTTGTTTAGTCCCCCAGTTAACTGAGGATGAGCTCGAGGCCAACCAGCTTGCATAACTAGTGAACAGTGGGTTTGAACTCAAATCTAACGGGCTCAGAAATCTATAAGCTTTTCACTATAGTTCTGGCCAGAAGTTTTGAGTATTTGGGGTAGGGAGGCTTTCTTAGAAAATTCTATTTATGAGTTTAACAAGCTTCTTCCTTTGTAGATACCAAATCATGGGAAGGTCATTCCCTCCCTCTTCCCTCCACAACTTCACTCTGTCTAGCAGAAATGCCTCGTGATTTCTCTCCTGACGGTGCTACATTCCTTGTTTTCTCAGATGGTGCATACTTTGGTCATACTTTTTCAATAGGGATTTGGGAGGCAAGGAAGTTAAAAGGTTGATCTTGCCATCTTCAATGTAAATTCTGTGAAAAACACTATCATTGGGCATAATCAGAGAAAATACAGATCATACAGTTATTCCCAGGCTGCCTTGTGGACATTCAGGAGCCAGAGCTCACCTAGGGACAGATCTGTCAGTAAAGAATGTGTTTTGAAAGGCTTCATTTCCCTGCAAAAGTTGCATATTATTCTGCCTAAGGCAAGATGTGTGACATCACCTCTCACGAAAAGAAAAAAAAATGCACATCGAAGCTTCCAAATGCAGACTCGATGGTTCATCTTCGTCTCCTCCAAGCAAAGGCAAAATGCCAAGATCTCAGGGCGCCTGGATAGCTCAGTCACTAGAGTATGCACAAGACTCTTGGTCTAGGAGTTGTGAGTTCAAGCCCCAGGTTGTGTCCATGGAGATTACTTAAAAATAAAGTTTAAAAAAAAATACAAAGTATCTTGCAGGTTGAGGCATTTGCTCATGTGTGGCAGAGGTGAAACTATATTTGTCTGGAACAAAATTATCAACAACTCCTCCTTCATCTCCCAGACATGCTGTATACTTTCTACCTGCATAACAAAAGTGGCCACCTTGAGCCCCACCTCTATGTCTCCCCACCCCCAGATCTCTCAGCTTTAGCCCTCAGCTCGCAGCAGGAGCTCCCATTGCTAAGGTCCCAAGCCCTACCTTCTTCTGTCTTTATCTTTCGTGCATCGATCACCTCCATCACTAAAGAGTTCTTCACATCGAAGGCCCAAAGACCTTGGGGAAAATAGCACTTGTTAGCCAGAGTGAACTGAGAGAAGAGCACGCACTTTCCACGGAGCTGGGGAGGGGCTACATGGGCTCAACACAAGAGGTCAAAATAAACATCATTTTCTCTACCAGCATCCATGCATGGTCATGTTACTGGGCCAAGCTTCTGTCTCCTGGATGCACTTCTCAGCCAGCATTTCAGGGGAGGTGGTCATACCCGTGGGCAGTTTGATGGGAAGTGTGGTCTAGTGGTCCTCAAACTGTAGGATGCACCTGTCTAGAGGGCTTGTTAAGACCCTGAGTGCAGAGCCCCAACTCCAGAGTTCCTGATTCGACAATCAACGTTCCAAATCGTTAGTGGGGAGGAAAATGTTGACCATCTGTGAGGTTTTATTATTAACCCCTAGTCACAGGAAACAGATCCAGGAGGTCTCTGTAGGTCCTTTCCAGTTTAAGACTAGAAAATGTGCATCTCGGAATTTTTAGCCAAGCATTCGTTATTTTGTAAGTTCTGTCTGGCCATCTCTGTGGACCTTGAATATTTGAAATGCCATGGAACATTTCTACCAACACCTGTGAATGTCCAGTGAAAAAAGTCTCAGACGGTTTTTCCCAAGTTCCCAGGTGATGCTGGTGCTATGGGTCAGGAGATCACACTTGAAGAACCTCCAGTGTAGAGCAGGGCTTCTCAAACTTCAGTGAAGACTAACATTGCCTGGAGAGCTTGTTCAAGCAGACACCTTGGCCTGCCCACCCCGCGACTCCGACTCAGCATGCCAGGGGAGGTTGCTGGTCTGATTCTGACTCAGTAGATCTGCTTGGGATACCTGGGAATGTGCATTTCTAAGAAGCTCTCAGGGGAGGCTGCTGGTCTGAGAACCACACACTGAGTAAATGCTGCTTTAACTGAATAATGATCCCAGGCGTTTCTTTCTGCAGCAGCATCTGCAGGGGTTGACTTGCTGGTGTGTGAAACATTCCCCTGAGATAAGCAAATTCCCAGGTTTCCCACCTATTTTTTCCCACCTATTTTTTCCCTCCCTACTGACATGGCCAACCTTAAATCCCACTATATTTCTAAAGTAAGTTATTCCCAATGTCAACATTTTATTATAACACACTTAACAAAGGATAGTGCATCCGAAATATTTATTCATACTCTTTTTTTAAAAAAAGTTACTTTTTGTCAAACCTGCTCAGATCCAGGCCTTATGAAGTCCCTACTGTTCTGTCTTAGTGGCAATCTTTCATGACAACACATTTTTAGGAGAATGCACAGTATCATTTTTCTGAGGTTAGAGAAGAATAATGTTCACATGGACCTCTAGCCTACAGCTTCAGGTAATAATGAACAACAAAAAAAGAAAGTTCTGTATCTCCTTCGAAGGCCGACCATGGATCTCAGGATTGCAGACCACTCATCCCAAGTCCCCAGTAATGAAGAGATTGTCACCCAGGGCTCACCCAGCACACCTGTTCACCTCCAAAGGAAGAGATTTCTTGACTTATCTGCCATGTGGCAGAACTTTTGGAAATGTATGATAGGATTCATCCATCCTACCAGATGATGGGGAAATGTTTTGAATTCATTATATTTGGAGGGGGGTTGGATAAGGCTTTTTATCCTTGCATCTAAGTTTCTAGCTAATAAACCCCAAAGCCTCAAAGAGGCTCAGTTCTTAGCAAACCGTTTGTTTCAATGCCCACGTGCATTCACATAACCCAACATCGTGCCCAAAGCCTCTCACCATATCTCACGGGACCCCCTACACGAGTCTTCTGTGGCTCTTAAACAATTCTACAGAGTGGTAGGTTTTTGCTATACCTGCTGATGCAGGAACCAGGAAACTACAAACCCAAGGCAGGGAATGTTTGAGACGGCCTCAGAACTCATGGGGAGGACTTGTTTGTTTGTTTGAAAATAAAGGAGAAAAATAGTTGACATTAAGTCTGAAGACAAGCTGTGGGCTTTTATAATTTCCTTCAACTCTGGCACAAAGGTTCCATTTTTGTCTCCCTATAAATGAAATGCAAACCAGCAGTCTACAGACAGAAACAGCATTGATGGGAGGGGCAGGAGGCATAACATTGAAGTGGGTTTCTTGTTTCTCCTACAGGCACAAAGGCTTATGTTCAATCCACTGGGTTTTCAAGCCCAGCCCTTCCCACCCCAACCCATCTCTTGTCCCACCATTTCCAGAACCTCATCTGATATGCTGCCCTTGCCTTAAATAAATTCAAAGGAGTGACACTTACCTAGAATCTGTCACAGATTTGTGACTCTGATCGTGTTCCTTAATGTCTTAGGACCTCCGTTATCTCTCTGCTCTGTTCTTCTCACAGAGGTTATGGTTGTTATAATAAACTGTCCAGAAACTAAAGTGCTTCTAAACCAGCAGTCCTCCAACTTTACTGCGTATTGGAATTACCAGGGATCTTTTAAAAATTCATATGTCTGGTTCCTACCTGCAGCACTGTGATTTAGTTGGAATGGAATGGAATGGAATGCAGCCATCAGAATTTAAAAGTTTGGTTCTAGTATGCAGCAAAGTTGGGAACCACTGTTCTAGGAACCAAATCAAGAAACACTGACTATTTGTAGGGTATTCATTACTTAGAAATAGGAAACAGGTTTGGGGGATCATTTAGTCCTTTTGCAATTTTAAGAGATACTTTCATTGAAGGATCCTTGGATATATATGTATAAATATACATGGTACTAAAAGTCAGTGGCCTTTAAATATTTAAAAGTGCATTTCCACTACTACCTGCCAATACCAGAATTTACTTGGATCAAAGGACAGCCAGAGCCTTTAAGTACTGAGCTAAGAAAACTGGCTGTGAATAGCATTCTCATCCAAAGCTAAATCTCACCCTCTGTCTGTGGCCACAAGCTGCATCCTTATCACAGGAAACCATCTTGCAAAGGGATTTTGTGGATTCCAGGCAGGACTGATGGATGAGTGCATTGACACAAGTCAACCCCACTCAGACTTTCTAGCCCACTAATGCTGTGGAAGTAGTGCTCTTTGCACGCTCATGAAGGGCAAAACATTATCTTAATCCAGTGCTTCCTAAACCATGTCCCATAGAATGCAAGAATCTCTCAAGACATTAATTGGTGTTACACTTAAAGAGTGGGGAAATAGAGCCACCCTGTAAGGCTACGTAGATTGTTTAATCCAGGGGACAAAGCAGGCATGCCTCAGTCAGGGAAGTTTCAAGAATGACCTGTTCAATAAATTCCTTTAGTGCAGGAACTTCTCAAGAGCCTGTAATATGCTACCTTGCCCTTTTACCTTCCAAAAGGGACATCGCTATGTAATACCCCCTCATCTCATTTGACCAGGACTTCATCCATCCACCCATCCATCCAAACACTGGATAGAGCATATCATGGAACTCGTAACCAGTAAACATTTGCGTGGATTCTAAAGCAATCTTTGTGGATTCTAAAGCATCCTTGTTGTGGAACTCTGAGCATCAGACACAGCGATAACATAAGAGGACGGAAGGATGAACTTGCTCAAGGTAGAGCCAGATCTTCAATGACGCCCTTCCACTGAAACCAGCCTCAGAAACTCAGTCCTGCAAAGGAGTCCGCACCAAGAACAAGCCAACATGAGGGCCTTGTGCTCCATTGGAAGCTAGATCTATTTTCCTCTTTTCAGCCTATCTCCTCTCTCCCCTGCTCCACACTGCAGGCATCTCATCTTGCTTACCTCTCATCTCCCACTCCTCTCCTTGAGCCACACCCAAGAGTCGTGTCTGGCCCCAGAAGGAGAACAATTTCCCAAACAGGAAACTGATGTGGGGTGTTGTTTCACCTCTGCCTGCTCTCTACCCCCACACCTCGCATATCCTCCCCTGCCCTCTGTTTCCTTTTCTGCCCTCTGGCTACTCTTCATTTATTTTGGCTGAAGAGGAAGCGGCTACTTAGGTTATTAGCATCTTGGAAGGTTTATCTCTAATATCAGCAGAAATGTTCCTGGGCAGAAATCAACTTGGTACAGTGTGCGGTTGATGTGTTGGTGTCCATCCTAAGTGGCCTGCCCAAGAGACACAGACAGCCCCCCTCTTATAAGCCAAATGCCTGCTCTGACCTCCTGCATTCCAGGGACATACAGTGCACATCCAACAAGCTTCCCATTAACCCTGCCTCATCATGACTGTCTCCATCTCACTACTCTACCCCATCCCATGGATGTTATGGAAACCCTTGTCATAGTCTTATCTCTACCTGTTCAGCTCTAGGGGGATACACACATTATAATGGTTTGATGTGTCTTTAAGGACACTGATATGGGGTACATAGGGAAACCTAGAACTGTTAAGAGAGAGTGAGAGTGGGGAAAGGCAAGCTAGTCTCCCCCTCTCTATATGCAGCAATATGCTGGCCCACTTGCTATCCTCCCCGAACACATACACTCCAGACTCCAAGGAGAGGAGAAACAAGCCCATTACTGCACTCTGTTAAGTTGTACCTGATGGACAGCTTAATTGGTAGCTGTCAGCATGTTCTGATATAGACCATGCCTCTCTCTGGGGGAATCAACTGTCTCTAACTACATCTAGGGTGGGGAGGTGGGAGTTTATTCAGAATTGCCCAACATCTAAAACACAGACCTGGCGTTACTGAATCACCATTTATGGTGGGTGGGAGGGGGATACACTGCTTCTGGAAAATGCATCTGTTCTCTACACATTTTCTCTAACGGTTATGCATGTGCCTTGAGAGAGACGGAGTGGAAATAAAGTCCAAGTACCTATGGCCAAGCGATATCAATTCATTCACACAGGCATGCATTCAACACCGAGTTCCAAGCACTACACCTTTAATGTGTGTGGGTTGTGCTCACCCAAAACACCTTGTGAATTCTCCACGTTCACCCTTTGCTGTGGGGTCATTTCTCCTCAATGTCAAAGGCCTACAAGGCAGATCTGTTTTCTCTGCCAATAACAAATCAAACAAGAATAATCCTTCATCAGTCTTATTCATCCTCAAGGAAAAAAAAAAAAAAAAAACACAGAAAAGTCTCTGTGCAGAGGTCAAGGCAAGCCCCAGGAGGCACTCTGCAGAGGGTCACTGAGCAGCCCCATATTCCAGGTACCGCAGTGAGGGCTGGAGACACAAAGCAGAACTGGGCATAGCCTTGGTTCAAGGAATTCGCAGCCCCTTGAAGAGGGCAGATCACAAGCTTCCTAGCTCAGCCTGGGTGAGGAGAGATGTCAAACAACAGATTGGAGAAGAGAAGATGTGTTTGTGCTGAGCCTTGGAAGGCAAGGGAAATAATGGCCGGCAGGCATGGTTTAAATGCCAGCCTCAGTGTTGTCAAATGTTGAGTGGTGTGCTCAGGGTCCACATTGTTCTTCCAATTTGCAGATCATAGAGGCTATTTCCAAATGGTATCCTTTCTGCGTATGAACCACAGTGCTGAGCTGGCTGAAGGAACACTTTACAAATTCACTACAGGAAGAATCACAGGCCATTGTATACCTATCCAGCAGAGCCACGGATCTGAATTTTATATCTAACCCAAGGTCTACTCAGTCATAAATATTAAAATATCCATCTTAAGATGTAATATGAAGACCCATTAGGCATAAAGCACATGCGGACATGTTATCTGTAGCTCAAGTTCCTAATCTTAACATCAAATTTCCAGAACAAGCCAAACAGGCATAATCCGAGGAGAAGAGCTTTTCAACATTTCCTTTCATGGACATTCTGGGGACACCTGTGCCTGGATAAGCTAGACAGGTAGGACAGATGTGGAAAAACAGGCAGCGAGAAATAGTCTTATAATTTCCTCTTCAGGAAACCAAATATGGAAGGCTGTCAGCAGTTTGTGCACAGAGACCCTCCCTCTGCCTGGAAGCTGGCTCATGAGCCGTGGGACTATGAAAATGTGGGCCCCGCGATGTTTAATCAATCAGAGAAAGGAAGTCCTGCTTCACGGGAACAATGGAGCATTGTGAACCTATGTAACACATGGGGGAAACAGGCAGGCATTTCCCAGGACTGGCCTCCCTCAATGGGCCAGGCCACCCCCTTTGGAAATGCTCAGAGCACTAGAAACCCAGGCCAGCGTTTGTTTTGAAGAAGGTGAGTTGCATTTGAGACATGGCCTTGAAGCAAAACACTAAAGTAGCTGCCTTCTATAGGATTCAATTGTTCCATCAGCCTATTGACAGTACGTCCATAGCATCACATAATCACCCCAGTTCGTGCCAGCATGTGAGAAAATCCACTCATCGCCCGTGGCTTGCACCCAGCCCTTGGGTCACAGACAACTCTGAATTATAATTAAATCAAAATTTTCAAACGCCTGGGGATTTTGTTGTCCCTACCTAAACCACAATCCCAACAAATTGTCCTCCTGAAAACTGAGAGATTGACTGTGCTTTGTCCCAGATCCCCTTGCTCATACTCAGCGACAACCTCGGTCCTAACACAACTCACAAAATGGAAATGAAGCAAAAGGAAGAGGTGATGTTTGGGACCGAGGCCAAGGATGGAGAGCTTTGAAGATGGGTACTCAGTGCTATTACTGGTGGACTGTTGGGTTAAGGAGGCTAATTTCAGTACTGTGCTAAGATAGTTCTATCTGATTAGCATAGTCCCATACTCCTTCCTGAATGCGGCCAGCCCCCTCGTGCACTGGCAGACTGTGGGGAGGAATCAGAACAAATCATCACCTTTCTTAAAAAAGCAATTCAAGGCGTGTGTCCTGTCAGTGTTGGCCAGTTGCATCTTGCTGTTTTTATTTACATGTGATCTCGTAACAGAGATCATACACCAGCACTATAGAAAGTTTGGAAAATATTCTTTTTTTAATTTCACAATCCTGTTTGCCAATACACAACATTTATTTGAGCACTCGTGTTCTTGGCTTACATGGTGATGGCCACAGGATGTACACATCCTTCTAAATCCATCCTTTTTGTCCTAACATGAAGTTTGTATTTTTTCAAATGAGGCAAGATGGAATTGGGAGGGAGACAAACCATGACTTTTTTTTTTTAATTTTTTTTATCTTTTTTATTTTACTTTTTTTAATTAACATATAATGTATTATTAGCCCCAGGGGTACAGGTCTGTGAATCACCAGGTTTACACCCTTCACAGCACTCACCATAGCACATTACCTTCCCCAGTGTCCGTTAAACCCAACACCCTCTCCCTCCCCCCCTCCCCCCAGCAACCCTCAGTTTGTTTTGCGAGATTAAGAGTCTCTTATGGTCTGTCTCCCTCCTGATCCCATCTTGTTTCAGTTCTTTTCTTTTCTTATCTCCCAAACCCCCCACGTTGCCTCTCAACTTCCTCATATCAGGGAGAGCATATGGTAGTTGTCTTTCTCTGATTGACCATAAGACACTCTTAATCTCACAAAACAAACTGAGGGTTGCGGTGGGAGGGGGTAGGGAGAGGGTGGTGGGGTTACGGACACTGGGGAAGGTAATGTGCTATCGTGAGTGCTGTGAAGGGTGTAAACCTGGCGATTCACAGACCCTGGGGCTACTAATAAATTATATGTTAATAAAAAATTTTAAACAAAATTTTAAAGATTGTATTTTCTCATGTTCTTAAAGTCCTCATGGTTATTTTAGAGGCTGCTTCGTAATCCATCAAGTGAATGACCTATTATGAATCATGCCTGCATTTGGGGATTTTAAGGTGTTCCAATTTTAGCTGCTGTAAGTGATGGCAGTGTCTTTTATTTTTTTTTTTTTTTAAAGATTTTATTTATTTATCAGAGAGAGAGAGGGGGAGAGAGCAAGCACAGGCAGACAGAATGGCAGGCAGAGGGAGAAGCAGGCTCCCTGCTGAGCAAGGAGCCCGATGTGGGACTCGATCCCAGGACGATGGGATCATGACCTGAGCCGAAGGCAGCCGCTTAACCAACTGAGCCACCCAGGCGTCCCAGATGGCAGTGTCTTTTAAATGGAGAATTCATTGGTGCCCTTCTATAGCAAGGTGCTCAGGAAATGTTGGCTGCTGGGTTTTAGTCTCCCAAAGATCTTAGTACTGCCAAAACCACTCTCCTCTCAATGCTGAGAGGTGATTTGTGTCCTCCCTGCTCCCCTGTCTTCATGGACAAAGAGCAATTGGGATATTTGTAGCTATAGTCTCTAGGGGTCCTACCATCTCCTAGGTCTGTCGTTCACTGGAGCACAACCCATGATGACAAGGTCAGAAAGTAATACAAAATCTGGGAGTGACTGCTCCCAGTGCCAAAATGAGGCCGACTTCAGGCAGAACTGTAGCTAAACTCTTCCCTCTGCCCCACCACCCCATCTGGAAGGGTCAGGAGAGAAGTCAAAAAGAATCAGCTCCCTTGGGGACAAGAAGTTGTTCCCCAAAAGCCGCCCACAAGCTGCAATGCTTTAAGACTATATGTGTTATCAAGGAGCTAGCAATGAGATCAATGAAAAATACTCTAAATTTTCCAGGTATGGTGCCTAGAGCTCAAAGTGTAGGAGCCAACTGAAAGCCAGTCAACAACTGTCTCCAAACAAAGAAGGTACAAAATATCCCAGCCAACTGTCAAGACACTGGGTGACCGTGGAAGGAACCAAAGAACCTCAAAAAGCAAACCAATTCCCCAGAAAAGGACAAAGAGCATGAACCTTTTAGTGAAGGGCCACCAATTCCAACTCCCCATTCCACCCTCCAGCGGTAATGAGACCATCCCAGCAATATTGCTCCCAACTGAGATCATATATATTCTTGATAAGGTCCCTGAGTCATCAAGAAATTGTCAAATTGTGTGCCATATTTTCTAGTGAGAAAGCAAGGAAGTATGAAAAAGATCCTTCCAAAGTTCTCAAGTTTCTTCCAGCAACGTGCAAAAGGGGAGGGTGCCAGGAACCCTTTGTTCTCCAAAAAGTGACTAAATAGAAAGGGGGGAGGGGGTTTCGCTGGTTATATGGGTTGATGAAAGTGGTCCCTTTTGCTCTTGTTGACTCAGCCATCTTCTGAAAACTGACATACCAAATTACTCAGGTATATGTCCCATTATAAATTATTATTGGCATCCTGAATTATTAATCATTTTCCATTGAGTGTGGTCAAAATCACTTCCCCAAAACCGTATCACTCTACCACTTTGGTACCACTAGGACCTTGATAGTTAACCAAAACATGTTCCTAGAACCCATCTCTCTTCTGAGAATAGATTCTTATTTCTAACAGCATATTAAACAAGTTTCTCTAAGTGTTTTGTCTTTCATCTGTTTGAAACTAAGTCAGTATCTGCTATTACATCTATACTTCCACAAACATCTCCTCCATCTCCATGCTGGGTATCTGTCAATGACATCACCATCCTTCCTGAGACTCAATGTAGAAACTCAATTCCGCCTACCCTCTCGTACCCTGAATTCAGGCTCTGTTCTCTAAATGTCTTCCCTATTCTTTTTCCCTCTTGCTTATCCTCCATATGGTGGCCACAAGAATTATCACTTATAAATATATTCACTCATCCATTCCACAAATATTTACTGAGGGCTTATTCGAGCACTACTCCAGGCATGACATTCTAATGAGAGAAAAACAACTGAGGAGGTTCCAATGGTGTCACACTTCTGTTCAAAAAATATTTACTACCTATTTCCAAGAATGCCCCTTTCTTAAAATTCGGTCCCAGAAAAGCCTCCAATCCAGGTTCCTATCACTATGATTCTCCCCTGCACACAAACTTATAGACACATGTGCACTCAACTCCTCCCTATTCCCCTACACTGGCCAAGTCCTAGACATGTATCACTGCCTTTGTCCTGAGCCTTCTTCTCACTCTCCACTTTGGGGAGCTGCATGTCCCCCAAAAACCAGAGCATAACTCAACCACTCAGAGAAATCTTTCCTAACCCTCCCAGGGAGCACATCTGTCCTTCCCCTGTGTTCTTGGCAGAAGGCAAACATGACCCTGTTACAAATAGCATTTACAACGTTTACATGAAGAAAATTGTCAGGGATCAAAAGGTGTTGGATTCATTTGTAGCCTTAAGTAAACTGATAAAACTGTGCTCAAAATCTGAAAAGCTGAGGATAAGAAGCTGAAATGTGGAGATACCCCCACCCCTATACATCCCTGGGACTTTTCTGCAACAGATGCTTTGTTGGATCATCACCAAAGGACATGCCCTCTCTTATCTCAAGGGAGGGCTGTTTTTCCCCTGAGGACCCAAAAGTTTCTGGACATGGAGAATGGTATTCATCTTCCTTACTCCCCACTGCCATTCTCAAACCATTTTCTTCCCTTCTCCTTTGAAGCTCATCCTATCAGACCATACCACTCCATACCACCTGGTTGTTGCCAGCCTCTGCCCTTCAGCTGCTGGCAACTTCAGTTTCTGGCATACTGGCTTCTTTGTACCACCATCACCCCATTATCAATAGTGGTCTCCTCATCATCTCACGAATGAGACATGAACACTGCCTTCCCTCCAACTACGATGGATAAAGTATTCACATTCTTATCAAAAAACATCTCTCCACTGCACTCCAGACTCCTCCCCCTCTTATTTTCCAAAAATGGGTAATAGTTGACCACCCTCTAGTGTCCTTGTGTCCTTGAAACATCTTCCTACTTGGCTTCCGTGACATCATACAGACCTGATTTCCTCCCATTTCACTTGTCACCCTCATTTTCAGATTCCACTGATGTTTTCTGGGCTCATTTATCTTTTTGTAACTCCACTTGTTCCCAGGATGACATCAATGAGTTCTGTGGCCTCAAAGCTCATTGCCAAATCTTACCACTAACCTGACCCCTTCCTCAAAGACCAAACATATATATCTAACTGCCAACTCTACGTTGTCATTTGTATGTCTAATAGGACCTCAAACTCGTCGTGATTCAGATACAACTCTCCACCTTATTCCCTAAAATGCTCCTCTCTAGTCTTTTTTATCGATCGCCAAATCACTCAATTCAAAAATGTCAAGGTTGTCTTTGATTCCTCTTGCTTCTTCACTTAGTACGTCCAATTCGTTATCTTCTCCCCGTTCACTCTGCCATTATGTAACTTCTTTACATCTCCACCCTAGTCCAAGACATCAACATCTATTCACTGGACCACTGGAGACCTGCTCACTGGTCTCCCTGTTTCCACTCTTATGCCCTTAAAATTCCTTCTTCAAAGAAGACCCAGAGTGATCATTTTTAAATATAAGTCAGATTAAATCATTCCACTTCCAATACCCCAATGGCTCCCCCTGCCATCTGAGATATAATGCTAATACCTTACCTTGGTGTACAAATCTCTCCTTGATCTAGCCCCCACCTACACTTCTGGCCTTAGCCAGCTTCACTCCCCTACCACTCCCTGCAGAGCCACACTGGCCCTTCCCCCTCTTCTCAAGCCCACCAAGCTTGTTCCCGTGTTAGCGTCCTTCTCCAGCCTCTGCCTGAGATACACTTTTTTCTGAGTTCCTCATGGGTTTTTCCTTCTTACGAGTCAGGATCCAGCCTAAGTGTGAATTCTTCAAGGCCTTCTGTGACAACCTAGAGTAGCCACCAATCACTACCAAATCTCCTATTTTAATTCTGTGAATGACACCATCCCTAACTTAAATCCTATGATTTATTCATCTGTTTACTTTCTCTTAACCAGCTAGCCGATTGGTTCCATAAGAGTAGGGATCTCATTCATCACATTTCTCTGTCCCCAAGCACTTGGATCAAAATTGTTAGATAAATGAATGTTCCTGCAATTGCCACAAAAATTGCCCCTGCAATTTCTAAGAATTTTTGGAAATCCAAATATCAGGCAGCTACCCACCCATGCAGGGGGACACAAAGGGAACCATGGACTAAATAACCTGACAAGAGCTACTACTATAGAAGGTTGATTGGCAAAGGTGGAACATCACCCTGATAAATATGACAAACAGATAATGGTTCATGGGAAGAACTGGGTTCAAGTCCTAGCACCATCACTTACTGCTTCCAAGTGGGCAACCATGTCGCCTCTCTCTGAGCCTTAGGGTTTCCCCATCTATAAAATAGGAATGATACACTTCCCTCGCAGGATTTTGATAAAGATTAAATGAGAAACTGTATGGGAAGCGCCCAGAAGGAGCAACGCTTGGAGCCATAACCATCCAGGATTCCGGTCTCCTGAAGAAGCTAAGTGAAACCTTACTAATATAAAAAGTTCACAGGACCTAAATGTACCCAATTCCAACTCAAGCCCTACTCTGTTTTCTCTCTCAACGTACCTATGCATTCCTATCCGGTCCAGCATGTGCTCCGTCCCCTCTGCTCCCACCAGACATGGTCAGGTCTCACCTGTACCCAATGCCATACCTGGGGTATCTTCCATCTGTGATGCTGGATGTAACTGCCTTTTCATGGACATGTTTTCTTTCCTCAGAATGATTATAAATTAGATGCATGCTCCTCCCAATACCTCCCCCACCCCACTGGTCTCCCTTCCAGGGGCTGGTCCAGCGACATTTCCCTTGGGAAGCTGGTCAGCCCGGCACCCTCTTGTATATCAACTACCAGGGCCATTTGTTTCACTGTCTGTTACTTAGCTGAATCTTTCTCCCTTCCTACATTGTGTTTCTTAAAGCACAGAAGTAAGATCTTTAATTTCCAGTCAACTGCCAGACCACACGTCGCCTGCTTTGAAGACTAACTATGGTCAAGTTCTAAGGCCAAACTTGCCTACCTTTTTCTAATCTCTTCTTGTCCTTCCTTCTCCCACCTGGAAGTTCTTGCAAGTCTCTGGTGCAGTTCATTTAACTAGGTTTCTGAGAAAAATAGAGAAAGGTAAACCTGTAAAACATAATATATTATAACTATAACTAATATGCACAGTTTTGGGGGAAGTGGGCAGTTGAATGTATAGAACACTGTTACCTACAGTTGAAAGAGAAAATAGCAACTGCCAATCCCCCAGAGGTCGAGGAGGGAAGGTTTTCCTGAAATTGGGGAGAAATATTTAGTTACTAGTCTCCAATGAATCTTTCTAGGCACAAATATACACAAGTAGTATACAATGACACATCATTGCTGTCCACGTCGAAAATATGTGTGGGTAACGTGCCAGGAAATTTTGAAGTTCTGACAAAAGGAGTTTCTGTTGAGTCAGAAACTTAATTAAACAACGGGGGCTGTAATGTATCTCCTTGGCATGGAGGAGGGATGTGTCGAATGCTTTTAAGATCCAGGAACAGGCCCCTCATGGAGGGTGTTGTGTGGACATCCTCTGCCCAACAAAGGCCTGGCCTTTGAGGTCCACCCACATGCAGCACCACAGGACATGCTCTCTCCTTGTTGTTCTTGTTGTGTTTCTGTGATATCATTGTGTACGTCAACATCTCAAGAGGGCAACTGATAAGAGAATTAGCCATAATTCCTAAAAAGGCAAAGCTGTGTATTAAACAATAGTTCCCAGTGAAGTATGACATAGAATGAAGAACATGAGCTCAGGGCAGTCCACACAGCTGCTTAGCTGTGTGACCAGAAATAAGATACTTCAACCTCCTGATCTCTGCATGCTCATCTCTATAAAAGGGGCAGTAACAAGAACTACACTTGGATGGCCATGAGGCGTTTTGTCATAAGATAATTCAGAGAAATCCCTGGGCACAGGACCTAGTCCCATTGGTAAGATCCCACTGGTTGGGTTGGGTTGTGGTCATCATCATGATGGCAGGACTGAGATATTTTCCGTAATGCCAAAGCAATGTGGTTCAATTTTCAGGCTGGAGAAATTAACCAAATGTGTCTCCTTCAAAATGGACAACCAAGCTGAAGATCAGGGAAGAGACTGGAGCAGTGAGAGGTCAGAGGATGGACTCAGGGCACCCACCAATACAACTGTAGCCATCTTGCTGTCCCCGCATGTGACCCATCCCATCCCAACTTTCAGGTCCCGACAACCCTTGTTACACCTTCTTCTCCCCAAAATGACACCCTCTAGAGATCATCTATGAGCCCAGGCAGGTCTGAGACATCTGTGTTCACATGCACTCATACACACATAACCCCGAGTAGAACACCCATAGAGTACACACACACATACACATACACATACACACACGTACACACATGCATATACAAACACTGTGTTAACTCTCCAAAATCACCAGCCATGTCTACAGTGCAAACTTCAGCTTTGACATCCCCTGTCCCAGATGGGTTCTATTTATCTTCTCAGGTCACTGCAGCCCTGGTCTAGAATGACTTAATGAGCAAACTGGGCCAAGAAGTCTCGCCAGATTCTCAGTAGGAATAATCTGGAGACTCAGGTATGCAAACAGCTTTAAAAGGGACACAGGGTGGAGCACAGAATTGGAGTCGGGAGAACTGGTTTGAAAAACCAGCTTCATTTCTGTATGTCCAGTCTTGAGCAAGTTACTTAATCTTTCTGAACCTCAGTTTTCCTGCATCCAGGATGAGAAATGTCCTGTCCCATTCATGTTTAGGGTGATGCAATTAATTCAGGCAAAAGCATTTCATGACCCAAAAAGATCTTTCTGAGTCTGCTTTCCTGTTGGAGACAATGAATCTGGAACTAATGGTATAAATTTCATTCTCTGGTTTATGACCAGGGCTCATTTTGGTAACAAGAATAACAAGTAACACTGGCATCCAAGGTGAGCACTAGATGAACTCCAGAGAAAGCTGCTGGGTTGTGGAGCTCTATTCATAAGTGACCAAGACCACCGAGAGAGGGTTGTCTTGGACTTGTCTGCTTTCCTTGGAGAGAAGGTGGGATCAAATGGAAGAATGGAGTTTAAGTGTATCTGGTTTGGGAGTTTAGAATCATTTGCCCCTGAGAAGTCTTCAATAAGGCGATTACGAGAGGGTACCAGCCTCTCAGGAGCAGTAAGAATGAACACAAAGCTCTTTGCCCCTAACCCCTCATAGCCACTGACTTATCAGAACTAGTGGGGTGACAAAGCCCAGAGGCTGAACAGACTCAGCAGCAACAGGACCCAAAGGCCTGTGGTAGGCAGCCTCCAAGATGGCCCCCAATGAGCCCCTCCTGGCATTCACATCCTAATGAAATCCCCTCTCCTTGAGTATGGGCTACATCTAGAGACTCCCTTCCAACAAATAGAATATGGAAAAATGGCAGGATGTCACTTCAGAGGTTAACTTACAAAAAACCACGGCTTCTATCTCGAGCATGCTCTCTCTCTTGTGCTCTCTCTTGTTCATTCTGAGAGAAGCCAGCTGCCATATGTTGAGCTGCCCTATGGAGAAGCCTCGTAGCCAATAGCCAATAACCATGTGAGTGAGACTGGAAGGAGATCCTCCCCCAGTTAAGCTTTCAGATGGGACCACAGCCCCACCAAAGCCATGACTGCACCCTCATGGAGAGACCATGACATAGTTACATTACACTTGGATTCTTGACCAGCAGAAGTTGCGAGATAATAGATGTTTGTTACAACTGAGCTGTGGGGTAATTTGTTGCACAGCAAGAGATATAAGGCCCCTACCAGATGAAGCCCCTGAAACTAAGAGGGAAGAGAGCTTCCTACACTGCCAGCAGTGGGAGTGATATGACTATATCACCCCACTCCCTTCTCTAGGGAACTAGGCAATTTCTACTGGAAGGAGACAATGTATCTAAGTAAGAATATATAGTTATAAAGTACTGCAGAAATAAAGCCATCCTGTAAAAGGCAATTTTGACCAGGCCATTTATGACACAGCAGACATACTAATGTGGCCAGGGGGTCAGGGATGGAGGAAGGTGTTGAAGGGGGGCTCAGAGATGGTACTGGGGCACTTGCCTTGCATAGTATTTGAGAGATATAGGAAGTTGAAATTGTAGAGTGTTCTTTTTAAGATCAGGTAAAAGGGTCTTTGGCATAAAAATGGTTTTGTAAGAGCAGCCAGATCAAAATGTCAGGCTCTATCATGGAACGATTTTATCCAACCCCAACACATACTCTTTGGGATTCTCCTCTGTCCTAAAGACAGGAGGATTGCTACCAATCTTTCTTTCCTGCTTGTGCGTGCACAGGCACACACATGCACACACACACACACACACACACACAAAATAACCAGGAGCAGGTTTCCTGGGCCCCAAAACACAAGGTCTAAAATGATGTGAATTTCAAGGTCACCGTTTGCCTCACGCCTTACTTGGATTTGAGCTGTTCCAGTTCAACAGGATGAAAGGCACCTGCCCAGAGGCCGAAGCTTCACCAAGAACTCTACAGAGAGCAAGTCCTTGTGGGATCCCATGAGGGTTCCCCCTGCATTGCTCATCAGCTCAGAACACAAGAATGAAGACATTGTTTATTGTGGCTGGTGGAAATGAAGAGCACCTTTATCCTGAAATGAATCCAGTTAGATTCCTGAAGTGCTCTATCTTTAAAACTATTGACTTATCAACACTTAATGACGAATGTCTCCCACGGCCACATATGGTCCTGTGGTCATCTTCCTAAGCAATAAGTAATACCAGTAGTTACAAGTTGCCACAATCCCCAACCCCTGTGGTTCTGAAAGATCCATTCAGCTCTGTTGGGGACAGTTCCTTCCAGTCCAACTTTGTAGCCCTCATGTCTCTAGGTGTCTCTCTGCCTCAGTTTCCCTGTGTAAAATTAAGGATTTGGGTCTCCCGTCTCCCGTCCAGCTCTGTCCTCCTGAGTATCTCTGAAACCTCATACCACAGGCCCCAGAAACTGGAATGCGCTCCGGTTTCCCAATATCCCACCAAATGAATTCCTTATGAGCACAACTTCTGGGTTTATACTAACAGAGAAAACACTGCAAGGCCTGACCTTCAAAACTCAGCTTGTTCTCACTCCCTGCTGTGTTTTGAGAAAGAAAAGCTAACTTTTGCCCTCTAGGGTGGGAAATGTGAAAGGCACAAGCCCGGCTCCAAGTTGGGACCACAACAAACCCTCCAGGCCCAAAGCCCACAGACCTGGCGCTGACAAGTCTTTCCATCCACCGAGTGGAAATTCTAGACGCAGAAGGTGCCCAGACGGACCCTGCTTTTGCTCCCCTGCCAACCGCCGTAAACCTGTTTCTGTCCCGTTGGAGTTGCAACATGGAGCCAGAAATCTGGAAGAATTTAACACCCAGTCGGTTCAGACACAGGAAAACATTGTTCAAAGCAAACACTGGAATCCCTCCCTCATCATCCAGGAATGTAGAGACTGGGTTGAGATCAGCAGCTTCTCAGAAAAGCCATCGCTATGCTGCTCTGTTTGGGGCTACGGCCCAGGAGGGCCAGGAGGGGCTCCGGAGCCCTGTTCTGATTGAGACGTGGTCAAGCCTGGGAGGTCAGCACGTGGGGCCTCTCCCCTCTGGGGCAAACATGGGCAATGCCGCCCACCACCTCCAGCTACAGAACTCACCGCTTCCCTGTCAGACCCCAGCCTGCTTACAAAGGCCCTGTCCTGTCCCTGAACTTGGGAGAGGCTCAGGAGGCAAAGCGCCCTTGAAAACAAGAGGGGCTTGGGATGCTCCGGGATTTTCCATTTCCTTTGCCTGTGGCAGGCTGTGAAAGGGGCACTTTTCCTCGAGGAAGAAAGAAGGCTCTGTTGCCCGGCGAGGGTGCAGTGCCACTAACCAGAAGACGTGTGTGCTCCATGGGATGTGGCCACCAGTGTTCAACCCACTTGGACTAAGACTTAACTAATTCCATCTCCCCAAAGCCCTGTGCCAAGTCCCCACCCCATCTCCCCTGGCTCTGGAGAGTGGAGAGGAAGGACTGGCTTCACCCAGGGGCTGCATAATGGATCCAAGAAAGATGTTACACGTTAAATCACTTGTGTCACTGTGTCCCTCTGCCTCAAATTCTGCCTAAACTCCACCCACATAGATCCAGTTTTGAAACGAGTTGCTAAAACTTTTCTGACAATGTGTAGGACAGAAACTGCAAGTTAGGAACAGCTCAAGGAGAACAACGCAGAGAGCCCTAGATGGCAACTTTGCCCCCAGAAGGTCTGAGGAGAGACATCATGGCGGGACTGCTGGGGAATTTAGGGGAGCAGCAAATCACACGACAGCTTGTGTCCTTGATCCTGACCATGACACTCACCCTGCTCCTCAGCTCCAAGGGATCCACAGAAAGGGTATTTAATGCCCTCACTTAATATGGATTGAGCGCCTCCTACTGAACTGGGTGAACAAGAGGGACGCCATATAAGCCAGGGAGCATATGTGTAGGACAGATGTGCTGTCCTACACATATGGGAAGGGTGCTCCTGGGACCAGAGCAGCTGCGATGATGGCGGTATCACCTAGGAGCTTGTCAGCAATGCAATTTCTCTGGCCCTACCCCAGTCAGCTGCATCAGAAACTGTGGCATGATGTCCAGTCACCTGAACCCTAATGAGACCTCAGCCAATGCTGATGGGCACCAAGGTATGAGAATCACTGATCTGACAGCCAACATTTCACTGGATAATAGGGAAAAGATTAATTTAAAAGGTTAATGGTCTGCTTTGGGAAAGGCTTAGACAAAGTGTCTTAACGTGCTCCTAGATTCAGAAAAGTTGTGCCAAACTGTGGTGTCCCTGGACATTTTTGATTCCAGTGTCAGAAACACTTTTTCATGTCAGTTGGGTCCCTGGTAGCTTCCAAAAAATTTATTTTGAAGAAGAGGTGAGAGCCGCTTCTCTACTCATGAGCAATGAAACAGGTGGGATCTTTTACGAGGCAACAACCACCCGGCTTTGTGGAAGGCTGTCTGCTCTGTTGTCTTTTGAGTTCCCCCCTCCGTTAATCCTTGTTGGCCATCAAGGAGGGGATACAACCAGACTTCCTAATTCAGTTGATTTTTAAATAAACTGGCCAATTGATGAAGTTAAATTTCGTTTGTCCATTCAGCAAATCGCCTCCATGTTGCCAGATTCAGTTATCTACTTGGCATTTAGTACAAGCTTGTCTGACTTGTTGGCAGCAATAGATCCCAATGGCTGCTCTCAGACTTCTTCTCTCTCCTAGTTTTGCCGCCTCACAGCCCACCGTTCCAAGAATCCTTGCCAGATCCTGCTTCTCTGCTTAGCTTTAATGCGAGAGAGCTCCATGCTCTGTCCTGGGTGCCCTTCTCTTCATCTATCTGCACACCCTCCTAGTCTAACACCATCGCTGTGCCACAACTCCCACATGTGTGTCTCCAGGCTTCCCTGAGCTCTTCTCAGAGCCTCTATGAACACTCAACTCCAGGTTCATATATCAAACACCCTTCCAGACATCAATTCTTGGATGTTTTATGGATGGGTCAGAACTACCCTGTTCATCACTGAGGTTGAACACACACACACACCAAGACCTGCTCCTCCCCGGCCTTCCCCATTTTACTAAACAGCACTCGAAACAAACCTTTTGCCAAAAAAACTAAGGAGTCTTTTTCCTCTCCCCTTCATCCTTAAGATCCAATGTATCATCAAGTCATGTCAATGCAGCCTGTAGAAATATCCTGAATCCATTGTTTTGTCTCCATGTTATCATGATGACTAATAACAATAATAATAATAACTCATAGCATGGTTCCATGTTTTAAATATATTAACTCATTGAGCCTTCAAAACTAGGAGTTAAGTGCTACTATTATGGCCTCTTACAGAGGATAAAATGGCGGCACAGAGAGACTCAGTGACTTGCTCAAAGCCCTCCCTCTTGTGGAGGATCCAGGATTTGGACGTGGGCACCAGGATCCACGTGATTAAATATTTACAGTGCTGCCTCCATAACCACTAGTACACTCACACAGCCTCCAAACTGGACTCCCTGCTTCTATTCCTAATGCCATACTGTTTATTTTATACACACAGCAGCCAGAGTGGTCTTTCTAATCATGCACATTCACATCCATCCTGGAGGGCTTCCACATAACCCTGGAATGAAATCCAAACCCTTATGAAAGTTGCCCCTCTCTCTCTCTCTCTCTCTCCCTTCCCGCTCCAACCACATTGCCCTTCTGTCCTTGAACTCACCAAATTGCAGCCATTCTCTCCACCTGCAACGGTCCCCCCTGCACATACAGATTTGGTAAAAAGATGAGGTCAAAGATTGAATGAAGAACAGGAATGAGAACTGAACCATGGCGGGGGGGGGGGGGGGATCAATATTTAAGGAATGGGAAGAAAGAAGAGCCCATGAGAAAACTGGGAAGAGACCCAGAGAGGAGGAAGAACCACCAAGGGAGTAGACTCAAAAAGCCACGAGAAGGTATCTGCAAGGAGACTATGGTATAATTTTTTTTTTTTTTAATTGGTCTTTCTCCCTTACTCCCGGCTCAAAACTCCTAAAACCTTTGGAAATTATTGTCTCTTGTGTGCTCATGAGATGGCTCAGGGGGG
The DNA here is from genome assembly GCF_022355385.1 of Mustela nigripes. NCBI lineage: Eukaryota > Metazoa > Chordata > Mammalia > Carnivora > Mustelidae > Mustela > Mustela nigripes. Next base: position 51,515,042 of record NC_081572.1, on the reverse strand, counting down.
AGTTTTAGATAGCTTCAGGATGGTGGCTGATGGCCAGAAAGACCAAGCAGGTAATTAGATGGTTAGAACTTTCAGCTCCACCCCAACCTCCATGAACGGGAGAAGGGCTGGCCATTGACTTCAATCACCAATGGTGATTGACTTAACCAATTGTGGCTATGAAATGAAATCTCTATGAAAATCCCTAAGTTATGGGGTTCAGGGAGCTTCCAGGATTGTGAATACATCAACTTTCTGGGAAGGTGGGGGACCTGGAAAAAGCATGGAAGCTCTGTGCCACTCCCACCCCATCTCTTCCATGTGGCTGTTCCTGACTACATCCTACTTAATAAGGGAAACATAAGAAAGCATTTTCTTGAGTTTCATGAATCATCCTGGCAAATTATCCAACCCGATGAAGGAGTTGTAGGAAATCCCAAATGTATGGCCAGTTAGCCCGACGTCCAGGTGATCTCTGGAACTTGAAACTGGCATCTGCAATGAGACCGTGCATTAAAGTCAGCACTAAGAACACACCTATGAGAGCGACTCTGTAAAATGACAGGGTAAAAGCCAGAATTTGTAGAGCTTTGGAATTAAGTGGGAAAGAGGAAATCGAGGATAAGGAAAGTAATGACAAATCAGAAATGGAAACTCATGTAGGCTAGCACTGCCTCAGGGTGACATATCCTTCGTTTCACTTATTCCTTATGGTAAACCTTCGAGAAAGCATCACCACTTTGTACAGAGAAACAGCCTCAGAAAAATCAAGCCATTTTCTCAAAGTCCTACATAGAGTGCATAATGAGGTTAGAATTTAAAACCAATGGAGCCCCTGGCTGGCTGAGTTGGTAAAGCATAAGACTCTTGAACTCAGGGTCATGGGTTCAAGCCCAGCATTGGATATAGAGCCTACTTAAATAAAATAGTTAATTAAAAAAAAAAGAATTCAAAACCAAGTCAGTCAGATTCTAAAACTAGTGTTCCCAACTAGTATGCCATGATTGCCTATCTAGAAACCCAAACAAATCTACAAATAAATGGTTAGCATTAGTGAGTTTAGCGAGGTTTTTGGATACAAAGAGAGCGTATCAAAGTCATTTGCATAAAATAAAATGTCTAGCAAGATACTGTGTACAATTGTTTCGAAGGCCTCAAAGTTAGGACTAAATCTAACAAAAGATGTGCAAGTCCTCTTTACGGAAAACTATACCTTACTGAAAAGACATGTTTAAACATCTCTATAAATCAAAGGAGGTACTGTGTTCATTGTCAAGAATACCAATTCTCCTAAAATCGGGCCATAGATCTAATGTGATCTCAAAGAGAATCCCAACAGGAATGTTTATAGAAACTGACAAGCTGATTTCTAAAGTTTATTTAGATATAAAAGGAGCTAAGAATAGAGATGGTAATCTTGAAGACTAATAAACTTGAGGAACGCGCTATGCTGGATTTCAAAAGCCCGAATAATTAAGACACTGTAGAAGGGCATTGTCTACAAGGTGCAATGTGGGATCAATAGACAATTGCTTGGAATAGAAAGCTCAGACAAGGGACGCCAGGGTGGCTCAGTGGGTTAAAGCCTCTGCCTTCGGCTCAGGTCATGATCCCAGGGTCCTGGGATCGAGCCCCACATCGGGCTCTCTGCTCAGCAGAAAGCCTGCTTCCCCCTCTCTCTCTCTCTGCCTGTCTGTGATCTCTGTCTGTCAAATAAATAAATAAAATCTTAAAAAAAAAAAAAAAGAAAGAAAGAAAGAAAGCAAGCTCAGAAAAGACCTACCCAATTGGCTCTCTGCAGCAGCAAGTGAAGGACGGTATTTTCATTAAATGGTGCTAGATCACTTGATGTGCATCTGGGAAAATAATTACCTTCTCGTAATACTCCAAAACTCAAGTCCAGGTGGGTTGTACTTGTTAGAACTAGAACAGTGAAGCTTCTAGAAGATAACAGAGGAAAATATTTTCATGCCCTTAGGGTAGAAAAAAGAGTTCTTAGAGTTAAGAATTTCTGTTCAACTGGAAGATGCCATGAAGAGAATGAAAAGTCTGAGAAGATTGTGGTCTTCCATACAACCAAAATGGGCTTATATTTGGAATATATTTTTTTAAAATGTTTAGGGGCACCTGGCTGGCTCAGTCGGTGGGGCATGCGACTTTTGGTCTCAGGGTTGTGAGTTTGAGCACCACAGCAGGTGGAGAGATTACTTAAAAATAAAATCTTAAAAAGATAAATATAAAAATAAATTTTAAATCCTACTTATCAATAAGAAAAAAACAGGAAAAAAAACTCAGAAAATTAGCAGAGAAACTTGAATAGTTTCATCACAAAAGACAATATGCAAATGGCACCATAAACAAATGAAAAGGTACTCAACCCACGGGGAATGTGTATTAAAAACCTCTCCGTGAGATACCACTATACACCCTAAGAATGTCTACAATTTTTTAAACTGACAATGCCAAGTGGAAAAGAGGAAAGTAATGAGACCACCCATAACGCTGACAGGCGGAATGTAAACTGAGCACAATTGACATCATCTGCTAAAGACAGACATATGATCACTCTTAGACTTAACAATTGCACGCCCAGTTTCAGAAATGCATACCAGGAAAATGCATGGTCGAAAAGGTTTCTAACTGTGATGCTTGTGATATCCAAAAATTGAAAAGAACCCAAATAGCCACCTAGAATAAAAAGGATTTTAAAAAGTGGTATATCCATTGAATGTAACGGCAGGTAGCAACAGAAAGAAACAGGGGACTCCTGAGTGCATTTATCCTGAATGAATCTCACAAACATAATACCGCACGAAAGAAGTCTAGCAAAATGCAGTGTCTAGAAATATTTTTACTCAGTGTAAAGGACGGGTGTGATGAGCACAAATTCAGGGTAATAGTTACCTCTGAGGATTAGAGAAGAGATAAGTAACAGGAGTGGATGGGCTTGGGGTCGAGGGGAGGTCCTGGGGCCTGGCAGCATCCTACCTCCTGACAAGGGTGCTGTTACCAAGTGTCCACTTCTGGTAAGTCACAAAGAGGTAGGCTGGATGTCTTTGGGCACTTGATGTATATTTCAAAGTTTCTTAATAATTAAGGTATCAGGACGGCAGGGGAAGGGAGTGGAAGGGACAGGTAGAAATGGGGCAAAAGTTCCTAAAAGGAGGGGTGAGGTGGAGGAGGGTATGGGGGGCTGTGTGTGCACACCTGTGAACGATTCTCTTCGGCATCAGTGGGGAGACTTATCCTGGAAGATGGGGACAGGAGAGGATACAGAAGCTCGGGTGTAATGGAGGAACAAGGGGGCAGAACGTGGGGGAGGGTTGGGTCTTCCTGACTATGAGTAAAATAATGGATCATTAGGCCAGAAACCCATTAACAAAAGAGCACAGGGCCTGGAAAAGCAGCGCAGGTGGCTTGCACCGATCAAAGGAGGCCTGGCCATCAGCCAGTGACTTCAAGGCTATAATTAGCAAATCGGCCCTTGTCTCCTTAAGACCCAAAGTAAGCATCTAAAACCAAAACCAAAATCATTCTTTCCCGTGTTCCTAAAAACCTTAAAAAATATAAAGGTAAAATAAATATTTATTTTAGAGATAAACAATGAAAATTGAAAATCAAAGCAGGCTGAGTATTTCTCAGGGAGCAGGCCTGACCTGCTGCACATTCCTGGCGGCTGGCCCCCGCTGGGCTCTCACTGTCACTTGGATGGCGGATTCCTCAAGCCCCGCCCCCTGTGGAGCCCCATCTTCTCTCTCTGCAGTGGAGTCCCCGTTTGCTGTAGGCCATGGACATGGAGGTGGGCCATTCCAACTTAAAATACCTCCTCCTAGACACCCTCCTCGAAGCCTGTCCCACCTGCCTGTCTGTCCTGTCATCAGCGATATGGTGGCCTGGGGGAAACTAGGACTGGGGAAGTCCCATGCGGTCCTGGGAAGAAACAGGGCTAGGAGCCAGGACAAGGGTCAGTAGCTCGTAGAGAAGTCTGAGCTGAGATGCACAGACTGGCTGAAGTTTGAACAGCAAAGGACCATGTCAGGAGCCAGAAAAGGGATATTAGGAGGTCAAGCAGGCAATAGGATCGGAGGTCATATAGGGTCCAGAGACCAGGGACTCAAAGTCATGTGGGAGTATGGCATGGAAGCTCAGAGCTTGAAGCACTGGTGTCACGTGGTGTTAGGTTCCAGTGCTGGACCTGGCTAGCCAGCAGTATAAATCTGGGCTGGTTACTGACCTCTTTTGCCCTCCTATTTCTCTGGTAAAGTGGGCATTGCATACACATAAGGATGGGGATAGGGATGGACATGGGTTTGGGGTTAGGGATGGAGATGGGGGGAGCATGGAGATGGGCTTGGGGAGCGTGAAGAGACAGGGATGGGCACAGAGTTGGAGATGGTTGGCCCTGGCAGGAATGAGATGGGGAAGAGAGCTTGCATGTGTACATGAGCAAAATGTCAACCTCACTGGGTGTTTGCTGCCATTTCAAAGCTTGCTTCTGTCCACCTCTTTGCAGGTTGGAGCTCATTCCTGGCAGTGACAGCGCCCTGCCATCTCCAAGCGCGGTAACAAGTCCTGGGAGCAGAGCATGCTCCTGCCTCTGGTCCCATTCTCCTCAGCCTCTCCCATCCAGCCTCGCTCCCTGCCCTGCCTCCCCACCAGCTTGTTCCAAGCGTCCCTCTCCTCTGCTCCTCCCCGTCTGCGTTCAAACGTCGCCACAAGTCCCCGCCTCTAGAAAATTCTTCTCTTGACCCCAAGTTTCCCTGACTTCTATTTTTCTCCTTTTCTCAGTCAAAATTCCCCAGGGAAAGGCCCGTACCCGCTGCCGCTCTTTCCTCACTCCCCAAGGCCCTGCAGCCTGGCGTTCATCCTCAGAGCTCCATGACAGCCACTGGGCAGGAAGGAGCTAGTGGGGGTGACTCGTGAGGCACAGCGATCGGGGACTCCAAAAAGTGGGGGTCGGGCAGACATTCACGAAGACACACACACATGTGCACACGCAAGCACACACATACACACACAGAGACATACACACAGGCACACGCCTACATATACACACACATGCACACAGAGGCACACATATGCTGGAACTGTATTTCCTGTCCCCCTTAGTGAAATGCCTACTATGTGCTGGGCATGATCTCATTCGGGATCTCTTCTGGCTGGAGAGCCAATGAGACATGGATTTTCTTCATATGCAGATGCACACAGGGACACAAATACACAAACACATGCTTACACACATACTGAGACACACACACACCTACACACACACACATACGCCAGCATACAGTCATACAGACACACAGGGACACACACAGAGATGCACACACACGCTGACAAACTGATTCCAATATCCAAGGGGCTCTCAGTCTGACTAAAGGAATGAGGAGGGAAGCCCAGGGCCAATCGTGGCTCAGCCTTCGGACTCAAGAGTGCAAAAGCTAGAATCCAGAGCACCTGGGTGGCTCAGTGGCTTAAAGCCTCTGCCTTCAGCTCAGGTCATGATCCCAGGGTCCTGGGATTAAGCCTCACATCACATCGGGCTCTCTGCTCAGCGGGGAGCCTACTTCCTCCTCTCTCTCTACCAGCTTCTCTGTCTACTTGTGATCTCTGTCTGTCAAATAAATAAATGAAATTTTAAAATATATATTAAAAAAAAATCTAGTTTCTAAAAAGAAAGAAAGAAAAGCTGCTAGAATCCTACATCCAGAGCAGACCAGGGCTTTGCAGGGCTGGAACACTGCACAGCCTGGGGAGGAAGCCACCGTGTACCCTGCACGAGTCCCAGCTGCAAGCCCTTGGAAGACATCCCTGAAATAATGTCCACTAAAGTGGAGGGAAGGAGTGCTCTGAAGTCTGAATTTGAACCCAAGAACTCTGGCTTCCCATAGTCTTGCCTCTCTGCAGCTCTCATACTGACTCAGTGTAGTTCAAGCAGGTTCAAAACCCGAGCGGCCAACACAGAGTGGTCTCTGTGGCTGTGGGTACCAGAACCACCACCACAGGGCCCCCGAAGAGACACCTGTTCTTGCTACCCCGTCTACACCGCAGTACCTGTATGGATCCTAACTAAGGTCTACTGATTTTTTTTTTAAGATTTATTTGAGTGAGAGAGTGAGAGAGCACACGAGAGGGGCAGAGAGAAAGGGAGAAACAGGCTCCCCGCTGAGCAGGGAGCCTGATGTGGGGGCTCGATCCCAGGACCCCAGGATCATGACCTGAGCTGAAGGCAGACGCTCAACGACTGAGCCACCCAGGTACCCCCTGAGTGTTATTTTTACTTAATGTCACCTTTTATACCCTGTTCTTATTTTTAAATAAGCCACTTGAATATTCAATTTTTTTTTTTTTTAAGAAGGCTGTTTATCTTTTTCTGTATAGGTTCCTCTAGGTTTTTAACAGTGAAGGCATTTACCAGTCCTAGCTTAGTATTCTCTTGGTGCTGAGCTCTGTCCAGAGGCCGAGCATCTCTGGGGACATGACACGTGATCCCTTGCTGCCCACCGCCCAGGAGAAAACATGGGTGTGGGGTGTGTGTGTGTGTGTGTGTGTGTGTGTGTGTGTGTGTGTTTTGTTTTCCTGTTTAAGTAGAATTGTCACCCTGACGACGGAGTAGAATCACCTGACGGGCTTTTTTAAACATACCCACGCAGGAGCCCTCAGCAAACAAAGTTAATCAGGATCTGGGTGGTGGAGTTTGGACATCAGTATGTGTGACAGAGTCCCAGAGGGGTGTACTACCAGAATTGGCAGCCACTCAGGGAAAAGACTGCCTGACATCCTGGGAATCCTCAAACAAACCGAAGGCTCCCGTGAAGGACCTGTCTTTTCGTTGGTAGCTGGGTGTGTGCGTTTTCACTGTCACCCTGGACTGTCCCCATCAGAGACACCTGCTGCTCTACCCAGACGCCTACCTGAGAGGTCTCGGTGATTCCCCATGCTTCCTCCAGTCCCCTGGTGGTTCTCTTGCCTGGTGCTTATATTTTGTCTGCAAATAGTCTAGTCCTCGATCCCACCTCCCTGTTGTTCTTCTCACTGCAGCCAGCCATCCTCTCTCTGCCACCCTCTCAGGTGGTCCTGACGTCAGGGTAAACGGGCATTGTGACATCAGCAGTCACCATGCTCCCCACCCATGAATCTTCTGTCCTTGTTCTCTTCCTCCTCGGTGAGCCACACAGTCCTCAAACCCTGGTGCTGGAACTGTATTTCCTGTCCCCCTTAGTGAAATGCCTACTATGTGCTGGGCATGATCTCATTCGGGATCTCTTCTGGCTGGAGAGCCAATGAGACATGGATTTTCTTCATTTTATCACACATTTATTCTGCACAGTACCTGGCCACGTACAGAGATGGATGAGACTGGTGGTCAAGTTCCTTGGTGCCAGAATCATCTAGAGAGCTTATGAAGACACAGATTATCAGTCCCAGCCTGGAGTTTCTGATTCAGTATCTGAAGGGTGGAGGCCAAGAATTTACCTTTCCAGCAAGCTCCTTACGACATTCCTCTGAAACAAAATGCTCTTTGGATGAACAGAAGAGAGAACTGCTGTCACCAGGAAGCTGTTTGGAATCAGCCCCCTCCCCTTCACTCCAGTGACCTGTCCATATTTGCAATGGGGTGTGCAGTTTCTAATCCCACCTGTGACCCCAAATCTGAAATATCCTCCAAGATTCAAGGAGGACAGGCACAGAGCCGGCTGGGAAACATGGAGGTGTCATTGCACATATCAACTTGGGATGGAGGTCCAGAGCCAGGCTGGACTTGTCTGTTACAGAGCTATCTGGCCCTTCTGGTAATACCTCTGACATGTTTTCTCCCTACACATTACATAAACCTACCCTCCCTGACTGCCCATGACCCAAACCCCCACTCAGACCCTTGTCACCTTGCTCTGTCCTGACATCAGATCTTTGCGTCCATTCCCACCCCGTAATTCCAATGCCAGTGGGACCACGGCTCCAACCTCTCCTCAGACATGATGGAGGATACTCCAAATAAGGATGCAGAATCCCTGGCCTGGCTGTTTGGAGATGCTCTAGGGCATGCATGAGCAAGAAAGGAAATGAGGTCTAAGAATGTTTCATTCTCTCTCCTGGCAAATCTAGGGAAGATTTGGACATCATTGCATCCAAAGATCAAGGGCAGGGCTAGTTTAGAGTTGGGGGGATGGGAATGGCAGGTGATCTACCATATCCCATGGTTTCACAAGAACCTCCAAAGATGAAACTTTTAAAGTCTTAGGCAGCTTGAAGGAGTTGTTTGAGACACTTATAGGTCTAGTACTGCAGGTAACAGGAGCTGGGTCCCAGCCTGGAAGTGAACCAATCAGTTAAAAACCAGAGTGACATTGAGAAGTGACATCAGTCCTGCCACCTGACAGCACACAGACGGTGCTTCACGAGGCCATGATGCTAATCACATCCGTGTCTATGTTGTTCATGGCGAAACTCCAAGTCTTGGAAAGAAAATCTATAGCCTGAGCTATTTTCCTCCCACAGGGCTGGCCTGGCCTTTGTTGGCTTTAGGGAGGTGCATTTTTCCCTCCTCTGTGGGCAGCAAATTCCCCACGAGTCAGCACGATGTGCATCTGGGCTCACCCACTGGCTTCTATTGGCTGTGAGAGGGACAAGCCAAGCAAGTGTGCAATGTAAGCCCTGGTGCTCACCAGTCTGGAGATACTCGTAGGCTGCCAAAGTCCCTCAGTGTACCTCGCCAGGCTCATCACTGGCCCTCCTTGACAACCTCCCAACAGGCAAATGCTGAGTATGGTTCCTTCCCTTCATTCAGTGCAAAATGAGTTAAGGTACACAGAGGGCCCAAGAGCTAGCTCTCAGTCACCCGTGCCTGCACCCTGTGCCAAGTACTGTTCTCAACTTTTCATGCACTAACTGATCCAGTGTTCAAAATCTGCATGGACCTAACACATAGGTTCTACTCTTTTAATCCCCATTTCACAAATGAAGAAACTGAGACACAGAGAAGTCAAGTGAGCAGCCCATAGATACACAGTTCCTCAATAGGAGAATCAGATGTGCCAACTCCACAGTACATGCCATTAAGAAGGGGAAATTGGGGGCACCCAGGTGTCTCAGTCAGTTCAGTGTCTGACTCTCGGTTTTGCCTCAGGTCATGATCTCAGGGTTTGGAGATTGAGTCCCACATTGGACTGCATACTCAATGCAGTGAGAACATGCCTGTCCTCAACTTGGGATTCTCTCCCTCTCCCTCTGCCTCTCCCCCTGCCCTCACTCATGCTCTCTTGCTCTCTTAAAAAAAAAAAAAAAATACAGAAGGGGAAACCAACTAGCTCTCTGCATCAGCTCAATGTAAGAACCCACTCAGATTCCATAGTGGGCTTGCTCAGACCCCCAGCTCCCACCTCTCCTACATGCTCTTACATTCTCTTACTCTTTCCCCTCACTACTCCCCAAATCACTAAGTGGATTCAGATGTACCTCTTTAGCCCACACGCTTGGATTTTCTGTGAAAACTGAAAAGAAAATCTCAGAGAAAACAGTACTTTCAGTCAGAAGTTTATCAGTTCTCCCTGTGGGTCCCCACCTTGCATCCAGAGTGTTAAACACTAGTACACATCAACCTGTCCTAGTAAGGTTCCCTACAGCCCTGTTTCTCAAGTTGAATAAGCCAAAAGTGGACAAATCAAACCAGGCAATCCACTGCCTGGCCTCTGGCCTATGATATGGCCTGGAACAAGCTAGTTTTCTCCAGAATACACATAGCATGTTAAAAAAAGAACTGGTACTTGGCAACAGTGCTAAAACTTAAAGTACGTCCTGAACGGCATAATGGCCAAGAGGGGTTGTGGAATCACAATTGCATTTCAATCAGCTGATATCCCTTTTATTACACAGGTTCCCCTTTCCTCCCTCCTGTTGTGTCTTTACTTGCTAAATAAAGAGTTTCCTACAGTCTAGAGTATGTGGATGACATCTCTATGGTGTCCTTTAACTGGTTCCTCTGTCCCCTATGAGTTGGCCATAAGATCTAAAGCCTGGACTGGGTCCAGTTTCACTTTTCAATAGACAGTATGGTAAATAGGAGTGACATAATGCCAAGTTGTGTCTGATTTGTGATGTTAGCAGCTGCTAATGATTGCTGATAAGAAAAGTTATTTCATCAGGAGTTTCAAATTGATATCTTAATTTTACCATTCCTTCTCTGTTTTTTATGCAGACTAAATCTATAAGAAGACATTTCTCATCAACACTGCTTACACTGAGGCTCAGTACATGGGAAAAGTGGAACAAATAAGTCATGGGTTTCTTTTCTTTTATTTATCAGTCTTCAAAATAATAAACTGGATATTTGCATGCTCAAAAAGTGACTGAAGTTTTTAGGTTTTGTGATGTACTTACACTTGAAGTGTTTCAATCCATTGCAGTCCTTATTCTTACAAATCCTCAAACTGTCCCTTCTCTAACCAGCCAGAACCTTTTCAAGCTGTTTCCTGAGTCCTTTTGACATGAGTCTAGATGTACTTGATAGCTCCCTTCCTGCTTCTATGACAGGCTGTTCTGGGTGCATCTAAAATGTAAGACAATTTCTTTTTTTTTTTTTTTTTAAGATTTTTATTTATTTATTTGACAGACAGAGATCATGAGCAGGCAGAGAGGCCGGAAGAGAGAGGAGGAGGAAGGCTCCCTGCTGAGCAGAGAGCCTGATGTGGGGCTCAATCCTAGAACCTTGAGGTCATGACCCGAGCCGAAGGCAGAGGCTTAAGCCACTGAGCCACCCAGGTGCCCCTAAGACAATTTCTGAAAGGAGTCCTCTTCCTTTTGGTGCAGAAGGTTGTTGGATGCCACATGAAATTCACTCATAGCTATGTTTGGCCACATCTGAAGCCCTCCCCAGATGTTCTCCACAGGCCCTTCCTGCAGGACCCTGCCAGGAACAACTCAACATACATCATAACATTGTGTCTCAAGGCAGATTTCCAGAGATCTATGGTTGCACTACAAGCTACACTTATTTCACTTAAACACCTGTGGGTCCAGAATTCAAGAAGGGCTCAGCTGAATAGTTCTCCAGTCCACATGGCATCAGCCAGGACAGCAGAGCTAGAAGGTCTATTTCCAAGATGACTTCTTTATAACTTGTCTGGCACCGTGATGCTCCCTAATCTCTCCCTTCCTTTCTCTCTCCCCATGGTGTCTCATCCTCCAGACTTGTGCACATGGCTTGGGCTCCTCTCCAGCATGGTAGTCACAAGAGATAGAAACCATAAGGCCAGTTAAGGACTTCCCTAGAGCTAGCACAGCTTCACTTCTGCCCTGTTCTATTGGACAGAGGAATCACATCATTTGCCCAGATTCACAAGGGTGGTGCAATAGATCACACCTTCTGGAGCAATGACAAAGACAAACTGCAGAAGAGCATGTGATTGTCATGGCTATCTTCAGAAAATAAAGTCTCCCACAGTAACTACGCCTAGTCTCAGCCTCGGGAGTCCATTCCCAACAGCACTTTCCCTTGATTCTTTCATTCATCCACTCATCAAACGATTCCTGAATTGGGCTAGTAACTCTTGCTGAAGACTGAAGGCAGAATTTCTTAGAAAATGAGAAAGGTTTGGAAACAACTTCAATTTTTTAAGTTGTATTTCTCATTAATTCCCAGCTTATTTTTATCTAATCTTATAAAAAGCAAACTTTGCCTGTCTTAGGCAAGCTCCAGTATCATCTCCTCTAGGAAGCCTTTCCTGATCTCCCTTTGGGCATATTGATAGATCCCACAGCACTTTGTTCACACACTAGCTGTGCAATGCTTATATCTGATTTGTAGTTGAATTCCCATGCACCCCCAAATAAAGACTGTATTTACCAACTAGATGGCCATGAGACTAAGTTCTGGCCCATGAAATGTAAGTGGAAGTGGTATGTGCAACTTTCAGGAAAGGTCCCAAAGAAGGAGTGTACCTTTGTCCTTTCCTTTCGTCTTTCTTGCTGCCAGGAATACAGACATGATAGCTGGATCTAAAGCAGCCATTTTGTATCATACGATGACTTTGGGAATGGAAGCCACTTACAGCAGAACAATGAGTTAAAGAGCTCAAGTCCTTGACACTGTGGAGGGCCCCTCCCACTCTGGACCCAGTACAAGGTTTTCACGTGAGACAGAAATGAACTTCTATAATGAACTTCTATGTGGCTTAAGCCACTGTTTAGGATTTCCTGCCACTCCCAGTTGAACTTAATCCTAGCTGATAAAACTCACATCAAGAGAGTGGGGTGGCAAAATGCAATGCAATGTCTTTTCTACTGAACTATGTACAGAACTTGCAGCTCTTAATGGGGAATACTAATTATACAATGTAATTCTATTTCCTAGGCAGGAGAATGGGTAAGGTCAAATAATAACACAATGGCCTAAACTAAATGCATCTGGTGACACTGTTTACGATGTCAAGAGCCTACAAATGAACTCAATGCTGCTCAAAGAGGGGGAGGTGGGCTGATTAAAATATGGAATATCTGTGTGATGGAAATTTTATGGCTCTGTTTAAGTGAATGAGGCAAATCTCTATCTACAATGATCACAATAAATACTTGGGTAAAAATGCAAGGTCTTTAATATACTATAACCCCAAGGGAAAGCAAGCAAAATCAAAGGAAGCATGTTATACATGAAAAATATGGGCAAAAGTAGGTAACTGCAGAAGCTGGTCAATGGGTATGAGAGGGTTCATTGTACTTGTGTCTCTGTTCATGTGTACCCTAGAGAAAATTCTGTAATAAAAGTGAAAACAAAAAACAAAACCACAGGGTTCTGGGCTCTGTTTTCATTTTTTGTGGGTTTTCTTCGCTTTTTATTTTAAAAATATTTTCAAAGTGCTGCCCTTGTGGGGAAGAAAAAAACCAAAAGGATGAGAGGGGATAGATGCATGTTTAGACATTTGGACATGTATCGGTGATTGGCCTCTGGAGAGCTGCAAAATTCTAAAATTCCAACAGCAACCAAGGGGGGAAAGGAAGACCACAGGCCAAAGACGAGAGATGTGCTTTTCATTCCCTAGTTTGTTGTATCACGTGCCTGCATGAATTGTTCATTATAGAAAAACTAAACTAAAACTAAAAGAATGTATGAAAGAGAGTGTCACTAATCATATGGTAGAATTGCATACTTTCCAATAGGTCCATAAGAAATACCCACCCCCTCATCCTGCCCCCTTCTGCTTCCTGTCTAGCTAATTCAGAGCCAGCCTTTAAGTTTCAGGTCAAAGGTCATCTTCCACAATGGGACACAGAACTCTAGGGCCTCGAAGAGCAGGCTAGGAACATAAATATCCCAAACAAATGAGCCTACTTCATTAAGGAGTGGTAGGGGTGAATGGCAAATGCCTGCTCAAAAGCCATTGAATTTGAAAATCTTTAAAATACAACAGTAGGTCTGGACCTTGGCTGCAGTCCTGAAAAAAAAAAAATCCTCCCCTATCTCTGGTTCCCACCTTGCACAAAATTGATTGTCCCCTTCACTGTGCCCCAGGGCTCTTTGATCATAGGTCTTTCGATTAACTTATATTGCAGTATAGTTGTCATGTGCCTAATGGGCTGTCGCTCATTGAAAAATTAATGACAATGGTTGTCAGCCTTTCTTGAAGGTATATCAGGAGCCAGGCAAAATATGCCAAGAACTTCACATTGATTATCTCACTTGGTCCTCATAGTCACCCTAGAAATTAGGTACAATTTTTAATCCCCATTTTTCAGAGGAGGAAACTGAGTTTCAGGAAGGTTGTGACCTGCTCAAGGTCACACAAGTAGCAATGAGGTGGGTGGGCAGAGCTTGAATTTGAATCCAGGCAATTTGGCTCCAGAACGTACCTACTTTACCAGTACTTCATTTTGGAAGACGGGACTTGTGTCCCAATCCTACTGGCTGATTCAGTGCTAAGACCTTAGCTTAAATAAGACAAAATTAATTCAATAATACTTCATTGGGCAATAGGGCATGCAGAGTTTGCTTCCCCATAAACACAACAACAGGGAGAACATTTTACTATGTCTCACCTGACTCATGGCTTCTTAAGAAAAATAGCTACTATTATGGATAAACCTTGAAAATATTAGGCTAAGTGAAAGAAGCCCGTCACAAAAGACACCATCTCATATGAATGTCCAGAATAGGCAAATCCACAGAGAGAGAAGGTGGAGTAGAAGTTGCCCAGGATGGGAACAGGGTGGGTGGAGGAGAATGGAACAATCGAGGAGGTGACAGCTAAAGGGTATTGAGCTTCTTGTTGGCGTGATGACAATTCCCTAAAAGTTGACTGTGGGGATGTTTTCACAATTCTGTTAATACACAAAACAACCATTGAGTTGTACAATTTAGGTTGGTGAACTGTATAGAATGTGAGTTACAGCTCAATAAAGCTGTTTTTTTTTTCTTTTTTATTTTTTTATTAACTATTTTTATTAACATACAATGTCTTATTAGCCCCAGGGGTACAGGTCAGTGAATCATCAGGCTTACACACTTCACAGCACTCACCAAGGCACATACCCTCCCCAATGTCTATAACCCAACCACCCTCTCCCTACCCCCCTACCCCCAGCAACCCTCAGTTTCTTTTGTGAGATTAAGAATCTCTTATAATTTGTCTCCCTCCCAATCCTAACTTGTTTCATTCTTTCCTTCCCTATCCCCCAAACCCCCGACCCTGCCTCTCAAATTCCTCATATCAGAGAGATCATATGATAATTGTCTTTCTCTGACTGACTTATTTCGCTCAGCATAATACCCTCTAGTTCCATCCCCGTTGTCACAAATGCAGAAAATTCATTTCTTTTGATGGCTGCATAGTATTCCATTGTGTATATATACCACATCTTCTTTATCCATTCATCTGTTGATGGACATCTAGGTTCTTTCCATAGTTTGGCTATTGTGGACATTGCTGCTATAAACATTCAGGTTCACGTGCCCCTTTGGATCACTACATTTGTATCTTTAGGGTAAATATCCAGTATTTAGGCAAGACAGTAAATACCCAGTATTTAGTGTGATTGCTGGGTCATAGGGTAAAAACTGTTTTTTCTTAAAAGGTAACCTGCTGAATTATCCTTCCAAATATATCCCAAAGATTAGATGAGAAGAAGAGATGAACCATACACATAAAAATAACCAATAATGATAGATCAGACAACTGGCCAAGTAGAGAGAGATCTAGATAGACAGAAGACAAATAGGTAGATAGATTGAGATATGCTTCCTCTTTTATTTTCCTCCATGTTCTCCCTTCTGAGGCCAGCAACTCAAGAGAGCAGATCTCTCAACAAATCATGGCAGTTGCTAGGTTATTAAAAGAAATGCCAAACAGCAAAGACAGTAATACACACCAAGCCACATAGACTCAAATCTTCTTCCACCAGTTCCTCCAGCACTTTCTTACCAGTTCTGTCATTCCCAGTTGTCCAGGCTGCCTGGTTACTTCCCTTAGATATGCATCAAAACCCCCAGCTCTGGACCATGTTATCAAATTGGAGCCCGAGGCACATTTCACCTAGTCAACCTTCAGCTTTCAACTCAAGAAAGAATCTTATAATAATATAGTTATCCAGAATAGCAGGCAAGCCCATCTGAATTTCTTTAATCTTTGGAACATTTTACGTAATTTATTTTGCAAGAAATCCACATGTTTAATTCCATTTTTCACTGGCAAGTGTTGATATAAGTTCTCATTCTCAGAAGAAGCTCGGGAGTTACTCAGGGTGCTGGCAGAGGGAACGGGAGGCTAGACAGGAGAAAGAACAGATTCTTCGAACCAAGAGTCCTAGAGTGCCAAGAGGAAGAGAACCTGCTTCAAGATGGCCTCCACTGGGGACCCTCACTGACCCATCAACTCGGAACATCTACCATTTCATGCATCACTCCCCAGAAACAAGCAGGAGGAGGAAGGATTCAAGTGCCTCACAAGGGGTTGGAGGCATGAAAGTAAAAGTAAAATCTTGCCCCATGGGAACTAAAACTGCATCACAGGATTTCCCTATGACCCAATTAGGCAGTATCAGTGTGATGATCCACAATGCTCACCATTTACAGCTACATCAGGGACATGCATGCTGCTCCCTCCATCTGGAATGCTGTCTCCTCCTCTACTTTGCAAAGCTCTACCCAAGTTTCCAAACTCGTGCTAGCTTCTCACCTCTGGGAGGCCTTCTCTGATTCCACCAGGCAAAGCTCACCACTCCGTCTTTGGACCTCCACTAACGTACCATTCATACTTATCTCATTGTAATATTGTTGGCTCTTCACGTCTGTATACTCTAGTGGTTCAACGGCTTCTTGAGGATAGCAACTGTGTTTTAGTTACTGCTCTATCCAAGACATAAAGTGTTGACAATGTGCCGGCCCCACTTCCTGCTCTGCATTATTGAGCAATTATTTTTTAGAAACCCCATAGTTAATTAAAATAGTGCAGTTATATTGCACAACACTCTTAGTAAATTGAAAAGCATTACTTTTAATTAAGGCATTTTTAAGAGCAGCTTCCAGTTTAAACAAAATTGAGAAGGGTGGTAAAGAGATTTCCCATATAAGTGCCTGCCCCCCACATCTACATCCCCCCAGCAGGGTGGTACATTTGCTACCATTGATGAGCCTGCACTGACACATCAGCAGCAGACAAAGTCCATCATTTATCTTAGGGCTCACTCCTGGTATTGTATATTCTATGGGTTGGGACAAATGTATGACATATTTCTGTCATTATAATATCATCCAGATTGCTTCTCAGCCTTTTGGCTAAGATCAAGCATAATATTATCCAGAATGTTTTCCTTGCCTTACAAATCCATTATGCTCCACACAGCTATCTCCCTTCCCCATCCCCTGTCAACCACTGATTCTTTTATTGTCTCCATAGTTTTACTTTTTCCATAATATCATAAAGTTGGAATCACACAGTATGCAGCTTTTTCAGATTATTTCACTCATAATTAATACGCATTGATGGTCCCTACATGTCTTTTCCTGGCTTGATAGCTCGTTCCTTTTTAATGCTAATAATATTCCATTGTCTGGATGCACCACAATTTATCTATTCATCTACTGAAGGACATCTTGGTTGCTTCCAAGTTTTGGTAATAATAAATAAAGCTGTTAGAAACATCTGTGTGCAGCTCTTTGTGTGGACACAGGTTTCAGTTCATCTGGATCAATACCAAGGAATACAATTGCTGGGTCAAATAGGAAGAGTGTGTTCCATTTTCTAAGAAACCACCAAACGGTCTTCCAAAGTGGCTGTACCATTTTGCACTCCCACCAGCAATACATGAGCGTTCCTCTTGCTCTATATTCTCACCAACATTTGGTGTCATCATTCTTCCAGGGTTTGGCCTTCCAATAGGTCTGCAGTGATAGGTATCTCATTGTTTGAATTTGCAGTTCCCCTGATGACCCATAATGTGGAGATCAAAAGCGTTGCACTTTCATTGTGAACATCAAAGACATCACAGCAAGTTTGGAAACTTGTCATTTCTACATTTTACTCTTCTAGGAACCCTGCAGTGGTCTGTGGCTCTCTTGACCTCCAACAGCTCCCGTGCATACATCAAAGTCCTACAGAAAAAGCATTCGGGAAATGACTGCTGATAAATTCCTACTTTGTTGCCAAATTCCTTTAAGATGGATAAATGCCAGAAGATGGTGGCTTTTCTGTAGGAGACAAAACGATATCTTTCCATTTCCTTTCCCACCCTAGATTATAGGATGGTGTACCTATAATAATTCTATAAGGCATGTTTCTGCCTCCTGACCCAGTCCAACAGCGGTCTCGTCCTAGCATATTCCTTCCCTGGCCACTGGTCCCCTGGAAGCCCCAAGGAGAAAGTATTTCTGTTCCAGGTGCTTCCTACTAACCTAGCAGCCTTAGGGATGTTCCTCTCTCCTTCTCAGAGGGCACAATCTCTGCATTATAAAAGAAAGATTGCAGTAATACCTGCCCTCTTCATTTTGCAAGGATGCTCTGAGTCTTTAACTAAGGCATAGATTTGGAAATGTTCATAAACTGTTCAAGGACCATGCAAATGTAAAAGTTTTGCTCTCAGCTCCTTCTTCGCGAGTGGATTAGCCAGGTTTGATATGGAGAATAGTTTCATTTACATGCAGAAAACATCTGACGTAGAATTTACTCTCTATCATATGGAGCAAGAGCTGAATATTGCACATGGTGATAGTCAAGCCTAATCTTATTATGTAGCAGGGCAACCTTTCGTTAATCTAATGTTTCTTTTGAAAAATGAAAAGAGAAATCCTTCATGTTTCAAATAAATAAATACCAGAAATTAAATATCATGATTCCAGTATGACCCCCTACCCACTCTCTCTGGCTGAAAGCCACTCTTGGGGTTATGAGCTCTTTCCAAATTGGGGATTTATAATAATAGCTAAAATTTATTAAAAGCTTATTATGTGCCAGGCCCTGATATAAACATTTTACAAAAGCTAACTCAGCAACTAACAGCAACTTTATAAGGCCTGTGCTCCATTTTAAAGAGTAGACTGAGGCACAGAAAGGGTAGACAGTTTGCTTCCAGACACCCAACTAGAGACTAACAGGGCCAGACTTTGAGTCGCTAAATTCTGATAGGTCTAATCAATGCCTTAACACAGCACCAATCATTTGATCAAGTTCAGTGTGGTTTTCATTCAACAATGGATTAATCTTTCAGAGCATATGTAGATCGAAGTTCTGAAATAGGAAGCCGACCCCAGGCACTGGATAAGGCAGCAAGTCCCCATAGAATACCCACTCTGGGGGCATTGCTTCTCAGACTCCCCCTGCTGGTACCCACTCTAAACCCCATAGAGTCCTGTGTTGCCTCTAAACAATCCCATGAAACTGTGTGGGTTTGGGTTTTTTTTTTTTTTTTTTCAGTCTTCTTAGATGGGAAACTGAATCCAATGGGCTTGATCCTGAACAATACAGCTGTGAAGCAGCAAGACTGAGACCCATACCCAGCTGTCCCACCGTCTTTCCTGCCTTACTCTCCACATCCCGGAGAGCACCTTTGAGATTCCCGGGGCCATCCATGCACTTGTTCAACCCTCCGTGAGAAGACACTCTGAACTCTGATTTCTTGGGACAGAGCAGAGGTCATTTCCATTTTCCTGACAGCCCAGCCTAAAAGCTTGAAAGACTTTTCCAAAAAAAAAAATTCAAAGCACCCCATGTGTGACACGTCTGATGTAGTACGTTTAATTATTGAAATTTTTCCTTCACAATGGAGCTTAAAGCTGCTAAACATAGAAGGATAGAGGCTCTTGTGGTATATACTGGTGCAAGGTGCAGAAAGTGCTGCAGATATATTACAGTTACAACAGCAGCCAAAAACTACAACTAAAAATCAGACTCATTGCCAGACCTTTTGGTAGAGGGAATAAGTGACCTAAAATCCTGAGGAAGCCTGGGGAGAGGTGCCAGGCACGTGGGCACAGTCTGCAAGTGTAACATGAAAATAAGACCTTTCTCCGCCTTGTGTGCTCAATAAAATGTGGACCAAGGCCTTAGGGTATGGGGCCAGCTTCCCAGAATGGAGACTCCCCTAACCCCACCAGAATGTAAGCTCCTTAACATCCAAGTCCGTGTTTCTCTTGTTTACTTTTGCATCCTTGGCACCTAGAACAGTGCCTGACATGAAAGAGAGTCTTGCTATTCTGCTGTGGGCTTGCCTAAGAAACCAGCCTAAGAGAGAAATGTACCCATCATGCATTGGTTCAGCCCCTGGTGCATCTGCTACAAAGGAGATCCAATCTGTGACATCAACTCTTCCATGCTGGGGTAGCCCCCAACTCCAGCTTCTGCCCCTCTCTTCCCAGATCTCAAGCTGCTGGCCCTGGTGACCAGCAGTCTCAGAGGGAGACTTTAGTAGCATTCAGGGAAATAAGGAGAATCCCTTTGGGGGGGGGGGGGTGTGGAAATACAAGTTAGGTTAGATGTCATTCTGTTCTTTTTTTCTTGGGATTAACACATGAGAAAGAAAACATAGGCACTCCAAAACATTCTGTACCATAAGCATGATTGATTGATGATAGACACATAGATACATAGATACGAAGATAGATAGATAGATAGATGGTAGAATTACATAAAATTCATATAAATATACATATATGCATGTTTCTATGTCTCTGTGTGTATATACATGGATTTATCAAGAAATATACAATGCTGCCTTCTTCCCCCCAAATCCAGTTTGGTTGTTTTGTCTCCAGCCTCCTTCCTCCCAACTACACCAAAAAATTACATGAAAATAAATGGAAATATCTGTTCTTTATTTGGATGGCTTCCTGCAAAATACAGGATTTGCTTTATGGAACTGAAACATGGAACTGTCTCAGCTATAAGAGATGGGGTATGGGCTGAACTGTCCTCCAGATAAAGAAGAAATGTTGGAACCCCTAAGCCCCAGTACCTGTGTATGTGACCTGAAAGTACATAGAGGCGATCATGGGGTTCCCAAATGCTATGCAGGACAGGACTTCAGTAGAGAAACAGGCGGGTGGATCTCCAAACCCCAGGAAGGGGAAAATAAACAACCTCATCCACACTGAAAACCCTAATGCCTGAGGATGTGACATTCTCTCACAGACACATGGAAATTTCATTACAAATGGACATGTAAAACCCCCTATTACAATGGTCCTTTTATGAAGCTAAAACTGGATGTCTCTTAAATGCTGTTTTTCTGTTCCTTCAGAGAACTTCTCACCAGGCTGGCCCAGTGTAAAGAAAACGGTGCTTCTTCTAAGGGGGGGTGGGATGAGCATGAGGTCACCCTATTTTGCAATCAGTATTCTTCAACAGCCAAATGTGTTTAAATCCAAAACGCTCCCTCCCTGAATGAGATCACGGATGGAGTGAGTACTTGCAGCTTTCGGTAAGCCTTCCGAAAAAGCAGGATTCGAAAATAACAGATTCAACACATGTAGCTCCCTCTGAAATTCTGAATCAACCACACAGGTCCCTGTTCCCTGAGTGAGGGGCACAGTCTCTCTGTTTGCCTTAAGCCAAAGGCAAAGATGGCGACCCAGGATAAAAGCTTGAGCGGATATTCACCATCTTCATAATCACCAGTGATGTTTTGATGTCTTGTTCACGTATTTATTCATTCATCAACAAATACTATTTGAGCACTGTGGTCCAGCATGAGAAACAATGATCAGCAAAAACAGGCTCTGCTCGACCCTCAGGGAGTGTAGGTATGTTTCGTACAGCCTACAAACTGGCATTAATCAATCGCAAATAAACATACAATTTCACATTGCTTGGAGCACCAAAGTGGAGAGCTAATCCAAGGTTAGAGAAGAATTCTCAGAACAAGTGATAATCCAACTAAAATTGACAGTGTTGAGTAGAAGCCATACAGTGAAGAGAAAAGAGAAGGAATCATTCCAGGGGAAGGGATAGAATGATTGGTCATGAAATGAAGTGACCCTCAACAAGGGGGGGGGGGGGGGTGAAGTGGGAAATGAGCATGAAAGAGTTGCCAGGGACTGACACTGGAAAGAAGCCACATGAAGAAGCTTTGTCTTCATCCTAAGAGGAATAGGAAGGTATCAAGGTTTGAAGCAGGGGCTGACACTCTCAGATTTGTGTTTTGAAGTCATGGTAGATACAACGCAAAGAAGGTTGGAAGGGTCAAGATGGTAGCAGGTAGATCATGAAAGAGGCTGCTAGAATAGTCCCTGTGACGGCTGATGACCTGGGATGCTGGTGGAGATGAAGTCAGGGAATTCAGAACTGCTCAGGAGGTCAAAGCAGTGCATCTTGCTGGTTCATGACAGGCAGAATCAAGTGTGAGATGGCATCAAGGTCAACTCCTGGGTCCCTGGCATAACTAGATGCTCAATGAAACCAATAAGAAGGGCATGCTGGGAAAATAGCAGGTTTTAAGGAGCAGTTAGCTTGTGAGAGTTGATGCTGTTGTTTTAATTAATGGACTTTTTGCAGCAATGTTGGTTTTATAGAAAAGCCAAGAAGGAAGTACAGCAAGCTCCAATAGAATCCCTTTCCCACAGTTTCCCAGTATTAACACCATGCACGAGTGATATTTGTCGCAATTGATGGACCAATACTGAAACATTATTATTAACTAAGATCTATCATTATTATTACCTTAGTCTGCATTAGGACTCACTGTTGGAGTTGTATGTATTTCTAGGGGCGTTGACAAATGTGTAATGTCATGTATTCACCACTTGCAGTGCCATACCGAATAGTTCTACTGCCCTAAAGGTATCCTGGGTTTCAACTACTTATGCTCCTCCTCTCTTTCTGAACCCCTGCCAAACCCTGATCTCTTTAATCTCTCCATAGTTTTGCCTTTTCTGGAATATAACTGGAATCATGCCAATCAAGCTAGTCTTCTCAAACTAGATTCTTTCATTTAGCAGTGTGTGTGTGGAAGTTTCCTACATGTCTTTCTGTTCAATTTTTTTTTTATCACTGAATAATATTCCTTTGTCTCAAGCAAGTCAGACCTCAGGGTTTAATCCAGTGTCTGGGGTTATATATGTGTTTAATCAATATTTGTTGAGTAAATGAATTAAATGACTAATAAGCTATGTGGTGGCATTTATATAAAAAGCCACATGAAAAATTCATTATTTGATTCAAAATATATTTCGTGATTTACAATTATGTGCCAGGGACTGTAGTTGTTGCTGTGAACAAAACAGACTAAGATTACTGCTCCTTGGACCTTATATACTGGGAAGAGGAAATAATGAATAAAATTCAAACATAACAAGTAAATTACATTGGATACTAAAAGGATTGCCAAGGTGTGGGAGAAAAGAAAATGTGAAGCGAGGTGAGCAAAGTGTCCAGTTTGTAATGTTAAATGAAGGCTGTGGCATGCTTCTTTTGTCAGTGATATTTAAACAAAGATTGAAGGGCAGGAGGGAATAGCCATGTGGATAGCAGGGGGAAGAGCAACCCAAAGAGAGGGAACAGCCAGTGCAAAGGCCCTGAGGTAGGGAAGTTCCTAGAAAGTTTGAAAAAGCAAAGAGGCCACGCGGGTGGAACAGAAAGAGAGCAAGGGAGAAAAGAGTAAGCTATGAGGCCCTAGGTGACAGGAGGGAAGATCCCATAAGGCCCTTTCTTCTTTTTTTTTTTTTTTTTTTAAGATTTTACTTATTTATTTGTTTTTTTTTATTTTTTATTTCTTTTCAGCGTAATAGTATTCATTGTTTTTGCACCACACCCAGTGCTCCATGCAATCCGTGCCCTCTCTAATACCCACCACCTGGTTCCCCCAACCTCCCACCACCCGCCCCTTCAAAACCCTCAGATTGTTTTTCAGAGTCCATAGTCTCTCATGGTTCACCTCCCCTTCCAAATTCCCTCAATTTCTCCTCCCCATGTAGAAGAATGAAACTCGACCATTCTCTTACACTATACACAAAGATAAACTCAAAATGGATAAAAGGCCTCAACGTGAGACAGGAATCCATCAGAATCCTAGAGGAGAACATAGGTAGTAATCTCTTGATATCAGCCACAGCAACTTCTTCCAAGATATGTCTCCAAAGGCAAAGGAAACAAAAGCGAAAATGAACTTTTGGGACTTCATCAAAATCAAAAGCTTCTGCCCAGCAAAGGAAACAGTCAACAAAACAAAGAGGCAACCTACAGAATGGGAGAAGATATTTGCAAATGACAGCACAGACAAGAGGTTGATATCCAGGATCTATAAAGAATTCCTCAAACTCAACACACACAAAACAGACAATCATATAAAAAAAAAAAAGGGCAGAATATATGGACAGACACTTCTCCAATGAAGACATACAAATGGCTATCAGACACATGAAAAAATGTTCATCATCACTAGCCACCAGGGAGATTCAAATTCAAACCACATTGAGATACCACCTTACACCACTTAGAATGGCCAAAA
>NC_081572.1:51362188-51491041 GCF_022355385.1 Mustela nigripes | reverse complement strand
CGTGGGAATGCAAGTTGGTGCAGCCACTTTGGAAAACAGTGTGGAGATTCCTCAAGAAATTAAAAATAGAGCTTCCCTATGACCCTGCAATTGCACTACTGGGTATTTACCCCAAAGATACAGATGTAGTGAAAAGAAGGGCCATCTGTACCCCACCCCAGTGGCCACGGTCACCAAACTGTGGAAAGAACCAAGATGCCCTTAAACGGACGAATGGATAAGGAAGATGTGGTCCATATACACTATGGAGTTTTATGCCTCCATCAGAAAGGATGAATACCCAACTTTTGTAGCAACATGGACAAGACTGGGAGAGATTATGCTGAGTGAAATAAGTCAAGCAGAGAGAGTCAATTACTATAAGGCCCTTTCAACTCAGGTGCGGACTTGGACTTTTCTTGAATGGAATAGGGAACTGTTGCAAGTTTTGAGTGAAGGAGTGACATGACCTACCTTGCATTTTGAAAGAATCCCTCTAGTCTCTTGAGAAGGCTGGAAAGAACAAGATTTATCCAATGACTGTAGTGATTCAAGCAAACTGTGACAGCAGCATCATTCTAGATACATTCTGGAGATGGAATCAACAGGTTTTCCTGTTGACAGATTGGCCATGGTGAGCGAAAGACAGAAAAAATAGAAGATGACTTCAAGGTTTTTGACCTAAGCACCTAGAAGTATGGACTTATAATCAGCTGAAGTACAGAAGGATGTGGGACGCTTGGGTAGATGAGTTGGTTAAGTATCCAACTCTTGATCTCAGCTCAAGTCTTGATCTCAAGGTCTTGAGTTCAAACTCCATGTTGCATAGAAGGATGCAAAGGGTATGGTCCAGCGTGACATAGATCCTGAGTTCAGTGTGAGAGGTGTTGAGTTGGGGATGCCCACTAGAGAGCAAATGAACAGAAATGTCAAGTAAGCAGCTGGAAGGGCCTGGGCTGGAGATATAGTTGGGAGTCTCTTAGTAAACAAAAGATACTCAAATTCACGATTCTAAGCAAGATCACCTAGCAAATGTAGATGGAGAAGAGAACCTGGATGTAGCCCAGGGGTTCTTCAACCACCACCCTTTACTACCTCTTCTGTTATACCCAGGTCCAAAACCATCATCGGCATTTCAGCTGCCCCCAGCCAGCCTCCCAGGTCCCACTCCTGCCCACCTCCAGCTTGTTCTCCACACTGTGACGAAGGTGGTCCCAGTGAAGCCAGGTCCTTACTCCTCTGCTCAAAAACACTGCCATGGAGAACAACCAAGATAACCATCATTGGACAAATGGATAAACAAAATGTGGCGTATTGATGCAGTGGAAGATTTTTCAGAAATAAAAAAGACCCAAGTGTGGATATGTGCTATCACACGGAACCTTGAACCACAGTGCAAGTGAAAGAAAGCCCATCACCACAGATCCCATATTCTATATCCCTTGGGTACAATGTGGCCAGAATAGACAAATCCACAAGGACAGAAAGTGGACTGCTGGTTGCCGAGGTTTGGAGGGAGGGAGGAATGGGCAGTGATTACTAACAGGGAAGGGGTTTCAGAAATCACATAGTGGTGATGGTTGCATAACTCAATGCACTAAAAACCATTGAATGGTAAATTTTAAATGGGTGATTGTATGGGACATAAATTATAGCTTCCATGACCATTTAGAAACCCTGCCACGGCTGCCTATCTCATGCAGACAGAAGCCTAGTTGTTCAAGGCCCCCCGATCCAGCCCAACGGTCTACTTTCTGATCTCTACACCTCTCACCCTGCCCTTGAACCTCCTGCCCCAGCCTTCTTGCTGTTCCTCGTATATACACACATCAGTTCTTTGCACCTGCTACCCCTTCTTCCTCCGTTCATCTGCATATTTTACCGCCCCCACCCCCACACAAGTCCCCATTCAGACATCACCTTGTCAGCTTGCCACCAGAGCCCTCCTTGGCACCTTCCTGTGGTGGCAGGGAACTCACTCCACTCCCTTTACCATTGATCTTGCTTCCTTTTTGTTCACTGTCCTTATCATCGAGCCCCCTATGTCCTTACCCATTTTTCTACTGCCTGTGTCCCAGCTGGAAAGTGAGTTTCCATGAGGGTAAGGATTAGCATTGGTTTTGTTCACGGCTGAATGCACGGGACTTAGAACAGAGCCTGGTATCCAGAAGGCAGTCAATAAGCTAATACATCTGCTGTGAAGAAATGATGATCTCTGTGTGCTGCCTTCAGATTTCTTTTCTGGGGTGTTTTTCTCCCTGCAAGTTTTCTACAATAGATAAGCATTACTTACATAGTCAGGGCAGGGGGTTGGGAAGGAGGTTGGGGTGGAATAAGGAAACAAAAAATCCTTAATAAGGAAAATAAAATCCTTAATAAGGAAAAAAAAAATCCTGCCACTGCTTTCTACTGCTCACAGGATGAAATCCTAAAGTCCTTAGCAGATCCTGGCTCTTCTAAATGCTAAACTCCCCATCTCCTCTTTGCCCTAAGCCAGAATGAGTCCTTTGTGGCTCTGGTTCCCCAAAATGAAAACAAATGTTTTATGAAAAAAAGAGAATGTTTCCTGTGCTTTAAAATGGTTAAGCAGGTTGTGGCTTGTTTGATTTTGTGTTGTTTAGCTAAGGGCCTTCAATATCCTTCTGAACATAGAACTCTAACAAGGCCATAGAGTAGCAAGACTCCGTGACACAGATGACCTACCAGCCCCTTTTCCGGTGGCTCGTCTCTAAGGACTCAGTTCTCTGGAACAAGTATTAGGAACACCGCCCTAGTCAAACAGGACTCGTGGCAACCTGAAAGCATCCCATGCTCTCTCCAGATGACGCTGTTGGAAATCTCAACCCATCTCTAGCAGCAGAGACCCTACTGCTGCTTCAGAACCCAGTGGCACAATGCCCTACCTATGAGGTCTCCCCCTATCTCACTGCCCTGTGTTTCAATAGAATTTTGTTTATACGATGAAAGCTCGTGTCATAGTCCTTGCTTGAGCTCCAAGCAACTGTTCAAGTGTCCATCTCCAACACCAAGACCGTGAGCTCCTGGAGGGCAGCAGTGCCACCTCCCCCACCTGGGATTCCCAAGGACCCAGGATGACACTGGGCTCTGGGAGTGTCTGCACTCCTAGAACTGGGTTTCTAGAGGCAGGTAGACCTCTCTCGGGGTGAGCAGAGCTGCAGGAAGCAAGCTGGAACACTGCATGTCCACCCTTTAACCCTCCCTCCTGGTTTCTGGTAACTCAGAGGTGAGTGTCCCAAAGATCTTTTTCTTAGCTTTTGTCGTTCTTTGTCTTTGGAATTTCTTTAAAAAGCCTGGGGGTTGGGCCTAGTTTTATTGAGATATAATTGATGCATAACATTGTATTCATTTTAGGTGTACAACATAATGATTGAACATTACGTTGTGGAATGATCACAACAAACCTTGGTAACACCCATCACCTCACATAGTTATAAATTTTTTTTCTTTTGATGAGGACTTTTAAGATCTACTCTCTTAGCAGCTTTTGAATATACAATACACTATTGGTAGCCATAGTCACCATACTGTCATGACAGCCCCAGGACTTAATTATTATATAACGGGAACTTTGTACCCTTGACCCCCTTTAGCCCCTTCTCCAATTCCGCACCCCCCAGCCTCTGGCAACTGCCAATCTGTATTCAATAGTTCATTTTTTTTTTTTTCGTATTCCACATAGGAGATCATTCAGTATTTATCTATGTCTGCCTAATTTCACTTAGCATCATGTCCTAAATGTCCTATAGTGTTGTCACAAGTGGCAGGATTCCTTTCTTTTCCTGGCTGAATAGTAGTCCATTCTTTTTCCAGGCTGAATAATATTCCATACAACAGAAATATGTGTGTGTGTGTGTATGTGTATGGAGATAAACATATATGCATATATATATATATATATATATATATATACATATATATCACAACTTCTTTATCCATTCATCCATTGATGGACACTTAGGCTGTTTCCATATCTTGGTTATTGTGAACAATGCTGCAATGAACATGGGCATGCAGATCTCTTTCTGAGTTAGTGTGTATTTCCTTCAGGTATACACCCTGTGGGATATACCTGTGGGATTGCTGGATCTCATGGTAGTTTCATTTTTTACTTTTTGAGGAACCTCCACACTGGTTTCCATAGTGGCTGTACCAGCTTACATTCCAACCTACAGTGCACAAGGAATCTTTTTTCCCCACATCCTCGCCAACACTCGTCTCTTGTTCTTTTTGATAATAGCCATCCTTAGAGGTATGAGGTGATCTCTCATGGTGGTTTTGATTTGCATTTCACTGGTGATTTGCATTTCCTGTGCCTGTTGTCCATTCGTATAAGAGGGTTATTTTTAAATCAGAGGATCTGGATTCTGGAATTAACCTGGTCTGGCTAGGATCATGTCACTGAACTGGGAGTCGGGAAGCTTCTGTTTATGTCTGAACATTTCTAATATTGTAAGGGTTTGTGTCAATCTTTTAACTCTTCTGAGACTCTATTTCTTCAGTTCCAAAATGAAAGGGTCTCGGAGATCCTTACCAGCTCTAAGACTAAAGATCAAATTAAAAGGAATGGCCATCAGGGTATGTATTTGCTGAGAACTTTAAAACCGTCTAATTACCATATAGTAGTGCCTCATGTAGTAAAGCTCCATGGTCTCCACCACCATCAGCAAGAAGAGCGACAAGTTTGTCACCCCCCTTTCTAGCCCCTTCAAGATGGTCTTTGAGGACATGTGCATCTTCTAGCTGGGTATCCCATTGGTGATCAGGTTGGAGAGAGCTTGACTGTGACTCACACTCACCCTACATGGCATCCCTGTGTTCAAACCCTACCCAGAAAACCCATTCATAAGGCCAACTTAAAGCATGTGGTCTTCATGTGCCACCAACCAGGACACTCTCTCCATCCAGGCATCTTGTCCCGATTTAGTTTGGAAAAAATCGTTGCTAGAATGATGTCTCTGCTTCTCCTGTAGTCAAAAAGCTCATGGGAACAATGAGTCGATTCTTCCTGGACTTTCAGGAGCCTCTGGGCAGAAGGAGGAGGACAGGGAATGGCAACAGACAGAAATCCTAGAGAGACAATCACAGAGCATTTGTCATGAAGCCTTTCATAAGACCCTCCCTATAGAGCAGTGAAGGGCCATTGATATGGTTGGGGGGAGGGAGTGGCTCTGGATGGGTGACATCTCCAGTGAGGGAAAGCACAGATGTCTGTGCTGGCTGAGATAAGAGGCTTCTCAGGAAGTCTGAGTCACCTTGGGCTGACTCTCAAAGCCTAGAGACCTCACAGCCCCACAGCCTGGAGGCTGAGCCAACACTTCCTCCCAGCCCAGGGGCCCTGGGAGTCAGCATTTCCTGTTGGCGTCCTTTGACCTGGGCGGCCACCACCCCTGGGATGTTTCCAGCCACCCTCACCATGGACTGCGTGAGCCTGGTGTTAACGGGTCTTTGTCTCTCTGCTCATCTTGCATTCGTTTCCTCTGGAATGTTCTGAGCCCCTCGTATCACCCTGTGCCCGGAATCTGAACATTCCAGGGTGGGTGAGGCTTCAAGTTACTCATTCCTCCATGTGATTTCCCAACGGAGGATCCAGAGTCCTGAATTCTGGTCCAGGCCTACAAACTACTGACCGTCAGGGTCAAGGCCACTCTCTGAACCTTGATTTCCTCATATGCCTAATTGGGGGAGAGGAGTGAGATGGAACAGTTTGGGGGAAACAGACTTTGAGGACTGGAATGATATTAGGACCTTTATACTTCTGCGAGGATTTGCTGGCTGATGCCTGCTGTTCCATCATCATTTGGAAAAGAAATACTTTAAGCTGTTATCATTCCCATATTCTTTAGTGTAAGCAAATGATCCAAGGAGATTTCTGATGAAAGCAGACCCAACAGTAAAGTACACAAAGACACTGGTTCCCTCCGGGGGACGGAGGAAGCCCCAGGAAGACTAGGGAAGGGAAGAGGCACAGAGAGATCTCAGTTCACATGTTTCTTAGGATGTGGCCTCACCGAAGGGACTTTTGGAGATTTTGACATCCAGAAACATGTGTTAGAGCAGAACAGTCGTTGGAAGCCAGTGAAGCCACCCTTGGTTTTCCACCCTTGATCTTGCAAGACCATGACTTCAGAGTCTTACCAAAATTTCAAAAGCCAGGAGTGTTGTCTGGCGTCTCCAGTTAACAGCGCACGACACTGGGCAAGCCAACCCCCTGAGTCTCAGTTTCCTCAGCTGTCAAATGGGGATGACAGAAGGATGATGGGGAATAACGGAGACCATACATGCCATGTCTGGCAATTGTTTAATTGGGTTTTCCTGAGATTTTATTTATTTATTTAATTTAGAGAAAAACTGGGGAAGGGGCAGAGGGAGAGGGGGAGAGAATCCCAAGCAGGCTCTGCACTGAGTGTGGAGCCCAAAGCGGGGCTCAGTCTCACAACCCTGAGATCATGACCTGAGCCGAAATCCCATGTCAGACACTTAACCAACGGAGCCACCCAGGCACCCCACCGTGTCTGACAACTGTAAGCCCGCAATAAATGGCAGCATCAAAAAAGAACAATAACAGCAATAACAACGCCACCCAGATGTCCCAACAGCTCCTCCTCCCAGAACCACTACTAAACCATCCTCCTAACCAATGCTCTATACACCCTTCTGAAAGATGTTTCAAACATCCCATTCCAGAATACAAAACTGTTCTTAAATGAACCTAACCTCAACTTTTCACACACCTGTGTCCTCAGATTCACCTGTGGTAAAGATGGGAAACCATCAGGCATGATCCTGCCCCCTCTGTAGGGGTCATCTTGGGGGTCATTCAGAGGAACAACAATGTTGGAGCCCCCGACAAATGGACTCTCAACTTCCAAGAGAGAAATGGGTGTGGCAATGTGATCAGACCACAGAGGGGATGAAGGGAAGCCCTCTCTGGGACGGAGCAGACCACCCCCACCCAAGCCTGGTTCTGGCTTAGAAGCCAATCAGCTGGAAGAAGGACAGCAGCTGACTGGGGTGGACAGCCTGTGCCCTCCCAGACACCAGAGAGCAGGGCATGGGGTCCGGGGACTGCCGCTGGGTGGCTGCCACAGACAATGCTGGGGGCCAGCTTCCACTGCTGAGCTGTCTGCCTGAGAGCACCAGTCTTTGTCAAAAGAATGGATTTGTGCAGCTCAGACCCCACAGGGCTTGGGCATTGTGGACCTGTCTGTCTGCATTTCAACGCCGGGCTTCACCCTCTGCTGAAAGGGATCCTCTGGTCACACAGGCATCCAGAGCGGAAGCTGCAGCAATATGCAGCCTCGCCCTCTCATGCCAAGAGTTTTGTACGGGTCAGGCCAGAGCCCTGCACTGGAGACAGTGGAGAGATCCATAGGAATCAGAAGACCAGCCCCTGTCTGCAGACAGCTTGCTGTCTAGCCTGGAGAAGGAACTCACAGCATCTAAAGTAACAAAGATAAGGCACTGTCTCTCCTGAGCTCTACCATTCTCGTACCTGGTAACTTTACACTCGCTCAGCATTTCCTAAAATGGGCATTGAAAACCAGAGATCCCCCTGCAGGCCAGCCTCTAGGAACCAGAAGACGGTCAAGCTACTGGTGCTATCCGGGGAAAATGTAATGGAACTGATCATTCACTACCTCCCACACATTTAAAAGGTAGAATGAAGGATATGTTCCTACTCGTCGTTACAACCCAAGTGGCTAAACCCAAAGTCTGTGTATAAGTTACACAGACTGCCTTAGGTTCTTCATCTTGGCTAATTTTCATTTGATAAGGTGTGGTTCAGCTCGCCTAACGTCTTCTCGTTATTTGCAGGTTTTTTTCTTTTTCTTTTTTTTTTAAAGACTTTTAAGACTAAATAAATTATTTATTTGACACAGAGAGAGATCACAAGTAAGGCAGAGAGACAAGCAGAGAGAGAGGGGGAAGCAGATCCCTGCCGAGCAGAGAGCCCGATGTGGGGCTCGATCCCAGGACCCTGAGATCATGCTGAACAGAAGGCAGAAGCTTAACCACCGAGCCACTCAGGCACCCCTATTTGCAGGTTACTTTTTTTTTGAGCCTTTCATAGTTTTATTTATGTATTTTTTATTTATTTTCAGCATAGCAGTATTCATTATTTTTTCACCACACCCAGTGCTCCATGTAATCCATGCCCTCTCTAATACCCACCACCTGGTACCCCAACCTACCACCCCCCCACAGGTTACTTCTTATAAGGTGTGTGTCTCTTTGTTCATTGTTGTTGTTGTCCCTACTGTCTCACACCATAGCCCCAAGGCACAAAAACAGATCAAGTGTTTAAAAGAAATTCACTGTGGCATAAAGGAATAAAAATGATGATGGAAGGAGTGACATAGAGCATAGTCAGAATGGCGTGATGGAAACACAGACGACATCAGGAAAGAACATCATAATCACTAACAGCAAGCACAGCCTCCGTGGGAATACGGACTGAGAACGGAGTAGGACTGTGACTAGGAAATCTGCAAATTCATTCATCTCCTATACGTTGCCAGAAAAAGAAACCCATGAACAGGAATTATGGCAATTTGTGTCTTAAAATCGAATTTCATAAAAAAAAAATATTAAAAAAAAAAAATCGAATTTCACTGGAACACTGACGGATCCACCCAAATCTCTAGGGGAAGTCTCAGTTAAGAAACTATTAAATCACTCACAGATCAATCAACTGAATTTTGTAAAGCACGTGCAAAATCATATTTTCCAAAGGGAAAAAAAAAAAAAGATTTTGTCACTAAAGATGAAGAAGAAACCAAGACGTCGAGGCATCGTTCTAAATTATACTTGAGCAGCAAAAACAGTTCACCCTATTTCCAGGATCCCAGTGGGGGTGGGGAAGGACTTATGGATAATGACAGATGTTGGGCTTAGAATGAAATTGCACACTCTTATTTTAATATATTAGTAAATTCCTTTATCAGATGATACTGCTGGACACCGTACTATCAGTGCATAGGAGCAACTGACATTTTCACTTGTAATTTGTCTAAACCAGTAGTTCTCAACTAGGGCCAGTTTTTCCCCCTCCCTCCCTCACACACACACACACACACACACACACACACACACACACACACATCAAGGGAACATTTGGAAATATCTACAAATATTTTTGGTTGTTATGGCTGGAAGTGGGGGGGTGCTACGAGTGTCTGTGTGTAGACGCCAAAGATGCTGTCCGACACCTCACAAAGCAAAGACAGTCCCCCACAACAAAGAATTATCTGGCCCAGAATGTCAGTAGAGCTGAAGTTGAGAAACTCTGGTGTAAACCACTAATGTGCAGAATATGAGTCAGCTATAGGGACAGAAAGAGAGAAAAAGGGAGGGGAAGGAAGGGCCATAAAGACTGTAAAGACTTTTTTTCTGTCTTTTCTTGAAAATCCATGCTTTGGAAGGAGATACGTGGTTAAGGATTATTTTTGATTCATAGTGTTCTCAAAGGATCTTGGTGTCCATATGATGAGGAATTGGACGTCCGCACACCATCCTACTTGATTGGCAGACTAGGCCAACAGGTCTCCTCCATCATGACTCAGTGTTGAAGTAAATCACAAAAACTGTGCATATGGTCAACTTGTGGTCACTGAAAGTTCATCTTTTAAGCTTTTCTCGTGAGGAGATGAGCCCGAGTTCGAGATTCTCCTTGTCCACCCTGCAAATCACAGGCGCTCGGAAAGAACTCCTTTCTTGAGGATTGGAAAGGAGTGTTTAAGTTAAAACTTGATCGAGGATGGATTTTCAGGGCAAAAGCTACATCCCCCTTGGAGCAAATAGGGTTTAGAAGCGGGCTTGCTGCCTGCCTTGGTCCCAGATGGCCAGCACAGGAAGGGGGCTCTCTCCTGTGGGATTTCCAAACCCATCTGGGGGCTCTCTTACTCCCCACCACCCCATGCTGTGGAGTTAATATTGTGGAAGAGGGCAGGGGGCCATCTTCTCTCTCACCTCTCTCCTCCATACCAAAGAGAGTTTCTAGTCTCCCCTTCGGTGAGAGTACTTCCATTCCCCAATGGGAGAGTGGCCGCCAGGAGGGTTGAGTTATCACTCCTGCATGGGGTGTCCAGACAGCTGAGCTCCTCATAGAGTCCTATAAACCCCAGGGGTCAGGGAAGCAGCCATATGCCTCCACGGGAGCAGACAGGGGACTGAGGACCAGCAGCCCGAGGTGTGAGGGCCAGGACACCTCGACGATGCCTCGACGTCTTGGTTTCTTCATCTTTAGTGACAAAATCTTTTTTTGTCAAAAACAGGCACAGGTCAAGGTACTGCATGACTTGCAACTGGATAGGGATGAAGATAGGACGTCCGTGGGTACCGGTGCAGATTTCAACATCCCTAGGACTGACGCCTTTCCCCACCACCCCCCTGCCCATGTTAGATAATGGATGACGGCACTCAGACTCCTTTCCAGAAAGACAAAGGAGGTGGGAAAACCATAGATTTGAACTTCAGAAAGAAAGAAAGAACCCCAAAAAATTCCTGACGTGATTGAGTGTACACTGACTCAGAAAGGTTGTGTTGTCTATGTTCAGGTACAATGGAACCTCCATTTCCAGAACTTAACGATGCCAGGAACACTAGTATAATGGTTACAACACACGGAGCTCTCTTGCTTGCAAAGCTAGGGACAAAGATTGAAAATGGGAGTTCCCCTAAGCCCCCGAGCTTGGTGGAAATGTAGAAGGAAGGTGTGGATTTCTTTCCTGTGGGGTGTGGAGAAGAAGGTTCAAGAGAGGGAATACTTGCCCTTGGGGCCCTGGCCATGCCCGACAGTTAAAAACCTAAACCTGGGGACAGCTGCTCTTGCCTTGGCTCTCCTCTCAACCACCACATGACCACATGCTCCACGCCCTGGGCGAGGAGTGCTCTGGCCCCGGAGACAATTGGAAAGCACTGAGAAAAAACATCTGTAATTTAGAACATTTCCTTGGAACAAATTATTTGGGCGTTGGGGTCTTCAGAAACGCTAGGATTTCCTTTACAGGAACCAGGAACTGGAAAAGAGTCATTCCACGGAGCCTGTGGGTTCGTCTCAACAGTCAAAAACAAGCAGTCTCCAAACCCATCCTGGAAGTGCCATCCACACGTAAATCCCCAGAAAGCAGCAGAGCTCCTTCCCTCTGGGTGAGCAGGAAGGGACAGGCGTAAAGATACAATCACAATATTTCCAAAGCCATCCTTTAAAGCTTACTCCAAAATTAAGCACACGCCCACATAAAACAACAGAGTACAATGCCCATCAAATGTGAGAGCCGAGATGTGCTTCCAAAATTATCCAGTCTGGCGACCTCATTCTGCAAATAAGAGCTCAGAGACCCAGAGACGACATGCCCTAATCTTTGTGACCAAGTGAGCTATTGGGAATAACACAGGGAATAAAACACCCATCCTCTAATTCCTAGTGCAGAACTGCTTTTTCTTCTTTGCGAACTCTTCTTCAAAATAAAGCCCATGTCAAATTTGTTTTTTGTTGTTTTGGTTTTTTGCAGGGTTTCTTGTTTATGTTTTTGTTTTTGTTTTTGTTTTTTCAGTACTGACCTCTTCCAGGATGACAGACCGCAGGACAAGGAAAGAAAACACAACAGTTTGATCTGGAAGGTGCCAGAAGGGGCAAAGGGATCCAGTCTGGTGGGCACTGGCCCCAAATGAGAAAGAGACCTAGTCCTGATAGGCTAAAGCACTGGTTTTTAAATGTTTTCGATCAGCTATCATTTAAAAGTTTGAGCAAATGACTTTACTGGATGGCTCAGTGGGTTAAGCCTCTGCCTTCAGCTCAGGTCATGGTCTCAGGGTCCTGGGATCAAGCCCCTCATCGGGCTCTCTGCTCATCGGGGAGCCTGCTTCCCCCTCTCTCTCTGCCTGCCTCTCTGCCTACTTGTGATCTCTATCTCTCTCTCTCTTTTTCTGTGTCAAATAAATAAATAATTCTTTAAAAAAAGGTTGAGCATCAAATTATAGAAAGATATACTGTACCAATATATTATATATATTAAGCAGGTGCACCAAAAGATAGAATGAATATATATATATATATATATATATATATATATATATACTATATATATTAAGCAAATACGCCAAAAGATAGAAAACTTTTTAGGTTAATATTTCTAAACAATAAATTTGAATGTAGGTTGACTTAGTAAAGTCTGACATTATAACAGATATCCCACAATTTCACTGGCTTGGCACAAAGTTTGGTCCTTGCTCATGTCATGGTCCCCCATTGCATGGTCAAGGGAGCTCTGTTCCTTGGGTTCACCCGAGAATTCAGGATCCTTCCATCTCGGGCCTCTTCTTGTCACCGAAGCCCAAGTTCATCTGCCCCATGGCTCAAAGGGCCAATACTCTAGAGACAAGTTTTGACTGGAAGGAATGTGAGTGTGATTCAGGTAGCTGGCCACCTGGGGAGAAGGCAGACTCTTGTCCAAAGGCCAACTCCAAGGCTTCTGCCTGGCTCAGAGATTTTTTTAAAGGGCTTTCATCAGTTAAGGGAAGGCAGTGATGACATTTCTTGAGTCCATGCAGAGTCGATGATGCGAGCTACAGAATTATCTCGGTGCTCAAGGGTGTGCAAGAAGTTCTAGTTTCTCGGTGCCCAGAAAGGGGGTTGCGAGAAGGTCTGGTTCCTTGGCACCCAGGAGTTTGTGCAAAAGTACTCTATTCTTCCTGCAAAGCAGAGCAAATTCTTCAGATACATAAAGGGAGGTCACTAAAGTCATTTGTATGACCTTAAAAAAGAAAAACATTTAGGTAAAAGATTGCTAGGCTAATCAGAAAACTAAGGGGGCTTCAAACAGACTTGCTGCCCTTGGTGGCTTGAGGACATTCTGGTCCTTCATTCTCCAAGGCCAGTGGTCTGCAAACCTCAAAGAAAGTTAGTTAGTTCTTACCTTTCAAGGGCTTTAAGTCAGCAAGCAAGAAGTGTGTTACCTTGAAGCAAGTTAACCCTTAAGACCAGCTGGAGCTACTATATTCCCTCTTCTGGGGCCCTGGGATTCTCTTCATTCTTCTACCAGCGGAGGGGGAGTGAAAGGGAGTCTTGAAGACTACTCAGTGGGGTGGAGGCTGGGGTAAGAAAAGATCCGGAAGGAGGAGCATTATGGCAGCAAAGCTGTCCTCATTCCATGGGCCCAAATGAAGTCACATGGTTCCAGCTAACCACAAGGGGAACTGGGAAATGTAGTCTAGTTCATGCCAGGGAGGAAAAGGCAATGGGGTTTGGTGAACACACAGCAAACTCTGACATAGAAGTTCAAGTCTCCCCACCCCCCATTATGCCCAAAGAGTGGCTGGTCACCCTGAGAGGTACATGTGTCCCCACTTCCTCATCAATCTAGAGATGTGGGTGAAGACTGACCCAGTCACCTCCCTTTCCTCTCCCACAGAGCAGGACCCCCAGAGAAGAGCCAGATTAGGGTAACATACGAAAACGTAAATAATAGCTAAGTACTGAGCACCAACCGATGACCCAAAGAGGTTGATGCTATTATTACCCCCATTTTTCCTATTAAAAAAAAAAAAAAAAAACTCAGAGAGATTAAATAACGTGCCCCCAAATCACACAGCAGCAGGGATGGGACTTGACCTCACAAACTGGTTCCAGAGCCCGGGGGAAAATGGAAGAACAAGCCCTCCAGGTGGGGAGAGGGCAGGGGAGGTGCAGGCTGGGGCTGGCGTGAGGTGGGTGGTGCAGGGAGAGGAGACAGCCAGGATGGGTCTGCGGCCAGATGCTGGGCACCAGAGAGATAAGGGAATGGAAGAAAGCAGGGATGAGCCTGCAAAGTCAGGCTGTTGCAGCTCACGGAGAAAGCATGTTCTCTAAGTCCAGGATTCTGGCCATCCGGGTAATGCCCTTTGTCTGCTAGAGCCCCTTTCATGTTGGTGCCTCTCCTTGATTAAGCTCAGGAAGACCACGGGGGAGTAAGGTGGCAGCCCAGGAATGGTCACGGGCTGCCCAGACTGCCCAGCTGCTCCCAGAGTCTACACTTACTGCGTCCCCAGGGCAAACTCAGTCTTTCCTCTGTCTTGAAACCCAGGGTGTGAGTTAGGATCCTTCAGTCTCAGCCAGCAGGAAGTGGCCTCTGGCTCTCCCAACGGTGTGGTACTTTAGCTGCCTTCTAAAGAGCCCACCCCGCCCTGGGACCTGCTCTTCCCAGGTGGAGAAGCCCTGGGTTGATGGCTACAGGGCAGTCAGCACATTCCCCTTGTTTTGGACTCCAAACCAATGAGTGTTTGAGTGTTGCTTCTGCTGTAACTGACTGTCCAACCTCAGACAAATCACTTTGAGGATCTGTGCCTCAGTTTCCCCTGGCAAAATGAGCTTAGAAATGTGATGACTCATACCCCTGAGGAGATTCCTGAATAACTCTGTGTCTCTTCACCTCAAAATCGCTGAGTCCTTTCCAAGTGGATGAATGGATCTCCCTCTGAGGATATGTCGGGTCATAATTTCCACTGAGACACAGACATGCGTGGGGTCTGCCTCCAGTGAAGAGAGGTCCATCTCTGCCAACGCCCGTGTGCTTGAAGACGTCACAGAAGCCACACTAACACCATCACAGAGCTTCCTTGCACTGACGGCTGTTAACTCCCCCCCTGAGGAAAACCTCTGCTGGTTGGAGCTGCCATCTTGTTCAGGGATCCCACCTGGACTATGGCCTCAGTTTTAAGAAAGAAGCCTTTTTGGCCTCTATTTTGATTTTTTGAATTGTCCCACCTCCCAACCCAGCAGGTATCATTTGCTTAAAACAATTTGTGTTGGCGACGACCCAAGTGGGTAGGAAGTGTAACGTCCTACGGTGCATCGGAATGCCATCGACCCACCCTAGTACACTTTGCCAGACTCTGTCACCCACGTAATCCCACTTAACGCCCCAGTAGTCCTGGAGGAGCTCTGTCCCCATCTCCACTGCATGGATCACAAAACTACAGCACAAAGAATGAGAGTGACGTGGTCAAGATCACAGAGGCCGTAGCATCAGGTTGAGCCAGAGCTCAAACCTTATCATCACTTGACGCCACGTTATACCTCATCTGGCCTCATCAGCAAGAAAGAAAGGTCCCATAAGCCAAGGAGAGGTGTGCTAAGTGAAAAGAAAAGGTAAAGGGTAAGTGAGGGGCACACAGCCATGGAAGGTCTGATGGTCCATGCCAGATAATGTGTGACTGCTATTAAGGTAGACTCTTCATTATTTGACCTCTTTGAACTTGCAGAATTGTGTTTCATTCTACAATTCATTCATTGCAACCATGAGAAGCTGTTGGAAATTATCGTGCGTGAAAATATCTTGCAAGCTCTCGAGGATACTTGCAATTATTCATCGTTAAGCCTCATGAGAGAAGATGTAAAAGACCCACATTGTGCCCTTTTGGAACTTCTAACTTGTTTAACCTATAGTATGTAATTCCTCTAAATTTCTTAACCAAGACTTTCTTCCTATAACTGAAACAGTAGGAAAGTGCAGGATAGAGCTGATGAATTTCTGTCAGGGTTTTCCCAGAGTCTGTCCCTGCTCAACCATCACTGCCCCACCCCATTGACCCATTCCAACTTGGGATTCACTATGATCACTAGATCCTCTTCTTCTGTCCTTTATTCCTCTTGGAGTTCATTCTGACCACTTGGAGATTATTTAGTTCCACATCCACGATGCCCACCTCCCAGTCTTGAGCTGACCTGGCAAACTATTGACAATTTCTATTTCATCTAATGTGTCTCTGGGGAGAGAGTTCGGGAACACCATACGTGTGGAACCGGCTGCAGCATGCCTCCAACTGGAAGCCTTATGACCTGCTACTAATAACCCTTGCTCAGGGAGTCTCCCGGGGAAAGTAGGACAGAAAAGAGGGCCTTACAAAAAGTCAGCTTAGCCTGGCCTGGTGGTTCGGCCTCACAGCCCTGCACCCTTCCTTCCCACACAATCCTACCAAACAGCTTCCAGGAACAGTAACAGAAAGATGAAGTTATCCACAGAGAGGCGGCCAGTAGCAAGCTTGAGGTGAAAACAATGGGATTTAGGTGGAAGGGTGGGAAACTGATGGGATTTGGGGGGCCACCCACCTGAGAACAGGTGTAAACACAGACTGCCCCCTTCCTCTCCATCTTATATCTATGAAGGTATTTCCTGCTGCAGGAGGAAGAAAGAGAACCAGACCTCCCTCCCCAAACCCAGGAACCCTCACCGCTTGAGGCATGGCCCCCCAGAAGGTGTGCGGGTGGCCCGTCCCCAACCCTCATCTCTCTCCGACCTCCTTCCCCACCCAGAGGGGTGTCAGACCTCATTTGCTGTTTGCAGCCTACAAGGCACTGAATAGTCAAATCCATCATCATGAAGGCCCAGAAAAAAATAAAATAAAATAAAATAAAATAAGGATGAAATCCAGGGTAGGAATCATAAAACACAGATCTTTTCTGGAATTGGACCCGGTCACCCTTACCCATGAGTCACCCACAGAAGCAAGGGTATGTCATTCCGTGAACTGACAAAATCACATGCAGAGGAGGAAGGTGGCAGGCCTCCACCCCTTCCCTCTTTGTCCCTGCCTGGAAGGGACAGGGATGCCAGGAAAAGAAGGACTGGCAGGCAGAGTTCTGGGGACCCTGTCATGCCATCCTTTGTTTGCAGCTTTCTAGTTCACCGCTTCCTTCCTCCAGGCCTTGTGGGGGGGGGGGGGGGGGCGTCCCCTCCCCCACCACCGCGGGCATGCTGGGGGCTGCTGGGGGCTGCACTGGCCTAGCTAAGGGCAGAGGCACACCTTTCCAGGTAATGATGCCTGAGCTGGGGGGCATCTTTTCTGCCCTCCTCCCCTCCCTAGTATTTCAAGCTCCCTCCTTCCTCTCTCTCTCTCTCTCTCTCTCCCCTTCACTCTCTTCCAAGGAGATGAGATTCAGATTTGTGGGCTGTTGTTAATGCATTCCAGATGCCAGAAGCAATCTTGGCCCCAGCTCAGCAGTTCTGCCATTGGGCCTCTCCTCCCCCCAACCCCGACCCCACCCCCACCCCACTCCAACACCCTAAAGGGCATGGAGGAGAAAACAGGCGGGCTGGCGCCACCTGCTGGCAGCAGCCCGAAGCGCAGAGAAGAGGAAGAGGATTTTAGGGTGGGGCTGAAGGTTTCCGGTAACCGGCTCAATTCACAAGTTCTGGGTGGAAGAATCCGGTTTATCTGATGAAAAGTCCTTGAGGGAAAAGATTATATAAATTAGGACACTTCGGTCCTTAGAAATGAACAATGAACGGAATTGAAGATTTATGGAGCGCCTGGACAACCCTCTTTGTCTCACTTGCCACTTTGTTATGTTCTATTTCTTTCTTTCCTTTTTTTTTTTCCATTCTGGAATCCCAGCTGGGTTGCCTCTAATGTCAGATCCTGCGAAGGGTGGAGATTTTTGCATCCAGTCTTGTGTTCCACAAAATAAGCCGCAAGAAGACTCCGTGCAAATGAACCAGAAAGTCTGTGGCCTGGTGAAATCCAGTAGGTAGGGGAGGAGGGAGATTTAGTGTAAATGAAGCAAGTGGAAATAAATGGCCTGGGATTGTTGGGACAAAGTGCCCGTGAGGATTTCCCAGGCTAGCTAGCTTCTAGGCCATTGTTGAGCCAGTCAAATGGGAGGAGACATTTCCAAGATGGCGAATTATGGCCATGTCCTACCAGGAGTGGAAACGACTGGGGGTTAGGATTCCCCAAAGCTCGAGAATAAAGCCCCCGCAGCCAAGGAGTCAGGTTCCTCCGGCAGCTGGGTGCAGTAGCGCAGAAGCCTAGACCCTAATTTCTCTGAGAAAAGGATGAAGAGTTCAGTCTTCCGAGAGTGCAACCTTGGCCATGTGTGCATTTCTCCTGAACATGGTCCTTCCTATCCCCATCCGATCAGGCCTGACCCAGGACCCTGAAACCACCAGACCAGCCAGAGAAGCAGGAGGCCCAGCCTTCCAAACAGTGAAGCGTCCCTTTTATTCATACATCTTTATTTATGCATCAAGGACAAAATTTCCACTGGGGAGGGTTTTCTGCACTCTTTCTGCCTTGTCTTCCCGTCAAGAGACTTCTGTCTTTGCCGGCTTGTCCCTGTGCCTTGGTAACAGAGAACGTGGACAGAACGGGCAACGAGAGAAGCATAACTGGAG
The DNA here is from genome assembly GCF_022355385.1 of Mustela nigripes. NCBI lineage: Eukaryota > Metazoa > Chordata > Mammalia > Carnivora > Mustelidae > Mustela > Mustela nigripes. The sequence continues at coordinate 51,472,889 of NC_081572.1, read as the reverse complement.
CAGCGGTCACCGGCTTTCTGTTTCTGGCTAAGCCACCATGTACTTGGGTGATGATATGAAGTGGAGGGGTTACTTGGAGACAAGCGGCGGATGGGCAGAGCCTTTAAACAGGGTGTGCATGGAAGAGTCGAGAATGGGAAGGCTGGAGGTCTGCAGTAGGTCTGGAGACCAGTAATGTGGAAAATACTGAGAACACTTCAATGAGAGAAGAGATTTTTTTTTTTAAGTGATTTGTTGTGCATTTAGAATGTATTTCCTGGGGCACCTGGGTGGCTCAGTGGGTTAAAGCCTCTGCCTTCAGCTCAGGTCATGATCCCAGGGTCCTCAGATCGAGCCCCACATCAGGGTCTCTGCTCAGCGGGAAGTCTGCTTCGCCCTCTCCCTCTGCCTGCCTCTCTGCCTACTTGTGATCTCTGTCTGATGAATAAATAAATAAAATCTTTAAAAAAAAAAAAAAGAATGTATTTCTCTCCCCCATTCCCACCTTAGGTGGTTTCTTAAAGGACTAAACATCAGAATTACTTGTGAGCTGCCTTTATTCAGGGGGGAGAGAAGCAAGTGTTCCCTGTTTCTTTGAATCAGCATCATGGAAGATGGGGCCCCAGAGGCTCCCATCTGCATATAATGTATATATGTTCTCATATCCCATGTGATGACATATCCAATGTATATATGATCTCAGCCCTGAAAAAGCGTGGTAATAATAAGAGCTATAATCTCAGACCTTTTTTTTCTTTCATAGTTAAAGCAAACATGTCCAAAGGAAGAAAAACCATGACCATGTCAGTTTCTCGATCTATGATGTCTTCCCCAGACACCTGGAGGGAGACCTTTGGTCTGAGTTGCATAAGTGTTGATGAGATTCTCTGTGGGGTGGAGTTTATTAATGGGGTTTGAGGCTGTGGGATGTGTGGCAATGCTCTACCAATCTGGGCCAGTTGAACGTTGTGGTTCAGAGCACAGGGCCTTCAATTCTGCCCCCCCCCCCCCCGTCCAAAGCCCAGCAAGGTGACTTCTTCCCCATGTGACCCAAGCTAGTCATGTCTCTTCTTGGCACCTTGACTTCTTTGTTGCTAAGGTGGGGATAAAAACAGAACCGGTCCCTTGAAGTCAAGAGTCAGCCTAAGAAGTAAATGAGTGTCGTGGTGAAGTGGTTAGCACAGTGGCCACCATTTATAAGAACGTTCATTCAGTGTCAGCAGCTCGTGGGCACATGAGCTGAAGTGGGCACACTCCAGCCCTCCATGAACGTCTGTGGTCTAATTATTCACTTAGATCAACCCAGAGGCCATCTGTGCTTGTCTCGCTAGCTGACTGTGTCCCTCCACAGGGGAGCTCTTCTCTTGGGTCCAAGGAATGTCTGAATTGGGGGGTGATGAGGGGTCTGGCTCTGTCTCCTCGTCCTGAACCCAGTAACTCTGACTCTTTTCCACCTCCTGTAGCAGGTGTCCACTTCCCCTCATGTGAATGTGGGGAAGAGACGATGATGGCCAACTATTCTGGGCAACTGTGGTCTTTGCCCCCTTCCCAAAGCTTTTGGATGGAACAGAGAGATATCACAGGCCACTGATGTCCACTCAGAGCCCATGTAGGTGCCCCAGCAAGCCAGATTCTGCTCAGGCCCTAGAGTTGCCCACATGCTCTGCTCCAGCCCGGCCAAGGTCCCCTCTCATTTCTCGAGAGGCTGGGCTCCCACCTCCTGTCTGCTCTTCCATGGGGCTCCCAAAACCCAGGTTCCCTCCCTCTGGCTTTCCTGCTGCTTCTCACCACATCCAAAACTCCACCACCTTAGGGAGAAGAGTACCTATATGGGACCAGGAAAAATACCGCATAGTAGTTTACAAATGGATACGGCATTGTCGCAACCTTTCAAAATGCTTTCAGTGTTTTCAGACCTACTTCTTGGTCATGTCTTTTATGGCCATTTGCTGCCTCCTTATAATAAAAGGGTACATTCACCATCCAGTCCCCGCTCCTCCACTGTCTAGACAGCGAGCACCTGGCAAGTGGGGTGCACTCACCCAAGGAGGGGTCCGAGATGAGGCACTATGGTGTGGTCAGAAGATGTTCTAGCTTTGCTTTCCAGTTTTTTTTTTTTTTTAAGATTTTTATTTATTTATTTGACAGAGATCACAGGTAGACAGAGAGGCAGGCAGAGAGAAAGGAGGAAGCAGGCTCCCCGCTGAGCAGAGAGCCCGATGTGGGACTCGATCCCAGGACCCTGGGATCATGACCCGAGCCGAAGGCAGAGGCTTTAACCCACTGAGCCACCAAGGCACCCCTCCAATTGTTTTTATCTTATTTTTTTATCTTCCATTTTTACATCTGTTTTAGATTTAACATGGGAGAGCGGTGATGACTGTTTGCATGTATCCGAATGTGGAGGTACACAGTGTCAACGGTATGGTGACCTCTGTCCTGGCCCACATCTCCTGTCCATCATTCTCTGATCTGGCTCTAGATAATCTTTTCCTGCTTCATCAGCCCCCAGAGCGGTTCCCCTCCTGGCTAGGGTGGTATTTGCAGTCCCTAACGTCAAGCAGGACTAGGCACCAACCAGCCTTTGAAAGGACACCAGAGGCTCTGGTCTGAGCCTGCATTAACCCGTCAGTAGCTGGGCTGGAGAGATGATTGGGCTCCTAGTGGATGGAGGGGCAACCCAAGGTCAGGCATGCCCTTGGTGACTTGGAAGTATTTCAGAATGCTAACAGCAGCCCTGCGCACCCCCGACCCCTGTTCAGTGGCCAGTCCCACTGCAGCCACACCCTTCCTTCCAGTGAGCCCTGCAAACTCTGCAAATCTTGCCTGCCTTTGCACCGTTCCCTAAGAGTCAAGCGCCTTTCCACCTTCTCTCTGCCTGTTAAAATGCCACTTACCCTTCAAGATCTATTCCGGATTCTCCCGTCTCAGAGAAAACCCTGCGGGGCTCCCAATTAGGACCAAGCCCTCCTTCCCTTGCTCACAGCACACCCTCACATTTAGCACTTAACGCTTACGGTAATGTGTGCGACTTGTCGGCACTGGCTCTTGCTCACGCACGCGCTCTCTCTCCCCCCAGCCCTCTCTTCCCAGCTCGTACGCAAAGGAAACCCTATAAGCTCCTGGAGGGGAGCAGCTACCGTGTCTCCACAAGCCTAAGATGCATCATTATTTTATACCCCTCTAAGAAAGAGGTTGCCATTAGACAACATACCCTGATTTCCAAGATGCTGACATTGTTTTTAAGTGTGACGTAGAATGAATGAATGAAATGTGAGGGACGCTTGCTTGCGTGGCTCAGTTGGTTGAATGTCTGCCTTCAGTTCAGAGCGTGATCCTGGGGTACTGGGATCGAATCCCGCATCAGGCTCCTTGCTCAGTGGGGAGCCTGCTTCTCCTTCTCCCTCTGGGGCTGCCCCCCACCACCCCTAGTGCTCTCTTGCACTCTCTCTATGTGCATCAAATATATACATAAAATCTTTTTTTTTTTTTTAATTTTTTAAACAAATGGGAGGAGTGTCTGGGTGGCTCAGTTGGTTGATTAAGCATCTGACTCTTGGTCCTTAGTTCAAGTCTTCATCTCAGGGTTGTAAGTTCAAGCCCTGCATTAGGCTCCACTGGGCATGGAGTCTACTTTAAAAAAAGAGAAAAGGAAAGGAAAGGAAAAGAAAGGAAAGGGAAGGAAAGAAAAAAAAACAGGGGACACCTCGGTGGCTCAGTCAGTTAAGTGTCTGACTTAAGCTCGGGTCATGATCTCAGGGTCCTGGGATCTAGCCCGGCATCCTGCTCTCTGCTCAGCGGGGAGCCTGCTTCCCCCTCTCTCTGCCTGCCTCTCTGCCCACTTGTAACCTCTGTCTGTCAAATAAATAAATAAAATCTTAAAAAAAAAAAAAAAGAAAAGAAAAAAAAAGAAAAGAAAGAAATTCATGGAGCCCTCCTCACATGTCAGGTGTGGTTTGGGGAAGCAGTTCAGGGCGAAAGGACCCGAGATCCCAGGCAGAGTTCCAGCTCTGTGGTAGCCTGGATGTCCCCAGAGAGCTGCTTAATCCCTTTGACATTCCCTGGACTGAAGGATGACAAGCTGGTGACATTTCATATGTACAGACTGCTTATGACCACACCAGCAGTTTTGTATTTCTCTGTTTTATAAAAAAAAAAAAAAATACAAATGTATTTCTTAAATGGAAAACCAGCGTCCCTAGCCCCTTTGATTTTAAGGATAGTGGGAGGGGCGGCTCCCAACCCACCTCCCACCTCCATTCCACCTCTCACCCCCCACCCCACCCCCCACACGGGTCACATGACCTTAGACGGGACACTTTCTGCCTTTCATAGCTAAGGAAACGGGATCACAAAGTTGATCACAGGTACTCTGTCTACTAGAGGTATTTTATGGAGACAAACTGCAGGACTCGATGTCAAAGAGCTTTGGAAACCACAGAGCCAGACGAATGTGAGAGATTGTTATGGGCAAACAATGACATTACAGATTTGAAAGTGCTCGCTGCCCTCAAGAACAAGGACCCTATTCCACTCCAACGTATCCCCATAATAGACACAGAGTCCCTGCTCTCAGCATACGTCTGCCGCGCACGAAGCCTTCCGAAAATGTCAAAGTCATAAAGCGTTAATAGCAAGGCGTCGAAAAAGTTTCCCCAGCTTTCAGGAGCCCACTGGAACTGGTTTTCAATCTTAAAGAGTTGGCATCATTAAGATACATAAAATCCCAATCGAGTTTGCGGTGATCCAACAGTTCTGGCTCTCGGCACAGTTAATAAACTGGAAGACAGAGGCTTTTATCTAATGGGTCCCATTTTCCCATTTCTCTTGGCTCTGGTCAGAAAACTGGCCCAGTCCCTAAGCTTCTCCAAATCCGAGTAACCCTTGACTCCATTAGATGACTCAAGAACACCGTTATACTCTTCATTTTCACACTCGACAGTATTTTGTGACTCTGGAAAATGTAACTGGCTTGCAATGTCTAGCATGTAAAAGGTAGGCAATCTGCTATCTTTAAAGCGTAAGATCAGACTTAAATTACAGAAGCGAAAGGAAGACTCCAGGAATCCAGGATTATGGTTTCATGTGTGGTAATTCAGACCACTGGGTCTCCATGGACCACTTGTTAAAACACGGACTGCCGGGCCCCCATCCCTGAGCTGTTACTTAGCCCAGACTCTGGCAGGATACCAGAATCTGCCTTTCTGGAAATTTCCCAGTGATGCTGGTGCTCTTGGGACCCCTCTTTGAGGACAATGGCTGTTTACTTGCCCTGGCATTCTCCCTTGAGAATCGTGGTCTTCTTTTAAAACCAGACTCTGGGGGCACCTGGGTGGCTCAGTGGGTTAAGCATCCGACGCTGGATTTGGTCTTAGGTCATGATCTCAGGGCCCTGGGATTGAGCCCCACAGAGGGCTCTGCACTCAACAGGAAGTCTGTTTGAGGATTCTCTCTCCCTCTCCCTCTGCCCCTCCCCTGCTCACACTGTCTTGCTGACTCTCTCTCTCTGTCTCTCAAATAAATAAATCTTAAATAATAATAATAAGCCTAGAATCTGTCTCCCTGGGATTCCAAAGGGACTTTCCCTCTCAGGACCCAAAGAGATCTAGGTTCCCTGGGGAGAATCTGCTGATACCAATAACTACGACAGTGCGCACACACCCCTGCAATGCTTTAGGGGTTCATAAAAGAGGAGATGATGTCCTCGCATCTGGGGGTTCCCAGCTGGAGTGGGAAGTGATCTGCATTCCTCTAACCTGGAACTAGCGGGAAGCATTCCCTCTGTTCTGCATACCGATTATTGCATAAAAATTCTATACCCCTAAAAATACAGTTGACCCTTGAACAATAAAGGGGTCAGAGGCACAAACCCCCACGCAGCTGACAATCCATACATAACTTCTGACTTCCCCAAAACTTAACTACTCATAACCTACTGTTGACCAGAAGCCTTAGCAGTAATGTAAATGGTCAATGAACACGTATTGGGTATGTTCTGTGTACTGGATACTGTATTCTTACAATAAAGGAAGCTTAAGAAAAGAAACATTATTAAGAAAATCATAAAATATTGAAAATCGTAACATATCGAAAAATGAAAATATATTTACAGTGCTGTACTGATTTTTAAAAATCTGCCTAGAAGTGGACCCATGCAGTTCAAACCCACACTGGTCAAGGGTCAACTGTGTATATATGTGTGTATGTGTGTGTGCGTGTGTGTGCGTGTGTGTACATGTGTGCCATGTGTGGGTTTGTGTACGTGTGTGTGCACATGCATACATGTGTACGTGTGTGCGTTCATGTGTGTATGTGTGTGCATTGTGTGTATGGGTACATGTGTATGTGTGTGCGGGTCTGTATGTGTGTCATGTGTATGTGTGTGCATGTGTGTACATGTGTGCCTGTGTGTATGTGTGTATATATGTGCATGAGTGCATGTCGGTGTGAGTGCTGTGTGCATTTGTGTTGCATATGTGCACAGTCACGTGTCTCCACGTGTGTGTGTGCATACATATGCGTGTCTATATATGTGTGTACATATAACATACGTATAATACATATATTTATTAAAGGGCCCATCGAAGATCACAGAGACGTTTTCATTAAAGCAGCATACCTCCGGACACCTGGGTGGCTCAGTGGGTTAAAGCCTCTGCCTTCGGCTCAGGTCATAATCCCAGGGTCCTGGAATCGAGCCCCGCATCGGGCTCTCTGCTCAGCAGGGAGCCTGCTTCCTCCTCTCTCTTTGCCTGCCTCTCTGCCTACTTGTGATCTCTGTCTGTCAAATAAATAAAAATCTAAAAAAAAAAAAAAAGCAGCGTACCTCAGCATAGGAAATCCTGCGTGACACTCCTGCTTACCAACTCCTAAAACATCCTCTGAGTATCAAGCAAACCAACCCTACTACCATGACCAAAGTAAACGGGACCACAGGAAGGTGCCCAGGGTAGAAGCCACCCTGCATGGAGGAGAGCTGAGCCGACCGCCCTGCCTGGGGTTGCTGAAGGCGGGTAGGGTGAGACCCTGGGCACGTGCCCTCCCCTCCTGGGCTCTCATTTCTCTTTCTGCAAAACGAGGATGATGCAAACCTCCACTGGAGAAGGAGTGTCTTCGGGACCCCTGTCATGAACACAGTGACTTTCTGTTCTTCACATGCCACTCCTGGTCCCCTTTCCTCTGTGCTATGTGAAGAACTCGCCCGATCATCAGATTTGAGTCGGGGGTGGGGGGTGTCAGGTTCTCAGAAAGCCTGAGAACAGCCCCCCTAGGAAACCAAGGCAGACTCAGACTGTAGGGTCAGACTCAAATGGCAAAAGGAGCTCAGACAATGTCACATGGTGGAGTTTAAAAAGACGCATTTTTAAGAGCCTGGACTTACTGAGTCAGCGATCTGGAACATTCTCAAGAGACTAAAAATAGCCCCAAGAGTGGACTGAATTCTAAACTACGCCTTAAAAAACTTTCTGTGCGAAAACAATTGGGCATCTCTTCTTTAAAACGGCTCTGTGTTTTTCTTTATTGAGATGTTCACGACTGCAAATGAGAAGGATTTTAGGGGGGGCGGGGGGCGGTTCAAGCCTCAGGTGGGGCATGGAACGTCATGGCCCAGAGGGTCATCTGGTCCCAAGATTGTATCCAGCGGACCTTTGATCTCTCAAACAATTTACATTTTCAGAGCAAGACATTTTGAGGATTCTTTTTCAAGCATCAGCTTGGAGGACAAAGGGTCATCTTTAAGCAGCTGTTAGCAGCTGCCCCTGGCTTGGATCCGGGTATCACGTGCCTTCCTCGCACAAGAGATTTGTACCCAGTCTGAAGCAGGGGAAACAAGTATCTGCGTATCACCACCCTGGCCGCCTTCCCCCACCCGCCTCCCCTTTCCCCAATTCACACTAAAATACCCTTGGTCTCATGAAAGGCAGAAGTTCATGGTTCTGAAAATCTGAACCAGGTAAACCACTGTCTGAATCTCGGCATGAAGCAGAAGGACCTGGAGGGAAAAAGGACCTTCCCTGATTTTCCCAAGTATGCTCTGAATGCAGGGACAGACGGGGAAGGGGGTGCAGAGACCCCAGGTCTGTCATTAACAGGAAAACCCCAGCGATGGGAAGGGGCCTCCACATGCAACCAAGAGAACTTTCCTTCTGCCTTTCACGGGGTGCAGCACCTTATTGTGGACTAATGAACTTGAGTATGAACTCGGTGAAGGTGAGTGAAGTCCAGAGCCTGTGCATTCAACACCCACTTACTGAGCACTTACTATGTGCCGACCATGTGTTGGGTGCCAGGGATATGGAATAATAAGACAGGATACTGACCTTAAGGAGCACCCACTCAGTAGGGCACAAGGGTAGACACAGTACTGCAATTCACGGCAGGAGCTATAATCATAGAGGCACACAGGAGTGCTATGGGAGCAAAGAAAGAGCCCAAGAGCATCACAGTAGGCTTCCTGGAGGAGGTGGCATCTAAGCGCAGTCCTTCTTATTCATTATTTTATTGGGCTTTTTATTATAAAAGTTATAACCGGGGGTGCCTGGGTGGCTCTGTCTGCTCAGCATCTGATTCTTGATTTCGGCTCAGGTCACGATCTCGGGGTCGTGAGATCCAGCCCCACGTCGGGCTCCACGCTCAGCCCAGACTCTGCTTGAGAGTCTCTCCCTCCCGCTCTCTCTCTGCCCCTCCCCCGACTCATGCATACATTCTCTCTCTAAAATAAATTAAAAAACTGTTTTTAAAAACAATTGTAACTGGGGCACCTGGGTGGCTCAGTCATTAAGCGTCTGTCTTCTGCTCAGGTCATGATCTCAGGGTCCTGGGATCGAGCCCCGCCTCAGGCTCCCTGCTCAGTGGGGACCCTGCTTCTCCCTCTCCCACTCCCCCTGCTTGTGTTCCCTCTCTCACTGTATATCAAATCAATAAAGAAAATCTTTTTTTAAAAAAAGTTATAACTGGACTCAAGATACAAAAAGTAGAAAAATATACAGATTTATGGGGAAAAAAACGTATTAATCTTCCTCACACTGCCCACAGTCCCCACTTCTAATCTAATTAAGGTTAACAGTTTGGTAATCTGGTACAGGCCTTTGTGCACCTTTCACTGTGCTCCGACAAATCAACATGCACACGTTCTTTAAATTCTGCAGTAAAAATGCAGTTTGGTGCTGTGCACGTCACTCGGCTCCTTGGTCTTCCCAGGTAGCCCTATCTCAGCGGTTCGTCGAGAGGGAAACACGTGGGCCCAGACCTTCCTTTCACCGGCTGCACCCGGAGCAGCTGCGAGTCTTTCTAGCCCGTCTTTGCAGGCAGTGTTCAGGCCCCCGTGCATTTTCTTTACTTACTTGTATTTTTCACTCGCGTGTATTTCAGTTAGAAAGCTCACTCCTCTCAGGTGAGTGTGGGGGTCAGAAGCTGGACAGGGCAGCATACAGCCACCCTCAACTCAAGAGATCCAGGGACACGAGAGCAGACGGCCAGACAGGCTCAGAAGCGCACGCAATTTTTAATTCGCGCCTTTCACTGTCAGCCCTACAAATTAACGAGGTGGTTTTATGCAGCCCAGCTGGAATCTTGGGAAACACATCGATCTGATATGGGTAGGACGAGGTAGCAGACTGCCTTCCGGAGGTGGCAAGCCAGCCCAGCCAGTCCCTTCCCCATGCAGGTGGCCAAGGGAGGCGCTGGGCAGGTACACCTGTCTGGTCCGGGTGTGACCGAGCGCCGTGGGTCTAGCATGGCTAACCTGGAGTGGAAGGCGTCGGGCAGCTGGGGTGTGAGCTCTGCCCAGAGCAGCCTGTGTGATAAGACAGTCCGTATGTGGAGGCTGCCATTGTCCGTGATGCTCTGTCCCGAGCCGTCAGTCTGTCTGAGCCAGCTGGGGGTACACCTGACATTTTATTTCTCCTGGAGGTCATTGCCTGCCTGGATAAAGTCTTCTGCTTTGGCTTGGGCTGGGGATACCGGGCTCCCCTCACTGCTGCTGGGTCTTGGACCCCCGCATCCCCCCGGCAGTGTTCCCTTAGCTTGGCAAGAGGCCACGTAGCAAGAAGGTGGCGGACTTGAACCCAGGCTGCCCATTCCTGGCCGGCTCCCTAGCCCACCTCATACCAGTCCTTGCTATGCCGGTATGACAGGCAGGGTCGCTGCCCTGAGGAGCTCGCCCTCCCTCCTCTCAGCAAGCTCGTGGGACTCCTTGAGAGACAGAGACATGAGGAAGGGCAGCTGTGCTACATCAGACGTGAATTTTATGCTGAAACGCTGCCAGAGTCATTTCGATGCAGAGAAGGGTGGGAACGGAGTATTGTTTGGTTTTGTTTGTGGAGAACCAGAATCTAGAAAAGCCAGATGATAGAGGGCAAGTCTCCGAACGCCCAGCCAAAGCGTTGGGACGGTAACGATCCTAAAACCCAGTTTTTGTCACGCGCCTCCCTTGCTCTGGGGTCTCTCTGTCCGTGTGTCCAGGGTGACTGCAGACCTGAGCAAGGTGGGGGTTACAGATAAGCTGAGGCTCGGGGCCACCTCCAACAGGGGCACCAGCAAGGAGACAATGGCAAACGTGGAGAAGACAGCTCAGGGATTGTCGAGAAGGAAACCCAAAGGGTCTGGTAACTGGTGTGAGGTGGGATGAAGACGGTCAGCGTAGGAGTGTGCTCAGGCCCCAGTAACAAAGCAGCCCAGACCGGGGGCTCAAAAAACAGAAAATTATTGTCTCCGTTCTGGGGGCTAGAAGTCCAAGATCAAGGTGTCTGATAAGCAGCCCTCCCGTCTCTGGAGGCCTCTCTCCTTGGCTTGTAGACGGCCGCCTTCCCCCTGTGTGAGTCTGTGCCCGGATGGCCTTACGAGGACACCAGGCCTACTGGATGAGGCCCCTCATCGCTCTAACTTAATCACCTCCATAAAGGCCCTTCTCCAAAGACAGTCACGTTCTGAGGGGCTGGGGGTTAGGACTTCAGCCTATGAATTTGGTAGGGATGCGACGTGGTCCAGAAAAGCTAGCACGAGGACAATGGGCTCGGTTCCGGGAAGACCAGGTTTGAGACCTCCCCAGCATTCCAGCAGGCTGTACTGCAGATCTGGGCACAAAGCTGAGGTTGCATATACACCCAGAAGTTGCTTGTCTGCCCAGCTCAGCACACAGGCACGGCTTTTCACCCAGAGGGCGAGTCCAGAAATGCCACGTCTCTGTTCCACCGAGCTCTGACCAAACCCAAGTGAGTCAGTTCCAGCTCAGCAAACTGGAAAGAGACCGCTTCATAGGTGAGAGGGCCTGTTTAATAATTAGCCAGGCAGAAATCCCTGGAAGGCCTAATGAATGCCAGTCAGCTCCCTGGGATGCTCCTTCCTGCTGACCCCTTGGATTTCTCACCCCTGCCCCCATCACCCTGTGCCGATAAGAAGGGTTCTGTGGCCCCAGGACTGGGCTCCAGTCAATTTCACATCCCCTTCCCTTCACCCCTAAATGTACCTTTTTTTATTTTAGGATTTTATTTATTTATCAGAGAAAGAGAGCACAAGCGGGAATGGGGGGTGGGGAAAGGTGCAGAGGGAGAGAGAAGCAGGGTCCCCACTGAGCAAGGAGCCCAATGTGGGACTCGATCCCAGGACCCCAAGATCATGACCTGAGCTGAAGGCAGACGCCCAACCGACTGAGCCACCCAGGCGCCCCCATAAATGTATCTTACTAATATCTATATCCTTCCCGGCACCTAATACAGTTTCTTTCAGGCAGCAGTGGGCCAGTAAATACATGTTGATGGTCACACAGGCAGGACAGGCCTGGTCACTCAGAGAGGCACCACTGAGCCCTTAGGAGCTTGGCCTGTGGGTCAGACTTCCTAAGTCTGAGTTCTGGAGAATGAGCTGCTCCGTGCCTCGGTTCCCTCATCGTCTCAGATGAGCGCAGTACTCACCACAGCTGCTTCATACAGCCGTCACAGACATCAGTGGGGTGAGGCGTGTGTGTCCTGACTCCCATTCTCTATGGCTGCGACCTTATACACTGTATCAACATCACATCGACATCCATAAGGCATCCCTAGTGTTCAGAGCCCCTAAAACGTCCCCCTTGGCACCCAGCCAAACCTCCAGCATGCTCACCGTACCCCTGTAGCTCTGACGTCGGGAAAACAGATGACAGCTGGGCTCCCCAGCAGCTGGCGGAAAACACAGATCGTGACCAGACAGGTTATTACTGTGCCTCAGAGAATCGTGAGCACTCCTTCGGCCCCAGGATGGCAAATAGCAAGACACTATCAGTACTAATTCTGAATTGTCTCCGTTCTGGGGGCTAGAAGTCCAAGATCAAGGTGTCTGATAAGCAGAATTGGTGTTTCAGGAGAATTGCCATGGCCAAGGCTGAGCTTGGTGGACAAGAGCTCTGTGGTTGACTAGTGATGTCTGCCCGGGGCACGGCAGGGATGCAACACACCAGGCACTCCTTTGCAAACCCTTCTTCAGCCAAAGCATCCACGTCCATGCAAGTATGAAGAAGGCACCCAGGATCCATATAGTTTATTATGACATGGATATGACAGGTGTGGGGAAAGGCACACAAAAGGTGAGAAGTCCAATAAAAATATACATACTATTGATATGTGGGGGAAATTCCTGTTTTTTGTTTTTTTTTTTTTAAGATTTTACTCATTTATTTGACAGAGAGAAAGAGATCACAAGGAGGCAGAGAGGCAGACAGAGAGAGGGGGAAGCAGGCTCCCTGCTGAGCAGAGAGCCCAATGTGGGGCTCCATCCCAGGACCCCAGGATCATGACCTGAGCCGAAGGCAGAGGCTTTAACCCATTGCACCACCCAGGTGCCGAAATTCCTGTTTTAAAACCCTAATCAGTCTTGGAGACGCCTGGGTGGCTCTGCCTTAAGCGTCTGCCTTCAGCTCAGGTCATGATCTCAGGGTCCTGAATCAAGCCCTGCATGGGGGTCCCGGTTCAGCAGGAAGCCTGCTTCTCCCTCTCCCACTCCCACTGCTTGTGTTCCCTTTCTCATTGTGTCTCTCTCTGTCAAATAAATAAATAAAATCTTTTTAAAAAATTAAAAATAATAAAATTTTTTAATAATAAATTTTTTTAAAAGCCTTGATAGTCTGTTTTGAGTTTGTTGTTTTTTTCTATGGGGTGGGGTCTTCAGAGATTCTTACCTTTTCTCAATATTCTTCAAAACAGTCAGCTGGTGTCACCTGCCTCTATTTATAGAGTCCATGCTTTAAAAAAAAAAAAAAAAAAAAGCCATAGAAAGTCTTGAGAATGGGCCCCAGATGTCATTTAGCTCAGTCCCTTGGTCACGGCAAGAGCACTTCCGGCAACAGCCCAGCACACCTGCTCAGTCCCTACATCGGCCCAACGGGATAAGGCAGCTGGTCGAACCTGATCGACACGATTGCCAATGAGGTGTTTCCTTGGACTCAACCAAAGTCCTCTCCCTCAGATCTCTCACAGACCACCCTAATTCTGTCTCCCAGAGCCATCCAGAACATGAACACCTTGCTCAACATGACAGTCCTTCCAATCTCTGAACCCACGGGTACCCCGAGCCCCAGCCCCAAAACTTTCCTACTCCCTGCTAAACAGCCCCAGGACTACACCGTTTCCCAGGTCACCAGACGTCAGATCACCTGCTCGCCCTGGGCTCCCTTCTTTAGACCATTTTTGATCCCGGCTCTGTTCAGTTTCCTGCTCCCTGATCTCATTGTCAAAAGGGCCTCCAGGCAGAAAGCCAGGGCGATTATAAGGCTCACTTCATTTACTTCTCCGTTCTCGGGCACTGCAATTACACACTTCCTGATGTCCAATGCTTGGGAGGGGAAAAATGATTTCCTCTATCCTATCCAGTCTTCTGATGGTTTTCTATGGGAGGCTGAGTCTAGTCCTTGTTACCATATCATGCTAGAGGTGGAAGTCCCCAGAAAACATTTTTTTTTTCCCTACTCGTTTATAATATAAAAGTCTTCCTGAGGCTTTTTAGAGACTGGTCGATGTCAGGTCCCACAGACAATGCGCAGGAACGCCTGGTCCAGCAGTGTTCTGAAGGTTCTCCTCTGTCTGAATCTGTAGTTCTGTGCTCCCCAGGGCTCGAAACAGGTGGTCGTTTACTCCTACAATCCCTGCGAATCCAGCAGAACCATCGCTGTTTTGCAAACAAGAGAACCAGCTTGAAAAGACTAATGAGGTTAAAAGTGATCAAGGTGGCCTTGTCCTTCCGGGTGACACCAAGCAAGACGCTGATGCCTTTCCTGTAAGTCCCAGCCTCCCAAACACATGTAATGTTGAAGTTTAAACGGAAAAATACAAGTGCTTTCTGAAGTCACTGTGACCTTAACTGACCACATATCTTTTTCTAAAGCTTCAGTGTGATCCTTTTTCAAAACTGGGCAAAATGGGGCACCTGGGTGATATAGTCAGTTAAACAGCTGGCTCTTGATTTTGGCTCCGGTCGTGATTCAGCGTCATGAGATCGAGCCCCAGGGCAGGCTCATGCTCAGCAGGGAGTCCGCTTGAAGGTTCTTTCTCCCTTTCCCTCTACCCCTCCCCACCCCTCCACTTGTGCACTCACTCTCTCACTCTGAAAATAAATCAATCACTCTTTTAAAAAAAAAATTGGGGGCAAAATGGGAGAATTAGGGGTGCCTGGGTGGCTCAGTGGGTTAAGCCTCTGCCTTCAGTTCAAGTCATGATCTCAGGGTCCTGGGATCGAGCCCCGGGAGGGGCTCTCTGCTCAGCAGGGAGCCTGCTTCCCCGCTTCTCTCTCCGCCTGCCTCTCTGCCTACTCGTGATCTCTATCAAATAAATAAATAAAATCTTTTTTAAAAAGTGGGAGAATTATCTTCTAAAAATATAAAGAACCAAACAAACTCAAGAAGAGACAAGACATGCTTAAATTCTCAATTAAGAGCGGACACCCTTCTCTTGGATGTGGAGGTATGAGACAGATCACCTAGAAAGCTCCCCCCAAGGGAGTACACTTTTAACCTAATTTTTGGTAGATGCTTCTACCATCTGGGAGGCATCCACTATTCCATCTCTCCATTTTGTCTTGTTTTGTTTCTCTTCCAGAAGGATACACGCAGGGCTGGTCTTTCAGTGGCCATACAGGTACCAAGAAATCCACTCTTCCCTAATTCAGGCAGGTTTTGCTGCTTGGAAACCGTTGTGCCTTTGTTCCAAAACATGAAGTTGCAAATAAGCATCAATGGCTGAAAAGACATGCCAGCAGAAGCCAAAAATCAGACAGTAAGTACACGGTGTCCTACAAGGACCCCCACGGGTGGCAGCGCCAGCTGGCCATGACCATTGGTGGCTTTATCCTTATTTCCCACTGCTCCATCCCCCAAAGAAAGCCCCCTGTGATTTGAGAACACGGGAAATCTGCAGCCTAGCCCCAGTCCAGGCCTGAACACAGGACACGTATGTTCGTTCACTTTTGCCTGCGCTGCTAGCTGGCGGGTACCCAGTAAATGTTTCTTGCCTGCCCTGAGGTGTCCGGCCTGGGGCTATGCACTGGGAATATGAACGTGAACAAGGAAGCTAGGATCCCTCCTCCATCGAGTTTACAGACAACTGTTGGAGTGTGACGGTTAGTTTCATGTGTCTACTTGGCTGGGCTACAGAGACCTGTTATTTAGACAAACGTGATTCTCGGTGTCACTGTTGAAAGTATTTTGTACCTGTGATGAACATCTACAATCTGTTACCTTTACGTAAAAGAGATCCCCCCGGGGAACGGGAGTGGGTTTTATCCAATTAGTTAAAATGCCTTCAGAGCAAAACTTGAGCATTTCCGGAAGAAAGCTGGCCTGGAGCTTGCAACACGAGCTCCTGCCTGAGGGTGCTGGCCGCCAGCTGCCCTGTGGATTCGGGACTTGGCCAGCTGCTGCCAAGTGCATAAACAGCCAGTTCCTTGACATGCATCTGTGTGTATGTGTGTGTGTGTGTGTGTGTGTGTGCATGCGTGTCGTGTGCGTGAACTAGATACACAAACATCTATAGAGACTTAGTTCATGGAATGTGTCCTACTGTGTAGACATGGAGATGTAAAGATATAAACAGAGAGAGCGAGAGATGCACTGATCCCTTCTGCTGCTCCTGTTTCTCTGGAGAACCCTGACTGATCCAGGGAGACTCCCACGTACACAAGGGATCACTAGGCAGTGTCCTAAGTGCTATGACCAGGAAGCAACATCTGTGATCGTGGAAGCCTGAATCAGACGTTCCAGATGGGAACCTCGCATTCATCGTGTACCAGATGCACCATGACCCTGGGTCAATTCCTACATCCTCTAAGCCTCAGTTTGCTCGCGTGCAAACTAAGAGAGTATCCCCCTTGTGGGGTCGTCGCAAGATCAACGAGGGTAACACTCTTCCTCGTGAACACTCTCAGGCGGGAGTAGGAGGCCAGGATTTAAACTCAGGTCGGCCAGGCTCTGATGTGTGTACCCTTATTGCTCTGTCAATGCACTTGGGGGTTTGTCCTCCAGCAGACACTTTGCCGCAGACAACCCACATGTAGCCGTAGCTTCGGCTCTGCTCTGCAGAGATGCCTCTTAAATTTATTGTACTTTTGGCCCAATCCTAAGGTGGAATTCCAGGCTCCAATACAAGCCGGTACTTGGATGTGACCACTGAATTCAAACTCAATGTATCCTATCTATCCATCCATCTGTTTATTTATTTTAGAGAGAGACAGCAGGAGCAGGAGGGGCAGAGGAGAGAGAGACTCTCAAGCAGACTGTACTGAGTGTGCAGCCTGACATGGGGCTCAATCTTACAACCCTGAGTCACACCCTAAGCTGAAACCAAGAGTTGGATGCTTGGCCAACAGTACCACCTAAGTGCCCCAAACCAACGTATCTTAAATTCAAACTCCTCTTTCCCCACTGTGGACCAGTCCTAGCTTCATCTCTGTTTGTATGACTCTGGGAAAACCACTGACCTTCTAATCCTCGGAGTTCGATGTGGGGGAAGGGAAAAGTTGGCAATATAAGGAAAGCAGACACATCACAGATAGTTCTCAACGTTTCCTTGTGTCCACAGGACCTTATCTCTGTGTCTCGTACATTCTAGGTCCATTATTCTATTTACTCCCCCAGCATCTATTAATCAGCACTGATTTTAATTAATCGCACCACAGGAAACAGGGATTTAGTCTCAACTCACTACTTGCAGGCTAATTTTCCAGGAAAATCATCATTTTCCATTAAACCAAAATAACTAAGGCAGCGCTGCATTGGGACCGTTTCACTGACATTTTATGTTGATGTACTGCCATCTAGTGGGCAGTGTGCACATTACAAGCAAAAAGAGGGTGGGGCGCCTGGGTGGTTGAGTCAGTTAAGTGTCTGACTCCTGATTTCCACTCAGGTCATGATGTCATGGGTGTGAGACAGAGCCCTGCGTTAATTTTCTTTCTCTCTCTCTCTCTCTCTCTCTCCCCCCTATCCACCCTCCAACTCAAAAAAAAAAAAAAAAAAAAAAAAAAAGAGGGAAAATAGCGGGCAGAGAAAAGCAACATCCTAGAAGAAATGTTTACAGTTATCAAGATGAATCCATGCACGACATTGTTGGATTTCAACAACCATCTGAAAAATGTAAACAACAAGATGTCTTTTACATATAAATTATAAACGAACACGATAGCAAGTTGCCAGCTCAGATAATCTTATGATCCCTCTCTTGTTCTAAGCAAAATGGGAAATAAGAGATTCAGCATTCTTTCCTGCAACTGACTGCTTTGCTACATTTGAATTCTCTGCGCCGTATGTTGGATGGGAATCTAAATTAAAGAAAAGCCACTCAGCTAGGGATTAGAGTTCCTGACCATTCCTTTCACTAGCTAGGAACTCTGTTTTCGTTTCTGAATCAATTACCATTATCACATGCTTACCATGAGCTGGGGGCCATGCTGAATATTTTATGTGGATTATCTCATTTAATCCTCGTGACTCCCTCCCCCTGCTAACTGGAAGGGTAAGGTGATCTCACACATTAGACTCAGCTTACTGACTCATCTATAAAAATGGGGTAAGTGACTTGTTCAAAGTCAAAACCAGGACACAGACCTGGATCCATGCCGCAGGTGTGTCTGAACCAAACACAGGTTCTTTGTGATTACATCTGCCCAGGTACGACACTCCTGCACAACTCCAAGAATGTTGTGAGGATGAAACAAGTCACAGAAAGCACTTTTTGGGGAAAGCACAAAGTCTGAAAGCTTATACATAAAACACCCAAACCACCACCATAGAGTGGAACATGCTCTATGTTCTATTAGGATAACCATTACTTTACAGAAGGATTTTTCGGTTATGGATTGCTTTTTCTCAGTAGTGACGGCCCCTCCTTCATTCCTGGCTTCAAGTAATTTTAACCTTTTTTTTCTAGTCAGTTGAGCTGGAAGTTCGTCAATTTTGTCGATCCTTCCAAAGAACCCGTTTGGTTCTGTTGATTCTCTCTATTGTTCTCCTATTTTGTTTCTTTCCTCTCTCGTATTTCTTTCCTTGTTTTTTTTTTGGGGGGGGGGGTTACTTTGCTATTCCTTTTCTAGTCTCCTAAGGTGAAAAATGGGACTATTGATTTGAGATCTGTTTTCTTAAGACTTTTAGTTTTAGACTCATAGCAAAATTGAGAATATGCAAATACATTTTTCATAGACCCCCTGCCCTACAAATGCATAATCTTCCCCATGATCAACATCCCCACGAGTGGGATCTTTGTTACAGTTATGAACCCATACTGACACATCACCACCCCAGTCCACAGTTTTCCTTAGGGCTCCCTCTTGGTGGTGTACACTTTGCAACTGGGCAGATGTGCAACGCCGTGCGTCCGTCATTAAAGTACCAACACAGTACTCTGCCTTTTCCAGAATGTCATGGAGTTAGAATCAAAACGTGTCATCTTTTCAGATCAGTTTCTCTCATTTAGTAATATACATTTGTTTCCTCCATGTCTTTTTGTGGCTTGTTTCTTTTTAGCGATGAATAATATTCCATTGTCTGGGTGACTCAGTCAAGTGTGTGACTCTTGATTTCGGCTTGGGTCATGATCTCAGGGTCATGAGATCGAGCCCTGTGTCGGGCTCCACACTGAGCGTGGAGTCGGATTGATTCTCTCTCCCTCTCCGTTTTCCCCACCACGACACCCTCACACATGGATGTGATAACACGCACAGACACATTCTCTCAAAAAACAAACAAACAAAAAAATATTTTATTCCATTGTCTGGATGTACCACAGTTTAACCATTCATGTACCAAGGGACATCTGGTTGCTTCCAGTTTGGGTCAATTATCAGAAAAACTGCCATAAGCACCCATATCCAGATTTTTGTATGGACATGTTTCATTTCATTTAGATAAACATCAAGGAGCACATCTGCTGGACCATATGCAAAGAGTATGTTCAGTTTTATAAGAAAATGTTCAACTGCCTTCCAAAGTGGCTGCAGCATTTTGCATTCCCACGAGCAATTAATGAGAGTTTATAATTTGTAGTTATAAATACAGGGATTTATAGTTATAAATTTCCCTCTACCTACTATCATGGATGCATCCCATACATCTTGGTATGCTGTGTTTTCATTTTCATTAATCCCAAAAGTATTTTCTAATCTTCCTTGTGAGTTCTTCTGTGACCCACTGGTTATTTCGGTGTGTTAATTTCCACATATTTGTGAATTTCCCAAATTTGATTCTGCTGATTTCTAATATAACTCCACTGGGTAAGATAACATACTTTGTATGGTTTTAGTACCTTTGGATTTACTGAGGGTTGTTTTATGGCCTAACACGTGGTCTATCCTTAAGAATATCCCATATACGCTTGAGTAAAATGTGTATGGTAACTGTTCTTGGATGGAATAGATGTCTGTTAGATCTACTTGGTTTACAGTGTTCTTGGATTCTCTATTTCCCTGCTGTTCTGCCTCATTCATGTACCCGTTATTAGAAGTGAGATACTGGGGCACCTAGGTGGCACAGTTAAGCAGCTGTCTCTTGATTTCAGCTCAGATTGTGATCTCAGGGTCATGGGATCAAACCGTGTCAGCCTCTGGCCTCAGGAAATTCTCTTTCTCCTTCTCCCTTTCCCCTTCTCTCTCTCTAAAATAAATCTTTTTTTTTTTTTTTTTTTTAAGTGAGATACTGAAGTTTGCAACTGCCATTGTTAGACTTCCTTACCATGCCACCTTTCACTAGCAAAGCAACTCAAGTTTTCCTTCTAAGCAATAGTTACCATTACAGAGCATATGCCAAGCACCTGGGACTCTGTTGCATATTTCATATGAATTATCTCTTAATCATTAAAAATCACTAATAGTGAATATTTAACAATAATAATAATAATGATTGAATTGTCTATTTCTCCCTTCAATTCTCTCAGCATTTGCTTCATGCATTTTGGAGCTCTTGCCAAGTGCATATATAATTGTTATGTCTTCCTTATGGACTGGCCCTTTTATCAATATGTACTGTCCTTTGTCTCTTGGAGCTTTTTTTTTTTTTTTTTTTGGTCTTAAAGTCTATTTTGAATATGTCATCTTACAGCTTTCTGACCTCATTATTTCTGATGAGAAGCAAGCTTTTAATCTTTTTGAGCACCCTTTATATGTGATGGGTTGCATCCTCTTGCTGCTTTCAACACTGTCATTGGCTTCTGACAGCTTGACTATGGTATGTTTAGATGTGGTTCTCTTTAAGTTTATCATACTTAGGATTTGTTGAGCTTCTGGATATGCAGATTAGTAACTGTTTTTTTTTCCCAAATCTTTCATCAAATTTGGGAAGTTTTCAGGCAATAAATCTTCAAATATTCTTTCTGCCCCCTTCTTCTCCTCCTAGGACTCCCATAATGTGTATATTGGTATGCCTGATGTTGTCTCAAAAAACCCTTGGGTTATCTTCACTCTCTATTCTTTTTTCTTTCTGCTCCTCAAACTGGATGATTACAACAGTCCTATTTTCAAGTTTTCTGTTTATTTCACCTGTCAAATCTGATTAATTTTTCTTTTGGCTCTTTGAACATATTTAAGACAGTTGGCTTAAAGTCTTCTCCAGGATCTCTTTCGATAGAAAATGGAATACATAAGATTTCTGTTGAATTAATGCCATCGGCATATACTGAACTCACTGAGAACAGCAGACATTCCACTTAGGATATACCATCCAAGTGAGGAAACTGGCCTCTCCAATTTCACAAAATATCAGCGCTGGTTTCTGGACTATGGCATCTACCTCCCGATTAGAACATCAGAGTTCAAGGTCAAATCCATCTGCTCTTCAGCAGCACCGGAGTGAAGAGGATCTAAGGGGCCGACCGTCCGCTAATAACTGCAAACCAGTGTTTCTCACTCCTTCAGTACCACGGCCGCTTGTTATGACAAATATTTTTAAATGCCCTTTTCTTTATTCAAAAAAATGTACAGACAGACATCATATAACATACCTTAGGCGTTTTTTGAATCACTATGTCTAACTATAACTTGGGAGAAATGAAAGGAAGCAACTCATGGTGACATGTAATTCAATATGAAAATAAATGGTCACAACTTCTGAAGATACAGTAAGAAAGTAGTCAGAGGCTTACCCGTAGGTATATGTAATTACCATGAATGGGGCCACAACGGATGCTGACCAACGCAGCTCCACTGACGTCTGAGTTGCAACTCAAATGCTATGAGCAACGTCGCCACTGGTGACAGGGGTTTCCAAAATGGTGAAATACTCTTGCTAAAGTACTAAGCAAAGAGTACAACCTTCCCTCACTTGATAGTCGCATTTCTGGGTGAGAATCACAAAACTGCAGTAACAAAAAATGTACATTTTAGTTTATGTATGTACAATGGACTGAGCGTCTAGGCTCCGATCATTATTGTCAGTGTTCACCAGCTAGACACCATGGGAGACAGAGCTGTCGTCACGCCAAGGTGGGTTTATTAACACTCTTTGCACAAGGAAGATCCTTCGGATCACCATGGGATGCTCAGTACTGGGTGTTAGGAAGGATTTATTCTAGGACTTGGGCTTGTGTCATTTCCTTTCAAGAAGGGTTCCAGGAATCGGAGGTTCACTCTGGAGTGGGTGCTTGCAGAAAATGAAGCATGCTAATATGGGAGGTGGCAGAAACAGGGGCTAAAGCTAGCTGGCAAAGCAGCAGCAGTCAGTCACTCGTGGAAGCCAGGAGCAGAGGGTGTTTGGTCATTTTTTGTGGTCTGCGCAGTACTCTTGCTTCTATGCTCCAACATGATTACAGTGTCCTTATTTCTGCCTTGCTCCGTCATAGTCATAGAATGGCTCTGTCAGATGTTAGTATCGAATAAAACTATTTATGTTCAGCCGGACGCCGTAGGCTTAGCAGTTTGGGTTGGGGCAGCTTCCAGCCAACAGCTGTCAGGAGGTGATTTTTCTAATTATAAACAAAATTTTCATGTTTAATTGTTCAGGGGGAGATACAGACGTTATTTGAGATGCAGGACAACTGCTGGCTATAGAGGACTGTCCTATGATCTACAAGCGCCTGGCATCCCTGGGGTCCACACGTTCAAATATCACCCAGCCCCGTGACTAATCACTGTGTTAACCAACCCTTCCCTCCCCACCATCCCCCCGAGAACCACTGCTCTGAATATCCTAAGTCTAACCCCCGAATCACACCGAAGTCAGGATACACATTAAGAATACCTCAGACTACACCCCTCCCAGAACTATCTCACCAAGCTGTAGTGAATGGCTTTGCATCAAAAGTTGGCTACAGGGGCACCTGGGTGGCTCCGTGGATTAAAGCCTCTGCTTTCAGCTCAGGTCATGATCCCAGGCTCCTGGGATTGAGCCCCACATCAGGCTCTCTGCCTGGCGGGGAGCCTGCTTCCTCTTCTCTCTCTGCCTGCCTCTCTGCCTACTTGTGATCTGTCAAATAAATAAATAAAATCTTAAAAAAAAAAAAGTTGGCTACAAAAGCCGTCGAGATCAAGGGCTATTTATCACAGAAACAGCACTAAAAGCATTAGCCGCCAGCTGCAAGGGTCCTCCACATAAAGCCTCCCATGAGAAATAACGTAGTCAGCACTGCTACCCACTTACTTACCTAATGTCTCTTTCACTTTCCCCTACTAATAAAATCTCACTTTTAGGCAAAACAGCAATGTGCCTACTGAAGTACCTGCTTTTCCAGACTTCCTGACACCTCAGTGATGCCATTTTGGCTAATCCGATGTAACCAGCAGCAGGTCTCCTGTTTCTTTTTCTTTTTTCTTTTTTTAGATTTTTATTTATTTCACAGAGAGAGATCGATCACAAGCAGGCAGAGAAGCAGGCAGAGAGAGGGAGGAAGGGAAGCAGGCTCCCTGCTGAGCAGTGAGCCTGACTCGATGGAGAGCTGGAGCCCAGGACCCTGAGATCATGACCTGAGCTGAAGGCAGAGGCTTTAACCCACTGAGCCACCCAGATGCCCCTCCTGTAACTTCTGAGAAAGCTTTTGCTTTTCCAATAGAAGCAGACAGATGCAACTGGAGCCTATAATCTTCTTCCTCAAAAAGAGATGAGTCACCTTCAGCTGTGACAGTCATCTTGTGACCGTGAGGCCATGAGCATGGAGACAAAAACCAGCTCTCTAAAGAACAGTTCAGTAGCCACAGCAACACTAGCCAACGGGCCACTGCCAGACTTCCTTTGTGGAAAAACACACAGACCCTTTTCTTGTCTAAGCCATTATTATTTGTAGGACTGTTCGTGACTTGTGACTGAACAAATCATTGAGAGAGGAAATCAACAGTTACAACAGATATCTCATGGAATTAAAAAAAAGAGGTTTATGTTAAGCCTTTAATATAATAACCAACTGGACAACAAACAATGCTCAAACTATGTGTGGGGAAGCTGTGTGCGTTAAATCTTCATCTTTCCATAGCAGGAAGTCAAGGGCTGATGTATCAAGTTGAAAAGCCAAGAAACACTGTAAACACCATAAGAATATTATTTAGAGATATGGAGGTAAATACCCCAAAATATAGAAACAGAGGCACCTGAAGACATTTGCTTCTGGGAGC
This sequence comes from Mustela nigripes, assembly GCF_022355385.1. Classification (NCBI taxonomy): domain Eukaryota; kingdom Metazoa; phylum Chordata; class Mammalia; order Carnivora; family Mustelidae; genus Mustela; species Mustela nigripes. Next base: position 51,448,865 of record NC_081572.1, on the reverse strand, counting down.
AGAATTGAGAGTGAGAAAAGCTGCTTTCCTTTGTAGCCTCTGTAATACTTGATTTTCTGACTCAAGAGGTTTTTGTTTTAGTTTTTTTTTAATTACTTGGAGTAAAAAGCTCTATGAGATTATTTTTTTTTCTTGGCAATAAATTGTAACTTCTTCAGGAAATCATATGCTTTCTCCTTTCTTATGTAGAATAATAAGAAGGTTTTAAGGAGTACCTCCTGCTTCTCATAAGAATTAGATAATACTTTGATTTTATTTGTAATTGAAAAGTAAACTTAACATCCAATTTTAGAATGTGCTGTTCAAAACCAGCAACAGACTAAGTTTGAAAATCACTGACTGCACTGTGGTAAAAACTGGCACAGCTGAATTTCACCTACAAATACATTGTTTGGCTTCATGTGTTTTCTTCCTTCTTCCTTTTTTTTTTTTTTTTTTTTCGAGAGAGAGAAAGAGCACACGCAAGTGGGTAGGGGAAGAGCAGATGGAGATGGGGAGAGAGAATCTTAAGTAGAGCCCAACTCGGGGCTGGATCTCAGGACCCTGACATCATAACCTGAGCCGAAATCAAGAGCCGGACACAACCAAGCCACTGAGGCGCCTGGGTGGTTAAGTCGGTTAAGCACCCAACTCCCAATTTCAGCTCAGATCATGATCTTGGGGTCCTGGGATCAAGGCCCACACCTGGCTTTGTCCCTAGTGGGGAATCTGCTTGAGGATTCTCTCCTTCTCCCTCTGCCCCTCCCCCTGCTCTCTAGCTCTCTCTCTAAAATAAATAAATCTTTTTAAAAAATAAATTTAATATTTAAGCATTAAAAGATGAGATTTCATGTAAACATCTAGGCTTTTCATTTCTCTTGAAAAATGGAAAAACTCGGGAACAGAGGGACCGTACTCCTGAGTGGCAACAACTATCTGGAAATGAGAAGCTTCTAGTCTCTTGGATGGTGTGTGGACTCTCCCAGTTGGTAGTTTTCACCTGGTCAGCTCCACCTCTCTGGTCCCACCCACACTACAGGATAAGGAATCCAATGTCTCTTCTTGTAAACAGAAACAGCATGGAACAATGCAAAGTATAGCTTATCAGCTGTGCCACCAGTAAGTCAAAGCAGGCTGGTAAGCCATGTTGTGGAAACAAATTAACCAGGTAATCAAATGGCTTTACACACCAGAAGTTTCTTTCTCACCTGCACTGTATGTCCCACAGGAATAGGCAAGGGGATTCTGCTCTACAAGTCACTCTGGGACTCAGGCTGGCAGAGGTTCTGCCATCTTGAGCACCATTGGTTGCCACGGAAGGGGAGGAAAGATTAGAGACTTCCCCTTCTTCACCCAGAAATTACACTGGTCACTTTCACTCAGATTTCATGGCCATAACTACTCATGGAGGCTCAGTTAATTAAGAGAGCTGGGAAATGTAGAACAAATGAGATACTTAGTAAGCATTACTATCTCTACCACATGCAACCTTCAGTAAATTATTTTACTTATCTCACAGGGCACCTAGGTGGCGCAGTTGGTTAAGCGTACCATTCCTGATTTCGGCACAAGTCATGGATCTCAGGCCCCATGGGAATAAGTCCCTTGTCGGGCTCCTTGCTCCGTCAGGAATCTGCTTCTCTCTCTCTCCCCCCGTCTCACTCTGTCCCGCCACCTGCTCACATGCACTCTCTTCTCTCTCTCTAAAATAAATAAATCCTTTTTAAAAATTTATTTTACTGGGACGCCTGGGTGGCTCAGTTGGTTAAGCAGCTGCCTTCAGCTCAGGTCATGATCCCAGCATCCTGGGATCGAGTCCCACATCCGGTTCCTTGCTTCGCAGGGAGCCTGCTTCTTCCTCTGCCTCTGCCTGCCACTCTGTCTGCCTGTGCTCACTCTCGCTCCTCTCTCTCTGACAAATAAATAAATAAAATCTTTAAAAAAAATTTTATTTTACTTATCTCGGTTCTAGTTAGGCATTTGTAACATGAGGCAATTAATGGTCTTTCCTCCCTCTTGAGGTTACAAGGTGAATCAAATTAGATCACACATGTTGGCAAGGATGCAGAGAGAGGGAAACCCTCCTGCGCTGCTGTTAGGAATGCAAAATGGCACAGCCATGCCGGAAAACAGCGTGGAAGTTTCTCAAAAACTTAAAAACAGAACTGTTCTACAACCCAGTAGGTCCCAGGGACCCAAAGGACACAAAAATACTGATTTAAAGGAGCACACACATCTCGATGGTCACAGCAGCTTTACCAGCAATAGCCAAATTATGGGAAGAGCCCAATGCCTGTCAGCTGATGAATGGATAAAGAAGATGTGGTGTATAAATACCATAATGTCACTCGGCCATAAAGAAGAATGAAATCTTGCTATTTGCAAGCCAGAGTGTTATTATGCTGAGTGAAATGCAGGGAAAAACAAATACCACATGATTTCACTCATATGTGGAATTTAAGAAACAAAACAGATGAACCCAGGGGAAGGAGAGAAAGAGAGAGAGAGAGACAGAAGCAAACAATAAGAGACTCTTAAAGACAGAGAACAGACTGAGGGCTGATGAAGCGGGTGGGCGGGGTACAGGTTAAATGGGTGATGGACATGAAGGAGGGCACTTGGGAGAAGCATTGGGTGTTGTAAGTGATGAACCACCCAATTCTACACCTGAAACCAATTTTACCATATATGTTAGCTAGAATTTAAATAAAAAATTGAAATTAAAAAGAAAAAAAGCGATCATACATACGGAAGAATCTTGATGAGCTCTAAAGTTATACAAATTCAAAAGGATCAGAGTCCCTACGCTATGGTGGAACATGCTATCAGCCCTACACACGCGCGCACACACACACACACGCGCGCGCTATGCATTTCACAGGTGTGGTCCCAGAACACATACTCCGGGAGCTGTAAAATGCAACGTTGCTTTCATTCTAATGGCACCATGCAGCCAGTTCACCTATGCTCCAGACGGACCCAGGGAACAGAAAAGAGAAAATAATGCTCACTGCCCTCCTCGGTGCCCCCCACATAACCTTTCAGTCTCGATGAATGATTAAAGCAGACGTGGCAGACTGTACTTCCCAAAGAAGGCTCACAGTCTCTCCCGGCCCACGTAATCCTGTTTGTAATGTAGTCCTAACAGTCCCCCCATCAAGCTTGGGTCCACCATGTACCCTTCCCTTGAACTCAGAGAGACCTTGGCAACCACGTCAGCCACCAGAGAAGAGCTGAGGTGATGTTAAGTGGATACTCAGACGAGTCATAAAAACACCATGTGCTTCTCCTGCTCTCTAGGGAAGCGCACTCTGAGAATCCAGCTGCCAGGTTGTGAAGAGGCCAAAAAAAGCCGACAAAGGGACTACAGAAAGACAGCACAAATGTAAGGTGTTCTTAGGGGCGCCTGGGCGGCTCAGGCAGTTAAGCATCCACCTTCGCCTCAGGTCATGATCCCAGGGTCCTGGGATGGAGCCCCAGACTGGGCTCTCTCTTCCGCAGGGGGCCTGTTTCTCCCTCTCCCTCTGCCTGCCGCTCTGCCTACTTGTGATCCCTCTTGCTTGCCATCAAATAAATAAATAAAATCTTTTAGGAAAAAAAATGTAGTGTTCCAACAACAACAACGTAGCAAAGGTCCTAGCTGCCTGCCAACACAACCCTCCAGACCTGTGGCTAAAGAAACCCCCAGAGTTTCCTGCCCAATGAGTAAAGACAGGGCTACAGCCGAACCCCAGACACTGTATAGCAGAGAAAAGCTGTCCCACCAGGCCACTTCCAAATTCCTGTCCCACAACATGTGTAAGCATTAACAAAGACTGTTACACCACTAAATTTTTATGCAGCAACGGCATCCGGAACCGCTAAACTCATCGGCACCAATAACAGTACCTTAATGACCACACATAGAAAACGACAACTACGTTTTTCCTGAATTATTACATCCTAAATGCTGTACTAACAGAAGCAATTGTGGGGGCTGCTAAAAATATACTGTACTGGTAAGAATTCCATTAGGTTACAGCAAAAGAAAAGCCAAAATAGTAACACTTGAACAAGAGAAAAATTTGTTTCTCACCTAGAAATTTGGACAGGCAGCTCAGGGCTGCTATCCCTGTCAGGGAGAACGCAATCTCTACCTTATTTCTGCTATTCATAAACAGGTTTCCATCCCACAGCCCTAGATGGCTGCTCAGGCTCCATTGATCACACGCCTACATTTCAGCTAGCAGGAAGGACAAAAGGGGATGGGATGGGTAGACCCCTCTTTATTATGTTTTTTCAAGATTGATTAATTGATTGATTTGAGAAAGAGAGAGTGGGAGGGGGCAGAGGAGAGAGAGAAACTCAAGCAGACGCCCTGCTGAGTGCAGAGCCCCAGGCAGGGCTCTCTCAGGACCCTGAGATCATGATGTGAGCCGAAATCAGGAGTCGGAGGCTTTTTAACCCCCAATGCCCCTCTTTTTAAGACAACTTCCTGCAAGTGCATCCACTGGCCAGAACGCAGTCACAGGGCCACATCAAGATGCAGGAAAATCTGAGGAAAGCTGTATGTTGCCATGTCCCTGCTAAGAAGCAGGAAATGGGCAGAAGGGGAAAATGGGACTTTGGGAAGTAAGTGGTAGATTCTGCACATGCATACTCCAAAATACAATTCCTATTTGGCTTAGGATTACAGGTTCAAATCATGACGCAGCTCTCAGAAACCATACCAATGTGGCCCCTGTCAGACGTCAGACTCTCAGCTCTAGAGCTTTCTGATTCAACACACGTCTTTACGCAGTATCCACTTTCCTCACCAGACGACTATAAGCAAAATGGCAAATAAACACTTAATAAATTAATGATTCCTAAGAAAGCAAAAGACATTCAGAGACAAATACTTCCTCTAAAAATCATAAATATCCTGGTGGGTCTTCCTGTCATCTGTGTTTCCTTGGACAAGGCACTCGATAAAACCTAAAATCCCGTTCCATCAGCTGTAAACAGGTATCAAGCATTACTGGTTTGTCGTCAGGATGGAAGGAGATTACACATGCTGAAGTGCTTTGTAAACAGGAGGGTTTTATACAAATATAAAGTTATGCACCTTCAAAGCAATCACACCAATAAAGACACTTTGAATATTAAACATTTTTGTAAAATTTTTAACAATGTATAAATACATCCCACAAAATAATCTGTTGGTTAAAAGACACCAACAAAGTTTACAGAACATACAACAGAATTTATAGACTCCTACAACTGCTTGTAGATTGTTACATATATTGCTTTAAGAAATACCAATAATACAAAGGCATGATTTACAATATCCCCATTATATCAAGAAAAAAAATAGATTCATACAATAAAATGTCTTTTAGGCATTTATTATGCCAAGTATTTAAATGATTATTCTCACTAGGACATAAGAATAATACTCTTTTAGTGATAAAAGATAGATTTCATTAGGCCAAGGCCCACTGACGAGTTTCCAAGAAGTTCTAAAGTAAAATCTGGCTATCCCTTCCAAAAAATAAATAGAACAGCAGCAATCTCTAAAAATCCCCTAAACAGAAACTGTGAAAATTCCATTTACATTAATAGGGCCTTAAGTACATGAGTTATTATAAATAAAAATAAAATTTACAAACTAGTTAACCACTAGCCCAAATTTGGTTTCTACCTGCCTGTGAGTGCCTAAGATAAGAAGTTTCATCATGAAGTATATATTAACTTGTAAGATTAACAATTATCTCTAACTTACATGTAAGCCAAAGTGCTTACTTTTACCACAGAAGCAAAACCTTCTTCTGACAATAATTTACAGAAATAATATGGACACACCTAGAGTTCTGCAACAGACCGAGAACATCCCCTTTATTCTACACATCCAGGTACAAATGTCTCCATTACATATGTACATGAACACACTTTCAGTCATTTGGAATCAACGGACATTACAGGACTACGTGCACACATACATAACCACACATACATAACCATAAACCACTTTTAACCATGAGCCACGCCATACTTCCACGCCCCAAAATGCTAAAAAAAGATTAAAAACTCTGTATGAAAACTACCTTCCCATTTTTTTAAAGTAGATTTTAGAATGGAAAAACAAACCCAACACTCCTCTTTGCAACGTGTACTGAGTTCCAAGAGCCTCAGAGTCAAGAATCTCTTCAGCTGTTCCCCAGTGTAAAAGGACACACAAGCTTGCTCTCCCTCTCTTCAGGAAGTCTGCTCATCTCCGGTGTTCTGAAAAAGAGAAAGAACTCCTTCAGACTGAGAATTGTTCTACTTGACATGCCAGCCTCCAAAGCACTAGGAAAATATTCCATGTCTGTAAGGAGGGCCAGATACTACACTACCTTACAGAGCATGGCCCAATGATTTTAAAAATGATGGACATGCAGGGCACCTGGGTGGCTCAGCTGGTTGGGCGACTGCCTTCGGCTCAGGTCATGATCCTAGAGTCCCGGGATTGAGTCCTGCATCGGGCTCCCTGCTTGGTGGGGAGTCTGCTTCTCCCACTGACCTTTTTCCTTTCATGCTCTCCCTCTCTCTCTCAAATAAATAAAATCTTTAAAAAAATAAATAAAAATTTAAAAATAAAAAAAAATGATGGACATGCGGAGAAGTACATCAAAGGATCCCCTGAGATGTCCAGCAAGTCTGTCTCATGTTAAGCAGAATACCAGCAGCTGCCAGGTAACTCTCCTGACCCTACCCGTGTTATGTCAGGGTCAAGGTTCTATTTCCCTGTATTCAGTGTCCCTCCCTGCTTCAGAAACACTAAAAATCCGAAGGGAAAAAACTATTCAATACGCACTTGACAATTACCATACAATGGACCCCTGCAACATCCTATCTGGGACTGTGCAAAAATACCTCAGGAAAAGAATCATGTCCCTACAACATTATTCATTTTCTGGACTTTTCATCATATACAAGAGAAACTGTACAGTAGAATGGAAAGAACAATGAATTTCAAAAGAACAGAGGTGGGTTAGGCCTTAGCTAAGTGTACTATATATATACATATATATTAGGCCTTAGCTAAGTGTACTATATATATATATATATTAGCTGTATATCCTTAAGAAGTCACTCAGTCTGTCAGAGCCCTAGCCATCTAAATGTAGTCCTAGGACCATGAGCATCATAGTCCCTGGACCACCACCCACCTGGGAACTTGCAAGACATGCAAATTGTAAGACCCTGCCAGGTTAACTCTGGGAGTAGAACTCAGCAATCTTTGTTTTAGCCCTGCAGGGGATTCTTAAGCAGGCTCAAGTTTGAAAAACCACTGTCCTATATAACATTACCTGCCTGACCTACTGCCCTTAACAAATGTGAGGTATCCCAGAAAGTACCCCGTCAAATCTCCCCAAGTGATTTAACCACAACTATTCACCTATGGATAGGACTTACTCCATTGAAACCCCTAATTTAAATCTTCATACAGGGGAACTAGAGTAAAACCTTTATGTTCTAAAAAACAATCAAACAAATCTGAGTACTCTAAAACAATCTTTAATGATAGAGTCTTATGTCTCTACTTGTTCTGACCATAAATCCAAAAATCATAACATATGTTCTCCGAAACTTCATTTAGAGCCACCAGAATTAATGGAAAGCTACTGAACTTAGGTAGTTTTTTAGAATTAAGTTGTTATCAATGATAGTTTTAAAATAATTTCAGGGCAGGGACCCTGGGTGGCTCAGTTGGACTCTTGATTTTAGCTCCAGTCACGACTTCAGAGTCATGAGGTCGAGCCCCGCATCAGCCTCTGTGCTGAGCATGGACCCTGCTTAAGATTCTCTCTCTCCAAGGGGAACCTTCCTACACTGCTGGTGGGAATGCAAGCTGCTGCAACCACGCTGGAAAACAGCATGGAGGTTCCTCAAAAAGTTGAAAACAGAGCTACCCTACAACCCAGCAATTGCACTACTGGGTATTTACCCTAAAGATACAAAGGCAGTGATCCGAAGGGGCACATGCACCCGAATGTTTATAGCAGCAATGCCCACAATAGCCAAACTATGGAAAGAACCTAGATGTCCATCAACAGATGAATGGATAAGGAAGATGTGGTGTATATATATACAATGGAATACTATGCAGCCATCAAAAGAAATGAAATCTTGCCATTTGCAACGACATGGATGGAACTAGAGGGTATTATGCTGAGCGAAATAAGTCAATCGGAGATATCATATGATCTCCCCGATATGACGAAGTGAAGATGCAACGTGGGAGGTTTGGGGGGTAGGAAAAGAATAAATGAAACAAGATGGGCTCGGGAGAGAGACAAACCATAAGAGACTCTTAATCTCACAAAACAAACTGAGGGTTGCCAGGAGAAGGGGGGTTGGGAGAGGGTGGTGGGGTTATGGACATTGGGGAGGGTATGTGCTATGGTGAGTGCTGTGAAGTGTGTAAACCCGACGATTCACAGACCTGTACCCCTGGAGCTAATAATACACTATATGTTAATTAGAAAATTAAAAAAATTATTAAAAAAAAAAGATTCTTTCTCTCCCCCTCTCCCTTGGCCCCTCCCATTTTCTTCTTTAAAAAATAATAAAAATAATACATAAATAATTTTCCAAAAGAAATAATAAAGAATGAATAAGATTTCAGGGCACTGACAATACATTTCTAGAAAGTCCTAAAAGTCAAAAATAATTAACATAACTTTATCATCATCATCTCAAAGTTTTTTAAGTATTTCCTAAAAATCAAACTCTGTAAGAATTAGTCACTGACCTTCACAACCAGAAAACACTTACTTGTCTTAAAAACTGCTTTCCAAGATAAGATGTAGCCATGTTGGTTAAATTCTTCCTGCTGCCCACTTTGCACCTGATGTAACCATACAGGTTGGCACCTTGTAGCACCACACCCATGATAACCACCGCCTGGGAAAGAAAAAATAATATAAATAAAATGCACTGACCTTCCTCTGTGTCAAAAAACAACAACAACAAAAAACACAACAAAACAAAGCAGACCACCATGGGAAAGAGAAGGAAAAGGAAACTCATGGGTGGGACTTGTGTCAATGAGACTCCTTAACCTGACAGAACAGACCCATCCAATACCTGCTGAGCACAAGGCACTCACATCCGCCCAACATATATTAATTACACACATATGCTATACACCAGGCCCCAAGCTGCCCCCTGGGGACGCAACAAAAGGACCATTCTCTCTCTAGGATTTTCCATGGGTCTGCAAATAAAGATACAAAAATAAGTAAGTAAATGAGATTCAGAAGAGGCTCAAACGTTAATTATTCCTTTAAGAATTGTGAAAGAATGGTCAGGAGATCAAGCTTTCTCAGTTATTAACTAAGCATGCAAAGGGGAATCTCCACTCTAGGCGAGCGTGCGTGTGTGTGTGTGTGTGTGTGACAAACAACCATCTTCCAGGAAAACAAGGCAGAGCTGGGAGACAGCAATCAATGGTTGTTGGCCTCCTGTGAGGAGCAGGATGCAGGGAGAGCACTAGGAGGAAACACACTTTGGCACAGTTGCTCCTTCCTTATAGCCACATCTGGGAACCTACCCATGACCCCACTAAGATCATTAAAGACAGTGAGTAAGAAACTCAAGCTTCCTCTTTAAGGATTACGGAAGAGGGGCACCTGGGTGGCTCAGTCGGTTAAGCGTCTGCCTTCAGCTCAGGTCACGATCCCCGGGTCCTGGGATCGAGTCCCGCATCAGGCTCCCTAATCAGCAGGGAATCTCCTTCTCCCTCTCCTTCTGCCCCTTTCCCTGCTTGTTCTCTCTCTCTCTCAAATAAATAAATAAAATCTTTAAAAAAAAAAAAAAAAGATTATGAAAGAAAAGTTAATTAGAATGTGAGGAGGTCCCACAGTTGCTCTAGAACAGGGGTGGGCAAAGTTTTTCTGTTAGAGCCTTTGCAGGCCATGTGATCTCTGTTGCAAACACTTCACTCTGCCATCCCAGTCCAAGAGCAGACACACACAACATGTAAACAAACAGGCAAGGCTGGGTTCCACTAAAAAGTTACAAAAGCAGGTGCTGGGCTAGATTTGGCACACAGGCCATAGTCTGCCAAGGCCTGCCCTAGAATAAACTCATCAACCCATCTGCTGTTAAAAGGGTCACCCGGAAAGTGTTTCTATGTGAAAAAGCAACACAGCTAAACAGAGTCTCTCGCCAATCCACACTTACTCTCCTTAACCTTTAATAAGCTATGCAGTTGATTTTAAGGACGTTAAAGGGTTTAAGTGTTTAATTAAGGAACAGATACAAATTCCTAGTAAAAGTGGAATTGCACTTGCTGTTTAAAACTTGTGTTTCAGGGTGTCTGGGTGGCTCAGTCATTAGGCGTGGGAATGAACCCCACATGGGGCTCCCTGTTCTGAGGGAAGCCTGCTTCTCCCTCTCCTGCTTCCCCTGCTTGTGTTTTTTCTCTTTCTCTCTCTCTCTGTCAAATAAATAAATAAAATTTTTTTAAAAACTTGTGTTTCACAGAAATAAATACATTAGAATTATACAAGGTTGTTAGTTACCTAAATAAACATAAAACTGTATTTTTATTTAAATAAAACTTCTCATGCTTCTCAAAGTGGGACACTCATAACATGCTAGGGACCAGCAATCACAGACTGAGCATGGGTCCTACAACAAATTTTAAAATCTATTTGTAAGTTCATTGGAGTGCCTGGGTGGCTCAGTGGGTTAAGCCTGCCTGTGCCTTCGGATCCGGTCATGATCCCAGGGTCCTGGGATCAAGCCCCGAGTTGGGCTCTCTGCTCAGTGGGGAACCTGCTTCCTCCTCTCTCTCTCTGCTTCCCCCTCTCTCTCTCTGCTTCCCTCTCTGCCTGCTTGTGATCTCTGCCTGTCAAATAAATAAATAAAATTTTAAAATCTATTTATAAATTAAAACAGCAGACATCTGGTTTAAGGTGGTGTAGTGAAGCCTAACATCCAGAGCTCTCTATCCCTAACACAGAAGAGATTTTAAAAATACACAGGTTAAAAAGAGATTTTTAAAAATAGGTTTGGGCGCCTGAGTGGCTCAGTTGGTTAAGCGACAGCCTTCGGTTCAGGTCATGATCCTGGAGCCCCAGGATCGAGTCCCGCATCGGGCTCCCAGCTCCATGCAGGGTCTGCTTCTCCCTCTGACCTTCTCCCCTCTCATGCTTTCTCTCCCCCACTCTCTCAAATGGATAAATAAAATCTTTAAAAAAAAAAATAGGTTTAAAATAAAAGGGAAATAAGCCAGTACTAATAAACATTTAAAAAGGGGGAAGGGGCTGGGGGTCAGAGAAAGAACCAACTTGGTTCTGCTCTATACAACTCCTCTCTCTCCAAAGACCCTCTAACGGAAATTTCAGCGATGATCACTGCCCCTCAATATGTTGGAGGCAGAAGTCCAAAGGATCCAGACAGCCCTGAGAAAAAATTCAGACCCCTGCCTCCCAAACACCCACCACGCAACACAGGCACCTGATCCCAGCAGCCCGCCACAAGATGCCCCCGGGCGAGGAGAAGCAATGTGGACCAGCCAGAAGGACCAGCCAGCATCAATCCCATGTTCTCAGCGGGAAAGGGGGAAGACGTTCCCAGAGAGCCTGAGTAATGGGAGCCCAAACCACCTTCCTTATAACCTTACCCAGCTGTTTTAGGAAGTGGAACCAGTGCTAGGGAAGGACTGGGCTGACTCCCCCAGAGTGCTAGGTCTCCGAGGCCTCAAGCAGGAAGGTAGCACCAGCACGGCGCACACAGCCACCCAGGAGAAAGAATCACACAACCTTAGAGAAGGCAAAACCCAAACAAGCTAGTATAGAGGAAGCCAGAGGCCAGGCTGTGCCCTCCACCTCACACCTACACCTCAGGCCGCCAAAGCCAGAATTCTGGCCTAGCTCAGAGCAAAGCCCAGATGTCTCAGATACCACCTGGAGGCGGTCAAGGAGAAATCACCCGCACGCAACCTGGAGAGGGGAAGAGGGAAAACACATCCATGCAAAACTACGAAGGAGGAGCAAGATGAAGATGATGATGGTGGAGGAAAAGAAAATAATAAGAAAGGAATATAATATGTAAAAGGTGAAGAATCTATTCCGAAAGAAATAGAGCCCACCAAAATAAAAGCATTTCTGGGAACACTGCACCCTACGAAGAACCCAGAGATAAGAATTCAAAGGAGCATGAAGGTTAACACAGAACAAGAGGAGATGAAAACGGGGCTGGCAGAGGTAAGGAACTACAGATGGAAGCTGCTGCCACACGCCCACTGGGAGTGGCTCAGTGTCCTCGCCCCTGTGTTCTCCAGCATGTTCCACCAGCATAGAAGCTCCACCAGAGCCTAGGTGGCCACCAACTGCACCTCAGGGCCTGGAACAGCTCTAACATCTGGAAGAGTCCTAAGAAGATTTGCAAACCGAATAAGCAGGAAGGGAAAAAATGAAAGATGGTAGAGGGGAACAGATAAAAACAACCCAACAGAGAGATAAATGGTCCCTCAGAATCCAAGAAGCCCAAAAATAGAATATAAATGAATGTAAACACTTGACAAAAGACAACCATCCTGATTCAAAGCAAAACCAGCATTGACATATTCGAAGAGTACACAGTTTCCAGAAAAATCAACATAGAAAGATAAATATAAGGATACTCTGGAATTTTTTTAGCACTCAAGAATTTAAAAAAATAATTTCTTCATTCGGGGAGAGAAATGATGCACTCACTTACATGCAGGTTAAGTGAACCTGGCCTCAGATTTCTCTGCAATATTCAATAGAAGAAAATGATGATGTAATGTCTTCTAAAGGCTGCAAGAAAGAACCTCTGACTCACCGTGCCACATCATCAATCAAGAATGAAGTCAACTGGGGGTGCCTGGCTGGCTCAGTTGGTAGAAAGTGAGACTCCTGATCTCAAGGTGGTAAGTTAGAGCCCCGCTTTGGGTGTAGACATTACTTAAAAATAAAAATTAGTAGTAAAAAAATAAAAATAAAAGAATGAAGCCAACAGATTCATATTCTTTTTCTTTTTTTTTCAAGTAGGCTCCAAGCCCAGCATGGAGCCCAAAACAGGGCTTGAACTCACAACCCAGAGATTAAGACCTGAACTGAGGTCAAGAGTCAGATGTTCAACCAAATGAGCCACCCAGGCACCCCAACAGGCTCATATTCTTAAATATGACAGAGCAAAAGGAAAATAGCACCTACAAATTCTCTGAAAAAAAATCACCCAACAAGGAAATTTAGCCAACCAGGAGGTAAAAGGAAAAGCTGCAGTTAACCCAACTGAATCAGTGTATTTAAATAGATCAAAGAATGAACACCCAGTAAGACACATCATTTCAAAAGGTCTAACTGCTAAACCTTGACAACAAAACTCATACTAGAGAAAACGCAACCCAGGCAAGAGGAAGGGAAGAAACAAGAGAAGGAACAGAAGAATGTTTATCTCCTTCCCTTTCTGACAGATTCTAGAGGTCAAGAAAGAGGTTTAAACACCATACTTAAAACAACTAAAATTAGCCTAGAATCATCAGAAATCCAAATGCGGAGGCAGGACGAGAAGTGGGAGAAAGCATGGCTGTTAACTCTGCCATCCTTCACAGCAGGAAACCAAGACTACTACGTTTCCCAATCCACAAAAGAGGGTGTGATACAAACATAAAGAGAGACCTACTAGAAAAACTAAAAATACACAATAAACCTCCCAAATCCCAAAAGGGAAAGTATGTATATGAATACACAAAGAAAAAAAAAGGCCTATATAGCAAAACAGACATAAGAAAATAATTAAAATATGGGAAAAAAACATAAGTAAAGCCAAAACATGCCTGGAATCAATAAATGTTAAGTGAAATAAACTCAACTATGAAATGAACAAGAATCATGGTTTGGGTCAAGTGAGGGATTATATTTTCCAAAGATGGTAGCAATGACATCTGTTCCACGTGCTTTTCTAGAACTTTCATATTCCCCCCATCAAGCAAGCTACATAGCTTAATCCCCATTCCCTTGAATGTGGATGGGTGGCAAAAGTGATGATCTCTGAGCCTAGATTGTTGCCATGGCCTGAGTTGCATCTTCCCAAAATTCTAGGAAATTGAAATACTAACCCTGCACCTCAGAATGTCACTGTATCTGGAGAAAGCATTTTTAAAGAGGTAATTAAGGTAAAACGGGGTCACTAGGGTGGAACCTGACCCTCTATGACTGGTGTCCTTGTAAAAAGAGATTAGGACACAGACACACTTGGAGGAAAGACCACATGAAGATATGAGGGAAAGACGGCCACCCACAAGCCAAGGAAAGAGACCTTGGAAAGAAGAAATCAAACCTGCCAACATCTTGATCTGGGGCTTCTCGCATCCAAAACTGTGAGAAAATGAAGTTCTGGTGTTTAAAGCCCTCAGAAGGCAGTACTTTGTTACAGCAGCTAGAGCAAACTCACACAGTGTAAAGGGCAATTCAGCTTGAACTAAGACACTCCCAATGAGAGCTGTGAACTGCCATGAGGCCGCCATGCTGTGAGGACGCGCTACATGACCATGCGGGGAGACTACGCCGAGAGGCTGTGGGACTTCACAAACAGGCGATGCCTCCAGCCATGCCAGCCACTGCCTGACTGCAACCACATGGACCCTAACCCACAACCTTCCAGACAAGCCCCACTCAGTCCTAGTTCCTGAACCAGAGAAACTGAGAGAAATAATCAAAAAAAAATTTTATTTTTATTATAAGTTACTTTATTTGTTATTTATACTTTATTTTTAGCTTGATGGGGGAAATAAAAATTTATTTTTAAGCCACTACATTCTGGGAAGATTTACGATATACCAACAGCCAGCCAGAACAAGTTACCAACTAATATTTCCAGAGAAGAGCCTTCTGTTAGTTCCAAACTAAGCTAAACATGTTTGACTGGAGCTTACTGAACATCCACCAAGATAATACTGTGATAAATATACAGTAACCTCTGTACAAGGCGGGTTAAGTCAAAATTTTGGAAGGCCCTAGGAAAATCAGTGAAAAATCGGTGTTTAAGAGGATTATGCTCTCCAGGTCTGAGAAAAGCAGAGTTGGAGAACAAAACTTGGGAAATGCATAATGGAGCTGCCTATTCAAGACAGGTCTCAAATGTTAACAGAGATGGTTGCTTCTGGTGATCACCCATCAGACACGATAGGGAATTAGTAGGGACATCCTCACAGATGGATACTCACCAACCACTTAACTCTGAAGGAGAAGAGCGCGCTAAAGGCAAATATGACCCACAGCACCGGGCAGGCAATGAGTCCTAACCAAAAGATTCTTGATTCAGCCTCGGAAACAGTTTTACTCTCTTGAGCAGACACCTAAAAAAGAACATGAACTTAATAACCAGTACTGTAGCATTTATCAGAAGAAAGTTTCACATTTTTCATGAAAATACCTAAGTCTAAAATCTGAATAAATTAATGAAGATGACCCAAGTCCCTCCCCCAACCCCAAAGAACAGTTGGTATATCTACCACTATTTAATTTTAGGAACTGGCTTAAATATGCTTTAACTCAAAAAAAATTTTTTTTTCAGGGCAGAATGGACAGTCTGTCATGACACAAGACATGGGTAAAGGTAAAGCTTGTTTCTGACAGGCTTCTATTCAATTCTTCCTGTTCTTGTACTGTTTATTAATAAGGAAGCTTTGAATCACACTATAAGAGCTAAGACAATCAAGACAATCAAGGCTACAGCCATCCTGGAGACAAAAGATCAGGTTAGGGGCCAGAGAAAGAAATGGAATCAGGGGATTTTGGATGATGCCAAAATGTCTTAGCAATATCCAGAAATTGTAAAGGGTGGTGAGTTGCTTCCATATAGATCTTATAATATAAAGGACCTGGGCTTATCACTGAACACAAGACTGCCTTCTCAGAGGTGGAGCCTGTCAAGGCCCTTCCAAGCAGAAGGCAAACAACTTAATTAGTAGTGTTCTCCAAGAATTCTGTCCTCTGCCTCCCAGCCGAATCCACAGGGAAACTGAATGTTTGCTACAGATTGGCAGGCTAACCCAAAACAGATCAGCTTCCCCAAGGGTTCCCAAAGGCAGAGGCTTAAAGAACACTGTTCTGGTTGATTCAGATTTTCTCTGTCTACTTGTAATCCCTCTTTTTCTTTTCCCTGCCCACACGAGGAAGTGGACCGTGCTTTGGAACAAGGACAGAAGGAGCTACTTTGGAAGCAGTTATCTGCTGACAGGGACAGATCCCTGGAGAGACCAGGCACAGCAACACAAAGCTGAGGGCCTTCAGAGGTCCTTTTATCAGCAGCCCCTGATAAGTAGCTTGGCACACAGAAGAAACTCGGACCCAAAATCCTTTCTCAGGGGCTTCTTTCCTGTACGCACCTTACTTCCAGTCTCAACTAGACAGAAAAAATGCAGTTTTAGAAGGCCATCTGGTTTAGTGCTCACAGGCCAAGGGATCTAGGGTAGTACTTTTAGTCCTTTATACTTCACCTATAAATACTCAAATGTAATCTGCACATAATTTATTGAATGAGATTTTGGAGGGGGAAAAAAAGGGTAGTTTACCTTCCTGGACTCAAACACCCAGTGGCTTTTTCCGTCTTCATCTATATGATTCCACCAACGCAGACCAACCATGAGTCTACCTGTGACATTCTGGTAAAGATTAATATAAACACATGCATTTTAAAAGCATTGTTTAAAGAACTACCATAAGGTCATATCTTAGTGCAACATTTCACAAACCAAAAAAATCTTCAGCTTTATCTCCCATAACATCCAGTTAACAAAGACCACCACACACCAGGCCTGGACAAAATAAAAAAAAAAAAGATAATGCAACAGCATGACCAATAGGGGTTGAGGTGACAGGGTAATAAGCATGTCACTAAGCATCACCCTTCCCCTTCTCTTGAACTCTTGCCCTTTCTTCCAATTCCCTAATGTGTTCCTTGGTTTTTTTTTTTTTTTTTTTTTTAAAGATTTTCTTTGGAGAGAGAGTGAGAGAAAGAGAGAATGAGTTCTGGGATGGGTGGGAAAAAATGAATAAAATGAAAAACTGGCAGTCTGGAACCCAGAGGAATGCCCTCACCAGAAGCTGACCATCCTGGCACCCTAACCTGGCACTTCTGGCCTCTAGAACATTAAAAATACATTTCTGGGGTGCCTGGATGGCTCAGTCGGTTAAGTATTTGCCTTCAGCTCAGGTCATGGTCTTCCTGCTCAGTGGGGAGTCTGCTTCTCCCTTGCCCTCTATGATCTCTCTCTCACAAATAAATAAATCTTAAACAAAGAAAGAAATAAAGAGAGAGAGAGAGAGAGGGAGGGAGGGAGGGAAGGGAAGTTCCTATCATTTATAAGCCACCAGACTATGGGACGTTAGAACATAGCAGCCCAAACCAATACAATGGTCACAGGCACTAGCCCTCATTTAATACCTCAAAGGTACCAAACCCCTTCCTCTTACTAATGTAACAAATTGCTCTGACAGCTCTCTCAAGGTCTATTTACTCAACTAATATTTATTGAGCACTTACTCTGTGCTGCTAATAAAAATGGTGACCAACAGGGAGCTCCCTGCCCTCAGGGAGCTTCAAGCATTATGTGGAAGAGAGACAGTCCAGCAAAACAAAAACAAAAACGCACTGCCACCAGCTGCGGTAAGTGTGGTGAGGGAGAAACGCAGGACACCTCAAGAGGCTAGCCGGGAAATCTGATCTAAACTGCAAATCAAAAAATGTCTCCCTGGGAGTCAACTTTGGGAACAAAATTAAAGGATAAGCAGGAATCACTCACTAATGTGGATTTCTGGTTAGAGGTGTTCACTAACAGATCCAAGGGTTCTGTGAACTTGCGTGAGGAAAAAAAATGCTCTCTTTATCTTCACTAACTTTGGGCTGAAATTTAGTTTGTCTTTAAATTATGAATGGAAACAATAAACCACAGTAGAATTAACAGCATGTGTGACTCAGACCAATAAAAACCACAGATATTTTTTACATTGTATTACACCTGGTACAGTTATCACAAAATAGTGCTTATGCGCATCACGGCTTGGGAAGCAATCAGATAGGCCTCTAGATCTTATTATTTAATGCATTCATAAAGAAGCACATCACACAAAATCAGAAATTTCTCTTTTTAATGTTTTCATTATATCTCAATATAAGTAACTTTCTTTGTAATCTTGTGCATTTTCTTTCAAGTATTTAAAAGCACTCATGGGACACCTGGGTGGCTCAGTCATTAAGCGTCTGATTTCACCTCAGGTCCTGATCCCAGGGTGCTGGAATAGTGCCCCGTGTCAGGATCCTTGCTCAGCTGGAAGCCTGCTTCTCCTCCCATTCCCCCTTCTTGTGTTCCCTCTCTCGCTGTCTCTGTGTGTCAAATAAATTAAAAAGAAGAAGTAGAAGGAAGAGAAAAGGAGGAAGGGGGAGGAAGAGTAGGAGAAAGGAATGTCAATAAATAAATAAATGAATGAACGAATGAATGAATGAATGTGCTTGGTAGCTTCATGAGATTGTGAAACCAGTGGCACAAAAAAGGTTAGGAATCCTGGGGTTAAGGTGATACAGCAGTGAGAACATTCCAGGACAAACCGTGGGCACAGAGCCCTAGGGAAGAAAGAAACATCTATGGATTTATGGGACTTAGTGACAGACCGGATAAGGAATAGGAAGAAGGGAAATCCTCCATCTCTTGTTTGCTCAGGTTAGACACCAGTGATTCGAGGCCCCAGGAAAGGGAGCTCAGGTGGAAGTGCGACATCTTGAGGCCAGAAGGAATAGTGAGATTTCCCACAGGCTGAATGTGAGGTCCTTCAAGACAACTCGCTAAGTGAAACTGTCAAGCAGACAGGTCTGCCCGGGTGAGGACAAGCCTGGACTGGAGATCCAGGTCTGAGAGCCACATGGCTCATGGACAAGCAACTAAAATCAGAAGCACAGATGGTACTGATCAGGAAAGGAATACAGAAAAAAGGAAAAAAAGGAGGTTTCATACCAAAATTCATATTGTAGAAATGCTAATATTGAAAAGCTAAGGAAGAGGAGAGAGTCGGTGGTAAAACCGTAGGGCAGCCAGAGGTCTATTTTACTGGCATTTTCAAACACCACCTCTTTTAATATTTTCAAACTCCTTTCCCATTTTCCCATTCTTTACTTTTCTGTTTTGATCACTAGATTATTTTCAAAATTTCTCTCTGGTTTATTGTTTTGTTTTTGAATCTTCTGGACCTCTAATTCTTAAAAAACCTTTATTCTACTGTTTTTCCTCTAAGTTCAGCCTTAGACACATTCTGAAAGTTTCAGTGTAGGTAATCATCACCACGAATGTATAAATAATCTGTATTTATAGTCTATTTCCTGTTTAAGCCACGAGCTTTCAGCAGGTTGGCTTTTATTTGTAATCTGGATTTTGAAAAGCATTTTTTTTGTTGTTAGTTTTTAGTTTTACTGCACTAGACTAGAAAATAGAGCTTTTCTGAGGAACGTACTTGGGTCTTCTTCACAGTGATACTTAATCAACTTTTTTAAGTGCTCCACAGGAGCAGAACAGGAAGGTAGTCTCTGTATGTAAAAAGTTCCACAATATTGCTATTGTGTTGACCTCCTCATTTCATTCAGATCCTTTAGACCTTATTTATTTTTGTTGCTTTGATCTGTTAGATTCACAATAAGTTTTTCCCACCTTATCCTAGTGCCTCTAATAGTTTTTCCCCCATACATGATCTGAAGGAATGTCATTCTGTGAATGGTCCTCAATGTGATTCATAAGATGACCTTCTTTGTTCCCTTAAGTATTATCTTACTTTCTATTTTGTCTGATAATATTACAATGCCAGGTTTCTTTCTGTTTCTATCAGGCTGATATTATCTTGTGTCCTTTTACTTTTTCTAATGCTGCCATTTTATTTCGATCTTTTAGTTGGGACTTAAGATTTTAAGACTTTATTTATTTATCTGTCAGAAAGAGAGCACAACCAGGGGGAGCAACAGGCACAGCAGGCAGAGGGAGAAGCAGGCTCCCTGCTGAGCAAGGAGCCCAATGTGGGACTTGATCCCAGGACCCTGAGATCATGACCTGAGCTGAAGGCAGAAGCTTAACTGACTGAGCCACCCAGGCATCCTAGGACTTTTGATTTTTTACCCAATCTTCAAATTGTTATCTTTAAAAAGAGATTTTAATCAAATTACGTTTACTGTTATAACTAATTTGCTCCTACTTCCATCACCTTGTACTATGCCTTGTGATATTTAAACTTACTTTGTTTTCCTTCTCTTGCTATGTGAACCATGCTTTCATTGCTATCCTCTCCAACACTGTGGGAGACACACAACTTACTTTAAATTTTACTAAGCATTATTAAAGTTCTAAAACCATTTTTTAACCTCTTTTACACATTCAGAAAAGGAATAAAACAAAAGCCCCATAGAAGCTATAACATTTAAAATTTTTTTAGTATTTTTATCTTTGGGGCACCTGGGTGGCTCAGTCCTTAAGGTTCTGCTTTCAGCTCACATCATGATCTCAGGGTCCTGGGATCAAGCCCCACTAGGGCTTCCTGCTCTGTGGGAGGCCTGCTTCTCCCTCTCCCACTCCCCCTGTTTGTTTCTGTCTCTTACTGTCTCTCTCTGTCAATAAATAAAATCTTTAAAAAATATATATGTATTTTTATCTTTCACTTGTCTCTTTTATAAGTTAAAATAAAATAATAATAAAATTAAAAATAAATCTCCTTCTGCCAAATGCACTGAGATTTATAATGATTATGATGTATCTCTGTTCTAACAAGGTTCTGAACTGGATCTACCTCTTTTACCAAATCCATTTAACAATCTCCCTATTCTTGACCTCTTCATTCTGCATTGTATCTCAATGACTGGGATACCTCCAAGTAATTCTGTCACAGATAAAAGAGTGACACTTTATAAGCCCTTTTTTAGGAAGGAAGGAAGGAAAGAAGGATAAGTTTATTAGAAAATATATTTTTGGGCCACATGTTTTAAAACCCTAAGCCCAGAAGGATTTAATTATATTGTTAAGAACTGGGAAATGACCAGGAAAACCAACCAAAGGCCCTGTTCTATTTGGCTAAACAGAAATTACATAATAACAAAAATGCACATTCCTCAAAACACAATTGTGACCAGGATACAGTAAACACTACAGAGCATAAAGCAACAAAAGAAATTCAAAGAAATGCAAACCAAAGACGGTACAAAAGAAAAGCCGGGGCGCACCTGAGTGGCTCAGTGGGCTAAGCGTCTGCCTTCAGCTCAGGTCATGATCCCAGGGTCCTGGGATCAAGCCCCACATCAGGCTCCCTGCTCAGCAGGAAGCGTGTTTCTCCCTCTCCCACTCCCCCTACTTGTGTTCCCTCTCTCACTGTGTGTGTCTCTGTCAAATAAATCACTAAAATCTTTCTCTAAAAAAAAAAAAAGAAAAGCCGAAATAAAAGAAATCTTTATTAAAATCCTCATTCTCCGTGTTTTGCGGCCTGTGGAAGCTGACAACCACCAAGACAGCCACTTCTGGTGTCTGAAAGAATCAGGAGGTCTAAAATGGCAGGGCTGGTGGCTGCAAATGGATCTATAACATCTTCCTGGTCTCTTAATCAATACACATGTCTCTGAAATCCCAAAATTAGCTTTGGCCTTTGTTGTTGTTGTTATCTTTGACTTTTTTTCCCCACCACTTTACTATGAAAATTTCCAAAAATAGAACAGTCAAATTTTACAGTGGCCACCCACATACCTACCACTAGAGTCTACGTTTAATATTTTACTAGTTACTAGTTACCTATTGAGGTACCTGTCTATTCATCCATCTTCCTACCTATCACTGTATTTGAGTTTAAAGCCATTTCTTACTACTTCCTATCCCTTCCAACAGGGTTTCTCCACCTCAGCGCTATGGATATTTGAGGCCAGATAATTCTTTGTTGAAGGGACTGTCCTGTGCATCTTAACATGTTTAGCAGCATCCCTGGCCTCTACCCACGAGATGTCAACAAAGCACCTCCCCCAACCCCAGCTGTGACAATCAAAAATGTCTTCAGACATGGATAAACGTCCTCTGGGGGATAAAATTGGTCCTGGCTGAGAAACACCTCCCTAAAACGCACAGCAGCCTTTGCAAAGGGTGCGCATTCCTTAAGAATTTGTGCGTGATCTATCCTGGGCCCTTACCCAGAAATCACACACAGTACACCTACAGGTGTGGTCTGAATGAGAAGCAGTATACAGACTTTGCAGCTGCTAGTCACATTCTGTCTGTTTAATTTTAAAGCTGACGTAGTCTGACATAGGCACAGACAAGTCACCAATATAATAACCCACATGTGATCTGATGATATTAACACAAAATGAGGGCTAAGGTAGACAACAAAAAGAAACATTAACACAAATCCAAATTGCTAAGGGTCATTTTTTTCCCCACAGTTCATGCATCATTCAATCTTATCGTATCAAACACAATTAAAATAAAAACGATCGAACCTACCTTGACTGCCCAAAAGTCACATGACAACAACAAGATAATTGTCACCATACAGGCAATAAAGCTGCTGCTGAACAATTCACAGAGAAGATAGACTACAATTGCACTGACGCGAAAGAATAAATGGAAAAATGATGCCACTGGGTGTCTGAAAACCAAAACATAACAAAAGAAATGCAATTACATTTCACCACAGGTACTGCAGACAGAGATGAACAACGTTTCAGCCATAACATAACCATGCAGAGTTTTGTCAAAACAAAAGAGATGACTGGAGGAAGAAGCAAATCGCCTACTTTTCTGTGTTTGTAAGTCCCCTTTTTGACTAGGCTCTGCTGTCACAGAAAATACACTAAGGAACCAGGACTTTAACATCTCACTGAATATAAACTTTCACAAAACATATAATGAGAAACTTTGCCAAGCTTGGAAAATTAAGGAAACTATACTCTTGGGATTAAATCCTATTTTCACATAAAAAACTAATTCAGGAGTGCCTGGCTGGCTCAGTCAGAAGAGCATGTGACTCTTGATCTTGGGGTCATGAATTCAAGCCCCTTGTTAGGCGCAGAGATTACTTAAAAAATAAAAATAAAAAGAATTCCTGGGCCCTCAGAAATCACTTCAGGCTTTAAGGCAAAGTAACTATCAGGTAGACTTGTTTTTGCTTTTTTAACAGCTTTATTGAGGTATAATCCACATACCATACGATCATATATTTAAAGTCTATACACCAGTGGTTTTTTTGGTATATTCACAGAACAGTACAATCATCACCACAATCACATTTAGGACTTCTTCATTACCCCCAAAGGCAACTGTATACCCACTGGCAGTCCCTCTTCATCCACCCCGAACCCTACTCCTCTCCAGCCATCAGCCATCACTCATGTCCCGCTGTCTCTACAGATTTGCCTATTGTGGACATTTCACATAGATGAAATCATACAATATGCAGTCTTTTGTGCCTGGCATCTCTCACTCAGCATGCTTTCAAAGGTCAGGTGGAATTTGATTGCAGTAAGTGACTTTCTTTAGAGGGAACTAAATTTGGAATAGAAATATGTCTGGCTTGACATGTTCATGTTATTTTATAGATAAAAGATGTGATTCTGAAATTCACACAATAAATCAAAACAGAACAGGTCTACAGAAACTAAAGAAATGGTGTGTTTCTATTTCTATGGCGCAGTTTAAAGTACAAACACCAGTGTTCACAAAAATGGATTCACAGATATGAAAACTCGGCACCGAGTACAATTCCATAGGCCAGTTATACTCAAAGAAAATCTGAAATGTCCTCTTTGTCTCAGACCAAAGCTCAAACGAGCCATGTCCACTACTCACAAGTATGTAACCACCACTCTGCCCTGAATCCATCGGCTGGCTCCCGCCTACACACTGAACAGCCCCGGGTACTCACACACTCTTACATCTTCCTACCTGATCTTGGATTTTTTTGGTCTGTTAGTTGTCTCCTCTTCCGCATCAAACAGGGAAACATCCTCGGTGTCATCATTACTGTCCTAGCAGGAAAATTGAATATCCATGAAGCAAGATGAAATTCGGTACTCGCGTGCCTCCTACACACAAGGCAGCGCGCTAGTCCAAATGGTGGACAAAAGACAGACATGGTCACGGACATTGGAGGATTGACAAGCTAGGGAGAGGGCACCCCGGGATCACCTGGCAACTAGCCATTGCTCCCCCGCTGCTGAGCCCCATGAGAAACCCCTGGGGTGTCAATGATGCTCCCGCAAACTTCCCCCGTGCACTCTTGGCTGCTCTCTCACCAGTCGCAGAGAAAGCAGAGACCATTGTGGGACACACCTGATGCTTTTGGCTCCTTCACGAAATCACCTGCCTGCACCCTTGTTTCCCTGAACTCTTCTCACCATTTGTATCCCACTCTATCCACAGTGAAAGCAACTGTTGGGCTTGGGATCTCTTCTTTTCCTGCCTCCTCGGGGGGGTTCCTCCATCAATTTCCCCTTCACTTACACTTTCTTGTATCTGCGGGTCTTTCTACTGCATCTTTCCAATCAGCAAATGAACTTTTTCAGAGATCATTTATTGCTTGAAAAAGATGTTTTAAAAACCCTGATCCTGATGTCTACAATAGCCATAATATGGGAAGAGCCCAGATGTCCATCAGCTGATGAATGGCTAAAGCTGTGGGGTGTGTACATACGTGTACGTACACACACACACACACACACACACATTACTCAGCCATCAAAAAGAATGAAATCTTGCCATTTGCAACAATGTGTACTGAGCTAAAAGGTATTGTGCTAAGCGAAATAAGTCAGAGAAAGACAATTATCATATGATCTCACTCATATGTGGAATTTAAGAAATAAAACAGATGAACACAGGAACGGGAAAAAAAAATAAGTCAAAAACAAAGAGGAAGAGTGCCTGGGTGGCTCAGTCAGTTAAGCAAGCATCTGCCTTTGGCTCAGGTCATGATCCCAGGGTCCTGGGACTGAGTCCCACATAGCTCTCCCTGCCTAGGAGGGAGTTTGCATCTCCCTCTGCCTATGCCCCTCCACACTGTACATGCACGTGGACTCTTTCTCTCTGTCAAACAAATAAATAGATAGAATGTTGAAAGAAGAGAGAGAAGCAAACCATAAGACTCTTTAACTACAGGAAACAAACTGAGGATTGCTGAAGGGGAGGCGGAGGGATGAGGTAAATGGATGACGGACATTAGGGAGGGAACGTGATATAATGAGCACTGGTGTTACATGCAACTGATGAACCACTGAATTCTACCTCTGAAACTAGTAATACTGTATATGTTAATTAAACTGAATTTAAATTAAAAAAAAAAAAAAACCCTGATCCTGAACCTCCCCTTTCGCTCTCCCCCCACAACATTCCTCCCTTTCATAGCCTTAGATTGGAAGGGTGGCTTACATCTCAACTCACCGTTTCAGCCTCAACCACAACAAACCTTCCTTGACACCAGACCTAGGGCCAACCACCCACCACTCACCTGCCCTTACCTCATCCCTGCCCAATTCCGGACCCTCATGTACCCACAGAGTCATTCTTCTAACAGGAAGGTCACACCATGTCATTCCCCTCTGCAAATGTTTTCAACAGCTCTCCTACATGTATCAGGTAAAACTTAACTCCTCCATGTACAGTACAAGACACGTCATGATCTTCTGACTCTCCCTCCTACCGGGCAGTGCCACAACACTGCTAAGACATGTTCTCTGAAAACACCATGGCTTCCCATCTGTCTGCCTCTCGTGTTTGTTCCCTGCCCAGAAAGCTCTTCCCTTCTGCATCCCCTACAAAGTTCACCGTCAGGCAACACCAGATCTAGCTTTCATATTTCAGATAAAATACTGAAAGAGCTGAGACACTCTCCCTGCAACCCCCAGGCCTCCCACTTCCCATGTTCCCTGAACACAGGACGAATGTCCACTTGTACAACTATGTCAGGGTATCTTCAGGTCTCCAAGGACTACCTCCATCTAGACTCCAAGCCACTAGAGAGCAGGGAGTGTCACTGCATTGTAGTAGTGTCCAGCAGAGCACGCAGCCAGGCAGTACAATATTTATCAAAGGCATGAGCAAATGCACAAAGGAAGCAACTGCAGGCTGTGATCAGAGTTGGGAGAAATACAAGTGCAAATGGGAGCACAGGGTTCTGGAGGAGAGTGTCTGCGCTGGGTGTGGACAGAGCAAGGAGGCCTCCTGCTCAGTCCAGTCCCTTGACTAGGTAGATTTTCAAAGGCAGAGAGTGGAAACACACAGGTATGTGCAGGGAATGGCCAAGGAGCCCAGAGACGCAGTGTGTGAGCTAAAGGTGTGTGATGTGTGACATATCTAAAGATGCAGATGTGTGAGCTGAAGCTTTAAAAGGAAAATGGGGGTGCCTGGGTGGCTCAGTGGGTTAAAGCCTCTGCCCTCGGCTCAGATCATGATCCCAGGGTGCTGGGATCGAGCCCTGCATCGGGCTCTCCACTCAGTGGGGTGCCTGCTTCCTCCTCTCTCTCTGCCTGCCTCTCCGCCTACCTGTGATCTCTGTCAATTAAATTAAAAAAAAAAAAAAATCTTTAAAAAAAAAAAAAAGGAAAATGGACTCAGAGACCTGAGACCAGTGGTTCTCAACTTTAGTTTACAGGCTGGAATTGCCTGGGGTGCTTTCAAAAAGAAAAAAAAAAGGAAAAAAAAATCCTGATGCCTTGGTCCCCTTGAATTACAAGATTCAGATGTAACTGGTCTGGAGTGTGGTCTATGTATCTGGATTTTTTTTAAGCCCCCAGATGATAATAATCTGCAGACAAAATTGAGATCCACTGTATGATCCAACGGACTAAAAAACTGAGACTTCTGCCCTTGACCCCAACAGTCCAATCTATACCCAGCAGCCAGGGTGACCATTCCCACTTAGATCATATCATCCTCCTACTGAAAACACAGAGGACTTTGACTGAAAAACTGACTCCCTACCTGGACCCATCATGATCTGGTCCTGCCCACCTAGAGGACCTTATCTCAGGCTGTTTACTTTGCCTTCTGGAACTGTGATGGACTGAATAATGCTTCCTCTCCCTCCTGCCAAAGACATCCTGGTTCTAATGACTGGCACTTGTAAATATGTAAATTTACTTAGCAAAAAGATTTTTTGCATATGCGATCAAATTAAGGATCTTGAGAGGGGAAGAACATCCTATTCTGTTGGGCCCAGTTACATCATTACATTGGTCCTTATAGAGGAACACAAGAGGATCAGAGAGGGCACTGAGATCCTGTAAAGCAGAAGATATCAGAGATAAATAGATTTGAAGATGCTGTGCTGCTGACTTTGAAGCTTGAGAAGACCATCAGCCAAGGAATGCAGATGGCCTCTAAAAGCTGGCGAAGGCAAAGACGAATCTAAGACTCTCCCCTAAAGCCTCCAGAAGAAACACAGCCCAGCCAATACCTTGATGTTAGTTAGCCCTTATGACGCATTTTGGACTTGTGACCCAAACTGTGACATGATAAATTTGTATGAAACAACTTAATTTATGGTAATCTACAGCAAAAGGAAAACTATACAGTATCTAAGCCCCTGCCAGACTAGTCTCTTTTAGTTTCTTAAACATACCAAACTTGTACCCCACTGGGTCCTTTTACATTTGTTCTATCTAGAACACTCTTTCCTCTCACCCTGTTCTTTGAAAGACTGCCTTATTCTCATTAAATACTGAGTGCCAGGCACGGTTTTAAGTGGTACAGCCTGAAACAAAAAGACAAATAGTTCTGCACTTCCGGAGATGCATTTACTAAGATGGGGAAGGCTATGGGCACAATATCTGGGTGAAATCTGGAGTCTGATTTTGGACATTTAAGCTGAAGATGCTGGCTTAAGGACTTTTTTTTTTTTTTTTAAACTGAAAAGGGTAACCGTTAGTATGTTCTGCGCATAAGACTATCACATTCCGGGGCACCTGGGTGGCTCAGTGGGTTAAAGCCTCTGCCTTCGGCTCAGGTCATGATCCCAGGGTCCCGGAATCGAGTCCCACATCGGCCTCTCTGCTCAGCAGGGAGCCTACTTCCTCCTCTCCCTCTGCCTGCCTCTCTGCCTACTTGTAATCTCTGTCAAATAATTAATTAATTAAATTTTTAAAAAGACCATCATATTCCAATTTAGGTGTTAAAAGGAAAATTCTGACTACTATATGGAAATTCTGGAAGGGAAAGGGAAAGATAAAGGCACAAAGCTGTAAGGATGGTTTGAGTGGCTAATCCAATAATGGAGCCAAGAAGTCATGGTATGGTCTAGTGTGGACACAGTGCGGGTGGTGAAACACATCCAGATTCCAAATGCATTTTAAAGTAGCAATGAGGGGCACCTGGGTGGCTCAGTCAGTTAAGCGTCTGCCTTTGGCTCAGGTCACGAACCCAGGGTCTAGGGATCGAGCCCCGCTCTGGGCTCCCTGCTCAGTGGGGAGTCTGCCTCTCCCCCTGCTCATGCTTGGGTGTGTGCACACGCTCTCTCTTGCGCTCTCTCTCTCTCAAATAAATAAATAAATAAAATCTTTAAAAAATAAACGTAGAAATGACAGATTTTGCTAATAGGCTGAATATGGGATAAGAGAAAACAAGTTAAGGAAGATTCCAAAATTTTCGCCCTGAACAGCTAAAAGTGCAGGCACCAAGACAGACTCTGAGCACACCAATATCTATAAATCAAAAAGATGAGAAGGAATAAGCACTGGGGTTGAAAAGGAAGTGCTCAGGAGTAGGAGCTGAACCAGGAGGTGGTGTCCTGGAAGCCAAGTGAAGAAAGTGTTTCCAGGAGGAAGATCAGATCAACTGTGTGAAATGCTGCTCACAAGTAGGATGAAAACCAGAGACCACTGTCTTTCGAGCGAATCATCAGTGACCACATTAACAGCAGTTTCAAGATGGCAGAGGGAAGTAGGAGAAAACCAGACTAGACTGGACACAAGAAAGAACACAAGTAAGAGACAAGTATAAATAAATCTTAAGGAACAAAAAATGGGGGGGGGAGAGTTGAAAGGGTACATAGAATGAAGTTTTTCAAGACAAGACATTAAAGCACATTTACATGTTAACTTAAACAAGCTTTTTTTTTTTTTAAAGATTTTATTTATTTATTTGACACACCAGAGAGAGAGAGATCACAAGAAGGCAGAGAGGCAGGCAGAGAGAGAGAGGAGGAAGCAGGCTCTCCAAGAGCCAAGAGCCCAATGCGGGACTCAATCCCAGGACCCTGAGATCATGACCTGAGCTGAAGTCAGAGGTTTAACCCACTGAGCCAGCAGGGCACCTTTTTTTTTTTTTTTTTTTTTTAAGTGGGCTCCACCCAGCAGAACCCAACTCAGGACTCTGAGATTAAGACCTGAGCTGAGATCAAGGGTCAGACGCTTAAGCAAATGAGCCACCCAGGTGCCCCTAAAGCTTTTAAAAATGGAAAAAAAAAAAAAAAAAAAAACACCTGATGCAGAAGAGCAAGGGGAGAATTGCTGGAGTACTGCCTTCCAGAGGACCAGAGTGCACACATAGAGGGCATGGCCTAAGGATAGAGCACAGACAGGAAAAAGAAGGCAGAGTCTATGGGAGATCATGAGCACAGATACAGGAGGCAGATGGTGTGAAATTCTCTTCTGATGCCTTCCACTTTTCCGGTGACATGAGAATTAGAGGACAAGGGGGAAAATGTGGAAGGTCTGAAGAATGAGAAATCTCAGGAGCGGCCCAGAAGGGTGGGAGGGTGAGGAGCTTATGGGACTGTGGTGATGACTGCCTGGCAACATTAAGAGACCGCGCATGTGAGGTTCACGGTCACACACTTAAAGTGGGAACAGTCAGTACGGTTGCGTGGTGCCCTTCAGCCTGGGTGCAGGTTCTGAAAGCCGCATCTAACCATCATTGGAACTTCTCCACTCAAGCGACCTCCTCAGTGGTCTTTCCTGATCATCAATTCTAAAGGTGTCCTACTTCTCAAATTCTTGCTATGACATCACTATGTTGTCGCTATCTTTACCTAACTCCGCACCCCAACGCATCCACAAGCCCCCAACCCCCGGCACCATAAACCTGTCTGAATCGTTCAAAACCCTATCCCAAGGCCCAGAACAGGGAGTGCCTGGGCCACAGCAATCCCTCAGTAACAAAACAAACAAACAAAAAAAAATAATAATACCTATACCCTTGAGGGAAAGTGCACTATAAACAGTAAAAAGGTTTTAACACGGGAAGGGATTAAATTTGTCGTACTCATCGCTGGTCGTCAACCTGTAAACTGTAATCAATTCTAAGGGGACAGACGTTTTCGCCGAAGTGATAAGCAATCACCACTAGAGTCACTTCGGCAACGGACACTTGAATGCTAGGGCCCTGGCGGGGTCTCCTACTCCCACAGGATCGCGGTGCACCCCTCAGAGTCCCCGACCGCCTGGGGAAAGCCAGACCGCCAGCAACTTCACTTTCCGCAGCAGAGCGCCCGAGCGACTCAGCGCCCCGCGTCGGCTGGCACTGCGCTCTGCACACACCCGTGCACACCCTGCACACCTGCGCTGTGCCTCCGACGCGCAGCCTGCCATCCTCCGCCTCCACAAAAGGTCTCCGGGCTGCAGGCGGCGCTCCCCAGACAGCCGCCCGCGGCCCTCCGCCCACACGCGCCCCCCCCCGCGCCCCCGGGCTCAGTCGGCTAGTGGGGCTGCGGGTACAATGGCCCTGGGCCGCCAGACTCGCACTCCTCGGACCCCGCGGACCCGGCGCCCAGCCACACCCACCCTCACAGAGCGCCCCCAGAACCTCACCTGCTGCAACATGACGGCCCTACGCCGGCCCCACTTCCGGGAGCCACGTAAGCGTCGCGGCTGAGGTGACCTGGTCGCCACAGGAGGGGAGGAGCAAAGCACAAGCCCAGCCCACTCCCACTTCCGCTTCCAGGTGCTTCGCGGAAGGCGAGGGGAGTAACGGGGGGGCGGGACGAGCTCGGGGCGGAGCGCGAGGAAGGCTGGCGTCCTGACGGCCTGGCGAGTTCGGGACGGAGCGGGAGGGCTAACAGCGGCCCCGGAACGGAGCGAGCATGTGGGCGGGGTTTCCGGGGTGGGACGAACTCAGAGGGCGGGGCGAACTCGGGGACTAGGCAAGCGCCAGGGTGGTGGGCGGTTCGGGGGTGGGGCGACGTGTGAGCGGGGCGTTCGGGGCGGGGCGGGCGGCCCAGGGGCGGGGCGGGGGCGGGCCTGGGCTAGTGCGTTTAGTGGGCGGCGAAGCGCGGACTGGTCCAAGCTGGAACCAAAGACAGGCTCGCTTCTAACAGCATCAGCAACGCTCCCCTACGCTCGGTCAACTTCAGGGTGAAAGCTTTGTGGTTTGGCACGTGGGGATGTGGTTGCTCGCATTGGTATACCCGAGAGCGAGGGGTGTGGGGAACGGGCCTTACTATAATACAGTTGCATTTTGTTTGAATGTTTTACAACATGTGTACCTGCATTATTTTATGTGTACCTTAAAGTATAGAAGCAACTTCGCTTCTATAATTCACATTATTTTATGTGTACCTTAAATTATAGAAGCAACTTCGCTCTTGCGAAGAGGTGGAAGGGCATTAAGAAGAAACCAGGCAGAGGACTGTATACGATGGAGAGTACTGTTTTGGTTTTTTTTTTTAAGATTTTATTTATTTGACCGACAGAGATCACAAGTAGGCAGAGAGGCAGGGAGAGAGAGATGGGGAGGGAAGCAGGCTCCCTGCTGAGCAGAGAGCTCATGTGGAGCTCGATCCCAGGACCCTGAGATCATGACCTGGGCGAAGGCAGAGGTTTAATCTACTGAGGCACCCAGGCGCTCCACAATGAAGAGTTTTATCGTGGGAGGAAAACAGGCCAGGAAACAGGAATAGAGGTTGAGAGCATGGGTTTGAGTCCCCAGTTTTCCAGGTACCCAGCTAACCTCAATGTACGTCTTCCCTCAGTTATAAAGTGGGGATGCTCATGGTATCTGAACAGGTTCAGTGTGCTTAGTAAATAGTGAATGTAATTCTTACTACTGTTTTAAGTTTAATCGCTGGAGATGTCATTTTGCTCCGTGAAGGACCTGACATTCAGGGACCTCATATCTTCTTTGAAACTGTGATTATAACAATGTGACCGTAGCAATATCCTGTCTGCCTGGCCCACATCAGAGGGCTGTTGGGAGACTCATGGAATAATGTGTGTTAGCACATTTCCTTCATTGAGGGGATCCTTTCCATAGAAATCACAATTTTTACATGGCTGTTTACTAGTGCTGCGTTAACTCTTTTTTTAGGATTTTATTTACTTATTTGAGACAGTGAGTGAATGGGAGGGAGAGGGAGAAAGACTCTGAAGCCAACCCCACACTGAGCCCAGAGCCAACCTGGGCTCCTTCAGATCTTCCTGAGTTTAATTAATTTGCTAGAGGGGTTCACAGAACTCAGGGAAACTTACATGTACCAGTTTATTTAAAGATTCAGATGAACAACCAGATACAGACACAAAGAGCCAGGTCTGGGAGGGTCCATGGCATTGGGGTACCTCACCCAGTACATGGATGTCTTCACTAACCTGGAAGCTCTCTGAATCCCATGATATTGAGTTTTTATAGAAGTTTCATCACGTAGGCATGAGGGATCATTAACTCTATTTCCAGCCCCCCTCTCTCCTCTTTGGAGGATTGGGGGAGCCATCCAGGAGCCCACTTTGAGTCCCCTCATTAAAACAAAAGATGCTCCTATGTTTCTATCAGTTAGAAATTTATAAGGATTTCAGAAACTCTATGCCAGGAACTAGGGGAAGAGACCAATATATATTTTCTATTATCCTACACCATCTGATGTTCATGCTGAACCACCAAGGAGAAGCTACCCCTTTGGATAGGACTTGAGCTCTCCAATGGGCTATAACTCCCATAGTGTGCGACACCCTTTTCAATTACCTGCCTGGTCCCTGACACCATCCTTGGAAGGTCTGAGTGGAAACATCAACACACTTGATATTAGTGTCCCTCTTTTTTTTTTTTTTAAAGATTTTATTTATTTGACAGACAGAGATCACAAGTAGGCAGAGAGGCAGGCAGAGAGAGAGGAAGGAAAGCAGGCTCCTTGCTGAGCAGAGAGTCGGATGTGGGGCTCGATCCCAGCATCCTGGGACCATGGGACCATGACCTGAGAGCCGAAGGCAGAGGCTTTAACCCACTGAGCCACCCAGGTGCCCCATATTAGTGTCCCTCTTTGAAGAAAAGATGAATATGGTCAATTCTGTTCCATAGACGTTAGCCCTGAGAAGGAAAAGAACACATAATGTTCTCAAATGCAATAGGTCTCCTTTTAGATTCTTAACTGAAGGGGTGCCTGGCCTGGGTGACTCAGTTGTTAAGCGACTGCCTTCGGCCAGGTCAGGATCCCAGGGTTCTAGGATGGCGCCCCACATCAGGCTCCATGCTCGGCGGGATGCCTGCTTCTCCCTCTCCTACTCTCCCTGCTTGTAGTCCCTTCTCTCGCTGCGTCTCTGTCAAATAAATAAATAACATCTTTAAAAAAAAAAAATAGATTCTTAAGTCATTGAGTTTCATCAGGCTTCTGTGCGAAAATACCAGGGAATTCCAGTGCATTCTTATTATACAATCCCATCAGTTCATTTGCTACCAGAACGATGGCACTAAATTGGTGGTGATGAGTGGTATCTAATTTCCAAAGGTCACTTTCCCATCACCCACCTGAAGCTGGATTTTCATAAGTTTCATTAACTGGTTACCAGTGGGACTACAGATGCCAGTCTCTCCCAGCAACACCCCCCTCCCTGCCTCTGTTTTCTTGATTTGATCTTACCAGTCTTTGGGCTTATAGGAAGATGATTAAGACCTACCTCCCACACGGCCAAGGGACAATCCAAAATAAACAAACAAACAAGCAAAACAAAAAGGACAAACACCAACATCCACTTGGGTTCTCTGTTTATTGTAAGATGTTCATTTCCCAAAGCTGGTTCAGATAAATACGTTTTGTCCAAGTTCAGGGGCTGCTGTCTTCCCTTGCTTCATGAAATGATTGATCGGCAGGCCTTTGATCTTCCTGATCCGGGCAGCTCTGCTGGCTTTTTCTGGACTGACCACGTCTCTGGGCTTTCTGGCCTGGAACTCCTTCATTTTGGCCTCCCTGTACTCCTTCTCCTCCTTTACGGTCAACAACATGAACTCGGTGTTCATTCTAAAGGGATCAAGGGTCGTGTAGAAGCGAGGTCGATCTTTCTTGATGGACTTGGTTCTCGTGCCCACGGGGGGAGCCAGCATGCGGTTCGGTTTAATGACCTGCAGGCTGGTTAAAGGGCTACAGCTACGCACTGTCCCGCCGACGGGGCCGGTCGCTTGGTCTTCTCCCTTAAGGCCACCAGCAAATCTGGGGTAGACGATCACAGGCTGGGGTATGGTGGACTGGACTTGGGGACTGTGCAAAGAGTTCTTCAGGTTGGGCTGCAGTTTCTGGATCTCCAGGGGAATACTGGTTTGCTTCACGTCGATGGGTGGGTTGCTATGTCGCAACCTATTAACTGCCTGTTGGACTGATATTCCTTTGAAATTCAGGACCTTCCTTGGGTGTGAAATTGAAGGTCCCCAGGCATCAATGACTTGGGTTCGAGGCCTCTGGGGATAGGCAAACTCCCCTGACTTATGGGCCCGCTGCAGGGCATTCACCGTGAGAAGGAACTGGTCGGGCGACATGGGGATTTGCCAGCGCTTTTTCTTTGAGCGCCTGATCAAGTCTCCAGGTGGAACTTTCTCCTCGTCCTCTGGGTTTTCAAAAATGAAAAGAAAACAAAAGCAAGTCAGAGTGTGCCATGAAAACTGGTAAGTAGTTATGCATGAAAGTTAAACCCATTCTTTTTTTTTTAAAGGTTTTATTTATTTTTCTTAAAAAAAGAAAGAAAGAAAGAAAGTCGAGTTTGAGGGAACACACCTCAACATAACAAAGGCCATATATGACAAACCCATAGCTAACATCATACTCAATGGTCACACACACACAGAGGAATATTACACAGCCGTAAAAAGGATGAGATCATGCCATTTGGAATAACACAGTAGACCTGGAGGGTATTATGCTAAGTGCAATAAGTCAGACCAAGAAAGACAAATACATCATTTCACTCATAAGTGGAATCTTTAAAAAAATGAATAAACAAATTTAAAAATCGACCTATAAATACAGAGCACAAACAGATGGTTACCAGAAGGAAGGTGATGGGGACTGAGCAAAATGGGTAAAGGGAAGTAGGAGACACAGGCTTCCAGTAAGGAAATGAATAAATCATGGGAATAAAAGGCATAGCATAAGGAATGCAGTCAATGATACTGTAATAGGGATATATATGGGGATACATGGCAGCTAGACTTGTAAACACACTATAATGTATAAACTTGTCAAATCATTGTGTTGTACATCTGAAACTGTTGACCTGTGTGTCAAATTTTTTAAAAAAGGAATTGTGATGACTCATTGTTCATTAAGATGTCTTTTTTTGTATAATAATCTATTGTGAATCTCTTTCCAAGTCACCGTATGTGGGTCCTCATGATACAATTTTTAGCTATTAGATAATATTCCACAGTATGAATTTTTCCATATTGACTTAGTCATTGCCCACTGGTGGACATTTCATTAGTGATCAACTTAAAAAAATGCAAATATCATTTTTACTTATCATATAAGCAAGCACAAAATGATTGGATAACACGTATTTGGGCATGGGTAGAGTAGGAGCTCTACGCATTGTTGGTGGGACTATAAATCGATATATCATTTTTTAAGGGTGACTATGGTAATATCTTTCTAAACTTCTTAAATTTTTATTTGTTTATTTTTTAAGTAACCCCCTCAAGGTGGGGCTTGAACTCATGATCCTGAGATCAAGACCTGAGCTGAGATCAATAGTCAGATGCTTAACCAATGGAGCCACCGAGGCATCCATCTAATTTTTTTTTAATCCAAAGAAAATTTATCAGTTATGCTAGTGTCCTCCTCTTTTTTTATTATTTAAAAACATTTTTAATTCCAGTATACTGAATATACAATTTATATTAGCTTCAGGTGTATAATACAGTGATTCTGTACTTTCCCCAGTGCTCATCACGTACCCTTGACCTATTTTACCCACCCCCCACCTGGTGTCCATCAGTTTGTTCTCTACAGTTAAGGGTCTGTCTGTTTTTTTGGTCTTTTTTTCTTTGTTCCATTTGTTTCATTTCTCAAATTCCACATAGGAGTGAAATCATACAACATCCGTCTTTCTCTTTTATTTCACTTAGCATTATATCCCTTAGATCCATCCATGTGGTTGCAAATGGAAAGGTTTCATTCCCTTTTCATGACTGAGTAATATTCCTCTCTCTCTCTCTCTCTCTCTCTGTGTGTGTGTGTGTATACACCACCTCTTTTTTTTTTCCAATTTTTTAAAATTTTATTTATTTGAGAGAAAGCATGAGTGGGAAGGGCAGAAGGAGAGAGAACCTGAAGCAGACTCTGCATAGAGTCCCAACACAGGGCTAGATCTCATGACCCTGAGATCACAACATGAGTCAAAGCCAAGAGCCAGCCACTTAACCAACTGAGCCATCCAGGTGCCCTATTATCTTCCAGATTTTTAAAGGCACTTTGGCTCAGCAATGCAACTCCTAAGACTTTACCCTACAGGCATACTGATACAGGTACATAAACATAGGTATATTCAAGGATTCCCATTGTTAGTACAGCCCTTTTAAAACTTAACTGTTTCACCCTCACCCTGAAGCTGGTCTCTCCAGGGAGTTTGATTCAAAGAACCACTATTATATTAGCCAAAAAATATTGGAAAGGCATTTTAAATCTATACCAAAATCTCTCTCAAAAACAACAAAGGGACACCCTATTCATGATGACACACCAGTCCAAGAAATGAGAAGTTTCAGTGGCCTGACATGGGAGGCAGGCTGTGAGCCCCAAACCGGAAAGGCACCTCTTACAAAGGTGTTCGTGCTGTGGCCTCAAGTTAATAAGGGGACAATTAAGGAAACCGCCCCCCCTTAAGAAAAGTCAGACATTTTATCCTTCCTGAATTCTCAAAGGGTCACTGATTTGCTGAAAAACTGGA
Source organism: Mustela nigripes (assembly GCF_022355385.1). Classification (NCBI taxonomy): domain Eukaryota; kingdom Metazoa; phylum Chordata; class Mammalia; order Carnivora; family Mustelidae; genus Mustela; species Mustela nigripes. Next base: position 51,411,764 of record NC_081572.1, on the reverse strand, counting down.
TGGAACAGAGAGAGTGAGCAATAGAGAGAGGGGAAGATGGGGTGTTGCCCCTGATCTGGAGTAAAATATCACCGTTCGTTGTATCTCCTGCGAGGGATTTTGCTTCCAAACTCTCTTGCCCACCATAAATGCCGCATACTTCCTTAGAAAGAGCGCTCACTCTCTTCTTGCCATCCCTCTGGGGTGATTTTGACTTTCTTTGACTTTTAGGTCCCTCTGAGAAGACTTCTAAATGAAGATTGGGGAGGAAATCATTGTAATTACATCATTCAATGAGGTCTAAATAATGGGGGCATAGCTGGTAATTTGGCTGATTCTCACCCAAACTGTCACCTTGTTGTTTGTTGTCGTATGACACTAGATAACCCAGCTGTAGCCTTTGGCTCCTGCCTTCCCTCTCACCCACTTTTTCAACTGACTGTCAAGCTTTACACATTATCTATACCAGCTGGCCTCTGTCCTCCAAAGAGAGCTGATCATTTGTCTGTGTAACATACCAGGATGTGACCTCTTGATGTTCTCTGTAGACCTGTGGATCGAGTTCCACATGCCAAATGCAGGACAGGTGAAAGGAAGGAGTCTGGATACTCTAGCCCACACCTAAATGATTCTTTGTGTCTTAAATGGCATCCCATATCACACACACACACACATTTCTGCTTCATACTAATATTTTCTGGGAATGCATGCTATCAATCAGGACTCTAGAGATAATACATTCTGCTTAGAACATTATTCTGTGGCATAGTAATAGCTTGTCTCTGTTCGAAGTAAATTATTATGTAATGTATGTTTGGATGGGGTGGAGAGTGTTGGTGGTTTCTGGTTTGAAAGGCAAGTACAAAGGATCAGTGTTATCTACTATACAAAGATTCTAGTATGTCTGGTAAACCCAGGCCTTGAAAATCAGGAGATTCTCTTGAGCCGGAGAACAGGATCCCACCTTCCTTAGTAGTAAGGATTTACATCATCAAGAAATCATTGGCTAAAATATCCTACAGAGAAGCTAGTCCCGCCACCACCACCACCACCACCTGCTCCATTAGGAACCACCGAGGTGGCCTGGGATTCAGCCCCCTTACCTGTAGGTGCCCGGGTGTCCTTCAGGAAAACTCGGGACCTGTATGATTTACTTAACAGGGACTCCTGGCCCACAGTTTGTTTACTGGACATCGAGTCCCTCGGGCTGAAAACCTGAGTGCTAGACCTGGAGGCGACTTCTGTGAGGTCATTTTCTTCCCTGTCCTCATCTTTATCTTTCTTCTTTTGTTTGGCCTGGTCCATGGAGTACTGCCACTTTATATTCTCAAACTGGAACATGAGAATATTGCTCTCAGTGTTGATCACCATCCTGGAACCGAAACAACAAGATGGCCCACAAAAGGCAAGAAGGCCACCACTGCCCAGCCTCCAAAAATGCATTTCCAGTACTGTCCCAACCAACCATAAGCCCGAGGGAACAGTGCCTGAGATGTGGCTGTACAAAGAGGGGGTGGAGGCTGTTAGGGTCTGGAGTGGTGAACGGTAGCAGTCTGGCAATGGGGGGGCGGGGAAAAGGGTCCTCTTGAAAATTAAGCAGGGCACGTATGTTCTGATTCCTTCACTTTTCAAGTTAAAATATTTTTTAAAATATTTTGTTTATTTATTTGACAGAGAGAGAGAACACAAGTAGGCAGAGAGGCAGGCGTGTCGGGGGTGGGGGGAATATCCCCGCCGAGCAGAGAGCCCAATGCGGGGCTCGATCCCAGGACCCTGAGATCATGACCTGAGCCAAAGGCAGAGGCTTAACCCATTGAGCCACCCAGGTGCCCCTCAAGTTAAAATATTTTTAAATGAATTTCTGTTCATAGAGTGAGTAACAAATCCCTAGCATACCCCAAGCAGAAAGGTTAGGGAATCTGTATATTGATGTCTTGAAATTCACTTTTTTTTTTTTTTTTTTTTAAAGCACAGTATCTAAACGCCATGTTTTATTGCTGTGATGGGGATAAAGAGTCTAGTGGGAGGGACTCTGCTCCCTTGCTGACCCTCCCATCTCTGTCCCTCTGTCCTTACACGGTCTCTGTGTATGCTCTGCATTTAAACAAAACAGCCATGCTTTATAAAGCAGGATGATTTCCATCTTTCTTAATGCACATGTTTATGCCCTGGTAGGAAAAAGAGTTCTAAACCTGAGCCCCCCAGCAGGGACCGCCAACCACCCACTGGTTTCTGTCATTCTCAAAGTTCACAGAACTCGTTATCTACCCTACTCTCTGCCTAGATCTCCTAGAAGTATAAAGGAGCAAGGGAGATATCATGTGTGGGTTCCTTTCTGTTCCAAAAGGCTGAATTTTAAGACCTTCACGGTTAGTGTAAACTCTCTTAAAGAGTGACTTGTTTGGGAATGCCTGGATGGCTCAGTCCATTAACCTGCTGCCTTTGGCTCAGGTCATGATCCCAGGGTCCTGGGATGGAGTCCCACATCAGGCTCCTTGCTCAGCAGGCCACTCTGCCTGCTTGTGCTCTTTCTCTAACAAATAAATAAATAAAATCTTTTCTTGATTAATTAATTAATTAAAAAGAAAAAGAGTGACTTGTTTTGGTTAGAAATGCTAGCATGGAATTTGGAGAATCATTCCGATGAGGATTCCCTTTCTGACTCATTTTTACTGAGGTCCAAAGGCAAATGTCTCTCTTCGGACGTCATAAAAAAGAAAAGGTCGGAGGTAAATTTTTTTTTAATGGCACTATTATTTTGAAACTGAAAAAGTGTCCCTTGATGGAGACTTCTTACCAGTCCTGCCCCTTTTAGATGGGAAATAGCCCCAGTATGGTTTCATTAAAAGGAATGCAACATGATTAGGAAAGATGGACGGATATCTCAAGGGAATGCAAAAGTTAATTCTATATGGGTATTTTCACATACTATCACCCTGAACCTAGCCTATGACAAATACAATATGACATACACATGGTCACAGTTCTAGTTTCTGTAAAACTCAGCTGCTCAGCTCTGCCTGCCCGGACACTGGACCCCCTGTTCCTACCATCCCACTTCCCACCTAAAGGTCTCTGTGCGTCAGAAGCGAGCATCAGAGATGGCTGGTCAGGGAACAAACGGGCTGCCCAGTTAGAGCAGAGCCATACCGTACTCACTGCCTGATTGTCCCAGACATCCAGAACAAATTCTGAGTGACATCACCTGCTTGCTAAGCTTTGTGCAACGTCCGATCTGCCCCCCACCATATGATTATTGACCCTTTTCCAGCCAAAATTGGAGGGTACCACGGCGCCCTCTCTCCTACTGCCAGCAAATGCAGGGCTGGCATCCCAGAGGAGAAGAAAATGATCCAAACGGAAGAGCTCACAGCCCTGACCTCCACACCTACCACCCTACCTGTTGCCCTGAATAAAGAAGGACAGCACAGGATCACCTCTGCCGTTGACTTTCATCACCTTCAGACAGTTCCCATTGAGGAAATTGTAAATGCGGATCTTGCCATCGGCACAGGCACTGATGACCCGGAGGAAGAGAAGGGCCACGTGGAGCACCTCCCTGGAAGGAAACAGAGCAACAGGCAGTACTTGTCTTCTGGGAAACTGCGTGGGTTTGTTTGTAGCTTGGGGGATTTTGTGTGCATGCCTGGGAACCATTGGTCATGACTGTGATGTCTGCCGTCACTTCATAATTCCGGATGTAAGCCATTAACCCTCAAGACATACTTGCGCCCTCTCCTCCCGTTCTGCTGTCACATTTCCTGCAAATTGGTCACAGTGCCCCAAAATGGCAACAGGCAAAGGTTTATGTCATCGTGGCTCTTTGTTTTGTTTTGCGGTGGTCTGATACATAGGCAGTCATGGTTTTTCCTCTTCCAGTTTGGTTCCTACTTACTGACTTCTCCAAAAGTCATGCAGAGAAGTACTTAATGTTGGGATTCCTTTTCAAATAGCATTATTGGGTAAAGAAAGAACAGAACAGGTGGGAAAATGATCATCGTTCTATGAAGCAAGAACCTGATATCTCAGCATTTTCTTTTGGGTCTTAAATTAGTGACTTTCAGGGACGCCTGGGTGGCTCAGTGGGTTAAGCCTCTGCCTTCGGCTCAGGTCATGATCTCAGGGTCCTGGGATCGAGCCCCACATTGGGCTCTCTGCTCAGCAGGGAACCTGCTTCCTCCTCTCTCTCTCTCTCTGCCTGCCTCTCTGCCCACTTGTGTTTTCTGTCTGTCAAATATATAAGTAAAATCTTAAAAAAAAAAAAAAATTAGTGACTTTCAGTCTTTCAGTGAAACATCCTGAAGAAACACCGTATCCAGGGATGAGACGCAGGTATTCCCTTTGGTAGTGACCAGCAGAAACAGAGAGAGGACCAGGAGACTTAGATACCTCCATTCCTACAACAGCTGCAGCCAAGTGGGACTCCAGACAGGCTGAAGTATTCAATTCTGCAAAATGTAATTACCCTATTCCTGTTAATGATACTAAAAAGTTGAATCTGCTGCCACCAATTAGTTGGATCTTAGTGCAAATCAAGTCCTTCAATCCCTGTCATCTGTACCTATCCAAGCCCCACTCACATGCTACCTTCTCTGTAAAACCACACTTAATCTCCATCTCCCCTTTCCCATACACACATGCACAAACTTCAGGCACACTGTAAGATTCTCTGGGGCAGAACACACATCCTCTTCATCTTTGCATCCCCAGCACCTAACACAAGGCCTAGCCCATAGAAGAAGGTCCTCAGTAAATATCTGTTGAAATAAATGGTGAGTATCAGCTCAATTGCAGAGTATGATCCTTGATACAGTGGGTTAAAAGCATGACATCCACCCCATACCATGTAGCCTTAGCCCTGATCAGATCCAAGAGCCAAATTAAGAAGTTTCAAAGACCCAACCACTAGCAAAATAGAAACAACAAAGACTTTGAAAGGCAGGAATATGCTTAGCATGTTCAAAGGACAGCAAAAAGGCCAATGTGGCTCGTGTGATGGATAGATCAAGTCATCAATTGATCACTCATTCTGAAGTGTAAAAAAAAAAAAAAAAAAAAAATAAGTGAAGTCCAACAAAGTTCTAGTTTTATTTCTAAGATGGAGATATAATACATTTATTGGTGTCTTAAATGCACTTTAGTTTACCTGTAGTTGGAATCCAGAGCTAGGAGAGATGGCCCTGTTGGTAGAAGGGTTTGACTCTCCTGTACCTCTATTGATTTTATGGAGCTGGACCTACACTTCTCATAGGCTCCTGTGGCATTTGATATTTCAGGCTATACCATTATAGCCTAGTAATATAATAGAGCACAGGCTTTAGGATCAGAAAACCTGGATCCAAACTTGGGTCTACCACTTGCTGGCTGCATAACCTTGAAAAAGTGACATGACTCTCAGTCTTTAGTTTTGTCTTCTATGAAAAGGAGGTAGTGATTTCTGCCTCAGAGGACTGCTGTCAGGATTAAATTAATGGAGGTATTTTTCAAACAGCCCAGTATCTGACACAATAATGGTTACTAGGAACCTGTCATAGCTCTGCCTGCATTCAGGTTTTCTCTCCGCCCTAAAAAGTCATTTCTTTCTTAAGTCTCCTTCTTTGTTCTTTCTTTATCAAAAGACACTGCAGAGGGGAGCCTGGGTGGCTCAGTGGGTTAAAGCCTCTGCCTTTGACTCAGGTCATGATCCCAGGGTCCTGGGATCGAGCCCCGCCCATCGGGCTCTCTGCTCAGCAGGGTGCCTGCTTCCTCCTCTCTCTCTGCCTGCCTCTCTCTGCCTACTTGTGATCTCTGTCTGTTAAATAAATAAAATCTTTCAAAAAAAAAAAAAAAAAGACACTGCAGAGAGTGATGTCAGAAAGAATGGTGGAAGAAGGAACTCCAAAATCCCACCCTTCCCTGAAAACAATGAAAAAACTGGCAAGAACTGTCACAATCAACTTTTTCAGAACTCTGGAAAATAACCAAAGGCTTGCAGCAACCCAAGAAGTACTCAGACAAAGAAGAATGGCTTTGTGTCAAGAAGAAGAATGAACTTTGTGGTATATTAACTTACCCAACTCCCATTCCCAACTCCCCAGCTCACTGGTAACCATGAAAATAACAGCCCACATTCCTGGTACTAGAGGAAACAGAACCAACCTCCTTCACAATGAATCATTTGACCTCTCTCTTGGCTTCCTGGAAGACTAGTTCAAAAAGCTTGTCTTTATTTTGCTTTAGTAGGAACTCACCCAATGCTAAAGCTGCTACCTGGGGAGTATTCTGTGAAGGCCTTGACAGTCAAATCTTGTAGTCACTGCTGCCTAAGGCAATAGACATCTGTTGGAGCAAGCAATACACTGACCAAAAAGATGTAATGTTAAAGCTGGGGAATAAAATGTCCATTAGGGCTTTGAAAAGTTCAGACACACTCCTGGGACTCTATGTGGCCATATACAGAGCTGTGCACACATTGAGGAAAGAACTCACTCTTAGCTGACCTTGATGTTCTCCGCGAACTAAAGTGAGAGCTAAGACAGAGTTGTAAACTGTCTAGCAGAGTGTTGAAAGTTTCCCTCAACAAGTATACAGAGCCCCTTGGCAAAAAAAAAAAAAAATGGGAGATATTTTATTTCCAGGTCTTCAAATAAACCTATTCCACTCAGTCACCACCACGGTAATAGAACAGAGACTTCAGAGGCCAAACAAGACAATACACAGACTCACTAAACAAACACACAAGAAAAGCCACAATAGGCAACAGTGAAAACAGACCCTGGGAATGGGGAAGAATTTGATTTCCAGAGATGTCCTATTAAAATATCCAAAATGCCCAGTTTTCAAATAAATATATAAAGTATAAAAAGATACTGAAGAGGGGTTTCAGTGGCTCAATAGGTTGAGACCTCTGCCTTTGGCTCAGGTCATGGTCTCAGGGTCCTGGGATCGAGCCCCGCATCAGACTCTCTGCTCAGCAGGGAGCCTGTTTCCTCCTCTCTCTGCCTGTCTCTCTGCCTACTTGTGATCTCTCTCTCTGTGTGTGTCTGTCAAATAAATAAATAATCTTTTTTAAAAATGGAGAAATGAAGATATTCCCAAATAAACAAAAACTAGGAGTTCACACTAGCAAGAAATGCTATACAGACTCCTTCAAGCTGGAGTGAAAGGACACTACTAGTAACTGAAATCCTCATGAATAAAGAGCATCAGTAGAGGTAACTACCTAGATAAATATAAAAGACAGTATAAATGTGGTTTATAGGTCTTTTCTTCTATCTCATTGAAAAGGCCACTACATAAGGCAATAATTATAAGTCTATGATGATGGATACACAGGATATAATCACCTATGTCATATTCAAAAGATGGGTACCAGTCCCATCATTAGAACTCTCCAGAAAGGCAATCTGCAAGTCGGTCCTCATTACCAGTCAATTAGAAGCACTTCCATGTGCACACCACTACTACAGATGAGTAGAGGAGGGGCCTGACAAACAAGAACATTGACCATGTCCTCTACATACCTATGGACTTGCTGTAAGTGTGAAGGGACCAAGGACCAATGTGAATGAGATATTGGGGCCGTCATTCAATGTCAATGAGAATGGTCTGAGAAGGTCTCATTGCTGAGGTGGAGTGGGAGGCTGGGAATAGATTATTTTCCAATAACTAAACTAAATCCTACAGAATCATGCTTGGAAGTCTACAATTTTCAAGTGATAATCATAAAGTTTGACTCTTGAATTTGATAATCCAGATGATATGCTAAGAAGCTCACTGATAATCACGTAAGGGTTGGATAATGCACCAAAGAGAAGCCTTGCCCAGCACCCACTCATCAAAGGTGCAGTCATACACACAATGAGTAAATATACACAAAAATGACCCAAATCCCCTTCCCACAAAGTCAGTGTGTGCTCAAGAGGTTCCTATGAAGATATGTGGAAATCTGGGGCCATATTTTACTAAATAACTATCCCAAATAGATCCCCTAGAAGATCCATTTAGTCTTCTAATCAATTAGCATAGCATTTTGTTTCCTAGAGTTTTTTATAGTGCCCTTAGGGGAAGAAGCATTATTCATGTAGTATATAAGAGGGACCCAGAGCAGCCGATAAAACCCATGCCCATGAAAGAACCATGAACTGACCACAGTATCCCTTCCAAGTAAGCTCATGTGACCTTAGACTACTTCTTAATTGGCTCCAAGCACCACCACCACCAAATTGGGACTGGAATTATAAAATGAGATCCATTTGCTGTCCTGGAACGGAATGTAGCCAGCAGACTTATAAGAAAGCTCCTTCTTTAAGCCTTTAAGTTACTTTTAAAAACCTTGGTCACCCTTGGGTGACTTTAAGCTTTTGTGAACACAAGCTTCCTGGGGTAAAGACCAACAAACTCCAAGTATTTTAAATTTCCTGGAACTGTCATTCTTTGGGACAGTTCTGCCAATATTCCTAAATTTAGTAGACAACGGATACAAACGTATCAGGTGTGTCACAAGCATAACATTTCAATAACTTCTCAAGATCCACATTGAGTACTGTTATTTCTTAAGAGAAATAAGTGATGGTGGGAGAGGGAATGGCCAAATGAGGGGGTGGGGCGGGGTGGGGATGGGGAACAGGTAGAGGGGACAAAAGGTCAGCAGAGCATGGAAAGGACTGATCTGCCAAAAACCAAAGTCTAGCTACGAGGGAAAAGGACAGAGTACCACCTTCATCAATGAGGACTTCCCTATACCTACTTTGGATGCTTGTAGGCCATGAGGCACCGCTCGTACTTTCCCACCATGCTCCAGGCCATAACCAGGCCATCAGTACTTCCCGAAAGGAGATGCCACTGGTCACAGCAGAGACACTTCACAGCTCCCTCGTGGCCACTGAGAGTCTGCAAGAAAAGAGGCCTTTTTTCAGCCCTCTTCAACTCAGATAGTGAGTCCTCCAAGGGCCCAAGCTGGAGGTGTCTTTCGAGGAACTGCAAAGCCACCCTCCAGCAATCCATGACTGCCACCTGAGCCGACTTCACTTTTGTTCTAAGAAGGCTAGTGGTGTCCATGCCCCTCCCCCCAGAGCTCCCTCTCCCCGCTGAAAGAAGAATGTGGTCAGGGAGAGGCCTTGCTCCTGGTGGGTCTTTGGCTGGGGCAGGCCTCATCTTCCTGGAGTACCAGAGGCCAAAATCCACCATCCTCTGCTGCCACACGGCATAGGGTCAGGCGTTCCATCCCTAGCTCCTTGCCAAGATCAGAGGACGCCTGGGACACCCCTGCACCTATAACTGCTGATTAGGCCATGGGGACAAGACAGATGGGAAACAGTCCATCAGCCAGGCCAGCAGCTTCTCATTTTGCCCCTGTGTTCCCGGTACCAACGGATCTCACCACCACCCACTAGGGCCATGGGAGTTCAAATCCAGAGATATTTTTTTACATGTGAACATTCAATCGTTTTCACGACAGCAGATGTTCTCTTTTTACCACAGAATTAAGGAGGAGAACCACTGTGACTTTCTCCATTCCCTTACCCATGCAAGAGTCAGGGTAAAATGTTCTGGAGAAGGAAAAGTCACTTTACTTCTGCTGCCATGAAAAGACCCTGAGTCCGTATACCATGCTGAGTCAGAACATAGCCTCTACCACCACCTCCATGACATGATCCCTGACACTCCACTGAGTCAGAATGCCCCTTTTTTGGGGGGAGCTCTTCAGGACCCTCCTTTTGGTGACCATAAGTTGGTAGCTTTATGGTGGTGTGGGGAGCCCTCTGGGGGAGACCCTAAGTTTCCTCCAATCCATCATCACCAGTACCCCATTGTTCCGAGAGCCCACCACCCTCTCACCTTTACCAACTGGGCCGAGACAATGTGCCACACTTTGACTAACCCTCGCTCACAGCTGCTCACGATGTAGGTGTCATTGATCTTGGTGGCCAAGATGGGGTCTTTGTGTTTAAATGTCTTCAGACACTTCCCTGTCTCTATATCCCACTCTGAGAGGGAGGCAGAAAGAGAAGGGGCATGAAAGCAGGTTACAGTGGAGTTCTGGACCCCGTCACCGAAGCCAAGCCCATCAAGTCAGACCCTAGAAGTCTGTCGCCTGGCCCACCATCCCTGTAGGCTCACCAACAGCTCCGTGAGTCTGCAACACAGAGCTCCCTGACTATGGGCTCCTGGGGAAGCCACCATTCATAGACCTTGGCTCCAACCCTAGAACTCAGTGTTAGGGTCCAAGTGCCAGACATCTCCTCCCTAATAAGGCTCCTTCTTGAGCCTACAAAATACTTGCTATTGAGTGGATTTCAGGAAAATCATGGCATATGTTCCGTGGCACCATGCTTTCCAGACGCTGTTCTCCTGACTCACCCCTTCTAGCTCCAAAAGCAAAGAAAGCTGTCTATCCTTATTTACATTTTAAAGTATCTTTGAATCTGACTCTTGGATTTTACTAACTGACAGATTGTTAGAGCTGAGCAGGCTTAATGGTGCTTCTACATAGACAGTAATAGGGCAACTGCCTAGCACACTGTAAGGGTTGGGAAGATATGAATGTAGCTGGGTAGGTGGGAGAACAGAGCTTAAAGGAAAGAACTGAAAGGAGGCACCACAGATTCAGGGATGAGACCACCAAAGTCAGCCTCGTTGGCCCCAAAGTACCTGTCAGGCAACAGAATGTATAACCGAGGACAAAATAATAACCATGACTGATCCTGACACGTAGCACACACAACGAGCCAGGCATCGTTGGGAGTGTTTGACATGCATTAACTTATCTTCCCAAGGCAGTTGCTATGATGATTCCCCACGGCGCAGATGAGGAAACAGGCATAGAGAAGTTGAGTAGCCCGCCAAGATCGTGCAGATGGTAAGCAGAATGAGCTGGGATTCGAACCCAGGGAGTCTGGATCCAGAAGCCATGCTCTTAACTGCAAATACTAGATTCATCCTAACTAAATAAGTATGCTTTTCTTCATGTGTTTTTTATATACACATTGGCCCTTTCATCTGATTAGAAAGGAGAATGCTGACAGGCATCTGGCTGTCTCACCAGAAGGAGCATCTGACTTCTGCTCGGGTCGTGGTCTCAGGGTCTTACGATCAAGCCTCATGTTGGGCTCCCTGCTCAGAGGGAAGCCTGCTTGTCCCACTCTCTCTACACTTTCCCTGCTTGTGTTCTATCTGTGTCTCAAGTAAATGAATAAAATCTTCAAAAAAAATTTTTTTTAACAAGTTGGGGGTTACATTTCAGGTCTCTAAGATCTCTTTTTCTTTCTATGGGTAACCGAGGGAGCTGGGAGGAGCCCAGGGGAAGCAAGCAGGCTGGGGATGGGGCTAGGATTAGGGTAAGATCTTTTGAAATTTTTTCGTCATGTATTTTGTGAATTAATTTTGACATTTTCAATATCGTTTTAAAATGTGTATCTTGAGGGCACCTGGGTGGCTCGGTTGGTTGAGCAACGGCCTTCGGCTCACGTCATGATCCTGGACTTCCAGGATCAAGTCCCGCATCACCTTGGGGAATCTGCTTCTCCCTCTGACCTTCTCCTCTCTCATGCTCTCTCTCACTCATTCTCTCTCAAATAAATAAATAAAAATCTTTAAAAAAAAAAAAAAAAAGTGTATCTTGAGAAGCGCCTGGGTGGCTCAGGTGGTTAAGCATCCACCTTTGGCTCAGGTCATGCCCTGGGATTGAGCCCCACACTGGGTTCCCTGCTCAGCAGGGAGCCTGCTTCTCCATCTGCCCCTCCCACCACTCATGCGTTCTCTCTCTCTCTCTCTCTCAAATAAACAAATAAAAAAAATTTTTTTAATGTGTATCTTAAACAAGATGGGATTGGGAGGGAGACAAACCATAACAGACTCTTAATCTCACAAAACAAACTGAGGATTGCCAGCGGGAGGGGGTAGGGAGAGGGTGTTGGGGTTATGGACATTGGGGAAGGTATGTGCTATGGTGAGTACTGTGAAGTGTGTAAACCTGGTGATTCACAGACCTGTACTCCTGGGGCTAATAACACATTATATGTTAATAAAAAATTTTAAAAAATAAAATGAAATAAAAATAAAAATGTGTATCTTGATTACTAGGAGTTTGGGGGGCCCTTTGCCTAGCTCCAGCTCTACCAGTAGCCATGCAAGACTCTCTCAAGTTTGGAGGCCTTGTCTGGCCTTCCAACTCCAAACCTTCTTCTGCTCCCCTCCTCAAAGCAGTCATGGCAAAGAGACTTTCAGGTCAAGGAGGGCAAAGAGGTAGGGAGTAAGGTTTCTTAAGCAGGTCTGAGGGTTTGCCTATGGAACAACACTCCATTCTTGCTTTCCAGAATGTTCTTCCTCCACCTACCCCCAGCATGATATGCTTTCCTGGGTCCCTTGCTTCTCTTCTCTTTTGACTCTTTCCTCTTGCTTTTCAGGGGACATCTCATCCACACCTGGAGCTTCCACCTTTCCTTATAACGGATAACCACCAAATCGATGTGTCTGGAGCCCCAGACCTGTTATATGGTAAACTCCCATGTAAACTCACACTTCCACCTGCCTCCAGCAATCTTCCCCTCGCTGTCCTCCAGAGTCCCATACCCGATGCCTTAGCTTTCTACTGCCACTATAACAAATAGTCACAATTGTTTAATAGCTAAAAGGAAGACAAATTTATTATCCTACAGCAGTCTGGTGTGATATCCCCACAAGGCAGAAATCAAGGTGACAAGAGAGCTGTGTTCCTTTAGGGAGATTCTGGGGCCGGAGGGACCCATTTCCTTGCCTGTTCTACCTTGTAATGGCCACCCATGTTCCTTGGCTCATGAACCCTTCCTCCACCTTCAAAGCCAGCAACGTTGCATGTTTCTGACCATTCTTCCAAAGTCACATCTCCTTTTGATCAGATATGAGAACATTTCTGTTTTTAATGATCTGTATGATGACCCACAGGCCCACCCTGATAACCCAGGATAACCTCCCCACTTTAAGGTCCTCAACTTAATCACATCTGCGAAGTCCCTTTTGCCATAAGAGATAGCATGGTCACAGGCTGTAGGGATTAGGACGGGACATGTTCGGTTGGCCATTATTCTGCCTACCACACTCAGCATGTCCAAAAACTCAGTGGCCTGAGTTTAAAGGTCTGGCCTCATTGTCTACACTTCTATCTTCCTCTTCCATACCCAGCTGATGGCAAAGTCCTCCCAACTGTCCCTATAGGAATCGCCCTTCAGTCTGTGCCCCCTCATGGAAACTCATATCCCCCTGGCTTTCTTCACGTCTGTCTGTTCTGAGTTGTCTGAAGATGCCACAGTAGCTCTCCAGACTGAGTCGTGTCTCCGCCTGTCGCTTGTCTGCATAGTCCCCCAACTCCAAATCTTCCTTCCACAGTATCACTAGTTATCTTTGTCAGGCACACAGTTGACCATGTCAGCCTGCAAGTCAAAGTGCATTGAGAGCCTCCTGCATTCTATAGGGTAAAGTTCAATTTCCTACCATGATGCAGAAGGCCCTTGATCATCTGGCCCCAAACAAACTAACCAGCTTTATGTCCAACACCATGTACTGCAGTCCAGCCATACCGAGCAAGGGGAAATTCCCTAAAGACACCATTTTCTTCAGCCTTCTGTGAATTTGCCTGTGCTGTGCCTTCTGCTTAGAACATTCTACATTCTCCCTCTGCTTATAGAACTACACATCCTCAAGCACACACTCAACCCTGGGACGCCTGGGTGGCTCGATCCATTAAGCATCTGCCTTTGGCTCAGGTCATGATCCCACAGTGCTGGGCTCGAGCCCTGCATCAGGCTCCTTGCTCAGTAGGAAGCCTGCTTCTACCTCTGCCTGCTGTTCCCCCTACCTGTGCAAACTCACTCTCTATCTCTGGCAAATAAATAAATAAAATCTTAAAAAAAAATAAATAAAAAGAAAGAAAGAGACACACTCAAACAGCACCCTGTCTGTGATGCTTTCCCTGTTACTCTTACTTCTACAGTCTCTTAGAATTCCACATGTGGGACGCCTGGGTGGCTCAGTCAGTTAAGTGTCTGACTTCGGCTTAGGTCATGATATCAAGGTCCAGGGAATGCCGCGTTGGCATCTGCACTCAGAAGGGAATCTACTTGTCCTTCTCCCTCTCTCTGTCCCTCCCCCTCCTTGTGCTTGTTCTCTCTAATAAATTAAAATCTTAAAAAAAAAAAAAAATCCACATGTTGGTTAGGAGCCCGTGATTTAGAGTCAGACAGCCCTGGATTTAAATCCCCACTCTATCACGTAGCAGCTCTGATTTGGGGCAAGTTGTTTTTCTCTTCGAGTTTTGGATTCCTCATCTGCCTTCACCACAGAAGCTTCTTGTGAGGGTTAAATTAATAAATAATATGTGTGGGGTGCCTGGGGTGGCTCAGTGGATTAAAGCCTCTGCCTTCGGCTCAGGTCATGATCCCAGGGTCCTGGGATCGAGCCCCACGTCAGGCTCTCTGCTCTGTAGGGAGCCTGCTTCCTCCTCCCTCTCTCTCTTTGCCTGCCTCTCTGCCTACTTGTGATCTCTGTCTGTCAAATAAATAAATAAAATCTTTAAAAAAACAAACAAACAAATAAATAAATAATATGTGTAAAGTACCCGTGTCAGTCACAAGGTTAGTAATCAGGAAGTGGCAGCCATTATTACTCATATTTATTATATCCTCAATTATATATTTATTATCTATCTCTGTTAAAAGATTGAGCCTCTTGAGGAGATAAAAAACCATATTGAAAGGGCCATATCATATTGTTTTTTTCCCTTAGGACTTAACACAGTGTCTAGCATACTGTAGGTATTCCACAGACAGTTGTTACATGAATGGATTCATAGATGGAAGGATGGATGGATGCGTGGTTGGGTGGGTGGGTTGATGGATGGATGGATGGATGGAAGAATGGGTGGAAGGATGGATGGATGGATGGAAGGATGGATGGATGCATGGAAGGAAGAATGTCTACCAGGCGCCTGGGTGGCTCAGGTAGTTGGGCAACTGCCTTCGGCTCAGGTCATGATCCCTGGGGTCCGGGGATCGAGTCCCACATCAGGCTCCCCCTGCTTTTTGGAGAGCCTGCTTCTCCCTTTCCCTCTGCTTGCTACTCTCCCTGCTCATGCTCTCTCTTTCTCTGTCAATAAATAAATAAAATGTAAAAAAAAAAAAAAGAACATCGTCCTACAGAAATGAGCAAAACAGCATTTTGACAATTCATGGGTTTGGGGGAACTTCTAAGAAAGGTCAAGGCATTTCTTTCTCACCTTTCACCTGGCAATCTCTTGCTCCAGATACGAGCCTGTTCTTATATAAATCCATGCAAGTGACTGTCCCCTGGTGGCCATTGAAGATTCGTATACAAGCCCCACTTTTCAGATCCCAGGATCTGCAGGAATCAGGCCAAAAAAATGTTTTTGAGATTTTTTTCTGAGGGCCCAAAGGGATCATACTATATACGACCTCCCTTAAACCAACAGTCTGTTGGAAGGCAGCAAAGTTTCATGGTCAAGCTCAGAGTCAGAGACCTAGATTTGAATCCCAGTTGCAGCAGCCATTAGGCATAACTTTGGGAAAGCTACTTAACTTCTACGTAGGCTTCATTTCCTCACTGGTAGATTAGAAATGATAACAATGATAGTTACACCTCATAGCAGTTTTAGCAAAGAATTAAATACACAAATGCAATGATTGTCAACCAGGAGTGATTACCACCACTAGGGTACATTTGACAATGCCTGGAGACATTCTTGGTTGTCTCCACTGGGGAGAGACATGCTATGGATATCTAGTGTGTAGAGTCCCAGGATACTGCTGAGCAACCTCTCAATGCACAGGACAGCCTTCACATGAAGTACTTTACAGCCCCAAATTGAGAAACCCTCCATTAATTCATGTAACATTGGAACAGTGATCAACATGTCAAAAATGCTTAATAAATGTTGGTTGGTATTAGGTGGAAGTTTCTAGAATTACCCCCAGGTTTAAAATCCATGGCACTGATTCAACAGAAGAGCTGATCTTCAAACAAGAACAATAGAACTATTGGGGATGCCCGGGTGGCTCAAAGGGTTAAGTCTCTGCCTTCAGCTCAGGTCATGATCCCAGGGTAGTGGGATCAAGCCCTGTATCGGGCTCTCTGCTCAGCAGGGAGCCTGCTCCCCACTCTCTCTCTGACTACCCCTCTGCCTGCTTGTGATCTCTCTCTGTCAAATAAATAAATAAGATCTTAAAAAAATAAAAAAGAACAATAGAACCATTTACTTCAATCACTTAGATCCAAAATATTTTATGTGTATTTCTGAGACATATCTAAGAAATACATGGAAGCATGTATGAGTCACATCATTTTTTAATAAGCAAAATTGCCCGAGGTCTCTCAGCTGTCTCTGATACAGACTTCTACATTAGCCAGTTTGCGTTTGCAGGGCAAAGAGTGATACTAAGATAGTGGGTTCTGGAGCCAGGGGGCCCCAGGTACCATCCCAGGTCCATCACTTATGAGCTGTAGGATCTTGGATAAGTTAGTGAACCACTCTGTATCCCAGTTTCCTCATATGTAAATTGAGGATAAGAATGGTAGTTACCTCATAGAATTCTTATGAGACTTGGCACACAATAAACAATTAATAAATGCTTCTTTTGTTTTTCTTTGAATGTGCTACCCTTTCCCTTCTAACATTCCCAAAGGTCCTGTGGCCTTAGTGGTTTGTCAGAGTCTGCTATGCGCCCACAGTGCATTTAAATATATCCCAGTGGCCTGAAGAAAAGCAGGTTTTGAATTTCTGTTCTAGCAACACAGCCAACCATATGTTCAGGTTGTTTTTCTTTAGTTAGGCAGAAAAGATATCTGACAAACATTTTTAGGAAAATAGGAATAGGAAGTCCTGGCTGGCTCAGTCAGAAGACCATGTGACTCCTGATCTCAGGGTCATGAGTTCAAACCCCACATTGGGTGTAGAGATTACTTAAATAATAAATAAACTTAAAAAAAAATAAAAAGAGGAACACCTGAGTGGCTCAGTCAGTTAGGCATCTGCCTTTGGCTCAGGTCATGATCGCAGGGTCCTGGGATAGAGCCCTGCGTCAGGCTCCCTGCTAAGCAGGAAGTCTGCTTCTTCCTCTGCTGCTCCCCCTGCTTGTACTCTGTCTCTCTATATATGTCTCAAATAAATAAAATCTTTAAAATAAAAAAAGAAAATAAAATTTAAAAAGTAGGAATAGAAGGAACTTAATGATTTCACAAACTTATTTTTAAAAAGTTATAACAGCAAGAATTATACTTAGTAAAACAAAAAAAACTATAGATGTACTCCCTTCAAAAAGGATAACAAGATGTCTGCTCTTACTGCTTCTACTTAACTGGAAGGCCAACGTAAAGTTAGAAAGAAAGAAAAAGAAAAATGTAGTATAAAAGTATGGGTAAAGAAGATAATTATTATCATTATTCCTGACTGGAAGACCATCTACATAGCACATATACTTTTTGTTAGTTTTTGTTTATTTATTTGACAGAGAGAGAGAAATCACAAATAGGCAGAGAGGCAGGAAGAGGGGGGTGCAGGCTCCCCACCAAGCAGAGAACCCAATGCGGGGCTCGATCACAGGACCCTGAGATCATGATCTGAGCCGAAGGCAGAGGCTTAACCCACTGAGCCACCCAGGCGCCCCAGCACATATACTTTTAAAACCAATGAGAGGTTAACAAGGTTGCTAGATACAAGAACAATCTATAGTAATCAACACCATTTCTCTATACCAGCAATAATCAATATGAAAATATAAACAAAAATAAGATACTGGGCACCTGGGTGACTCAGTCAGTTAAGCAGCTGCTTTTGGCTCAGGTCATGATCCCAGGGACCTGGGATCGAGTCCCATATTGGACCTTCCTGCTCAGCAGACATCTGCCTTCTCCCTCTGCCTTCTCCCTCTGCCTCCCTTCCCCTGCCCCGCTCTCTCTTTCTCTCTCTCTCTCTCTCTCTCTCTCAAATAAATAAATAAAATCTTTAAAACTAAAAGAATTTTAAATTTTAAAAAAATTTTTGAGAAAAGATACTTCGGGAGAATGTCTTTTGGACTTCCCCAAAGGGAGGCGTTTCTTAAACATGTCAAGTCCACAAAGTCAACTACCTTAAAGTTAAGGATTTCTGTTCATCAAAAGTCACCACGGTGACAAGAGGAGTCTTAAATTGGAAGGAGGAATATGCAACACAAAAAACAACTAGTATCCAAAATATATAAAGAACTCCAACAAATCAGGAAGAATAAATAAATTAACAGAAGAATAGGCCAAATGACAACAAAAACTGAACAGGAATTTCATAGAAGAAAAAGCACAAATGGCTCTAAAACATATTGTGATGGTTAATTTTATGGGTCAGCTTGAAGGCTGTTTTAGGTCAAGATCAAGGTTTAAACCAATGGATGTCGAGTAAAGCACATGGCCCTTCATAATGTAGATAGGCCTCAACCAATCAACTGAAGGCTTAAACAGAACAAAAAGACCAACCTCCCCCCATGCACTCCCAACAAGAGGGAATGCTCCCTCAAACCAGCTGCAGACTTATCTCCACCCCCAATTCTCCTAGGTCTCCCGGCTGCAGGCCCACACTGTGAGCCAATTCATTATAAAGAGATAATCAATCTCTTTATATCTTTTTATGCACACACACATCTCCCTGGTTCTCTTTCTCTGGAAAGCTTAATACGCACATGTGAAAATATGCCCAACCTCATTAGTAATCAAAGAAGTGAAAAGAGGTAGCAGCAGATTGGCAGTTAATGTTGTCAGTATTGAGCATCAAATAGTAAATATTGGTAGGGGTCTACCCCTGATGATGAGAGTAGAACCTAATATAACTGTTTAAGAAAACAATTTAGTACTCCTACCTAGAGATTTCATGACAAAGAATAATCCTTAAGAAGAACTCATGCACTGTGATAAACAAGACTGCATCATACCTTTGAAAGGTGCTGAGAGTAGATCTTAATGGTCTTATCACAAGAAAAAAAATTTTGTAACTATGAGTCGTGATGGATATAAGTAAACTTACTGTGGTAATCATTTTCCAATATATACAAATATCAAATCATTATGTCATATACCTAAAACTAATATGTTGTATGTCAATTATATTCAGTAAAAAAATAAAAAAATTTTTTTACTAATTTTTTAAGTAATCTCTACACCCAACATGGGGCTCAAACTCACAACCCCAAGATCAAGAATCTCATGTTCTACCACTGAGCTACCAGATGCCTCTGAAAAAAATTTTTTAAAAACTCAGGTACATAGGGCCACCTGGGGGGCTCAGTCATTATGCCTTCAGCTCAGGCCATGATCCCAGGGTCCTTGGATCGAGTCCCACGTCAGGCTCCCCGATCAGAGGGAAGCCTGCTTCTCCCTCTCCCACTCCCCCTGCTTGTGTTCTCTCTCTCACTGTGTCTCTCTCTGTCAAATAAATAAATAAAATTTGAAAAAAAGGAACAAACTCATGCACATAGATGTCAGGGGACACATCCAAGAACACCTGTAGCAGCAGATGTTTATTCTTTGAAAGAATAAAAAAATGGAAACAATGCAAATATCCATTGACAGAAGATGAAATAATTTATAATATATTCATCCAACAAAAGACAGTGTCTCAATGAAAATAAATTACTGCTACCTACATCTTATGGATAAATCTCAAAATCATGGTTCAGTACAAGAATCCAGGATAAGTAAAAATTTTTTTTAAAGATTTTATTTATTTGACAGACAGAGATCATGAGTAGGCTGAGAGGCAGGCAGAGAGAGAGGAGGAAGCAGGCTCCCTGCTGAGCAGAGAGCCTGATGTGGGGCTCGATCCCAGGACCCCAAGACCATGACCTGAGCTGAAGGCAGAGGCTTTAACCCACTGAGCCACCCAGGCGCCCTATAAGTGAATTTTTTAATGCAATTCCATTTACATAAGTTTAAAAATAGGCAAAAGTAATCAATATTTTTGGAGATCTATAAATAGTTAGCAAAATTATAAAGAAATACAAGGGAATAATTAGTATAAAATTTAGGGTAACATTACCTCTGGTTGGAAGGAAGAAAGCAAGGTAAGACACACAGTGAGATTTGGGGAATGGTAATGATCTATTTCTTGGCCTGAGTATAGTACATGGATGTTTACTACATTGTCAAAAAACATATGTATATATACATTTTTAAACACCATTTTTCTTCTATATCATATGTGATATCCACAGAAAAACACCTTTTCCTAAGGCATCTATAAAAGAACTATAAATTGTGCCATCATCTAAGAGCACTAAAAAAGGTACTTTCCAAGGAGTGCCTGGGTGGCTCAGTCTGTTAAGTGTCTGCCTTTGGCTCAGGTCATGATCTCAGGGTCCTAGGATCAAGTACCACATCGGGCTCCATGCTCGGTGGGGAGTCTGCTCCTCTCTCTCTCCCTCTCTCTCTCTGCTCCTCCCCCGCTCATTCTCTCTCTTGCTCTCTCTCAAATAAGTAAATAAAATCTTCAAAAATTAAAAATAATATACCTTCCAATTCAAAGCCCTCAACCAGAAAATAGACCTGATAATGGCTATAAATGAATCTCATTCGAAGTTTAAACAATATATAAATTATTGGTTTCTACCTTGCCAAATAAAGAAAAATATGTTACAGGTTATCCATATCATTTAGGAGAGCATTACTTAGGATAACTTTTCAATAAATACTAAGAGGAAAAAGTATGCAGGCTTCTTCCACAAGCTGACTTTAGGCCTTGGGTGGGATGGACCACAACTCCTTTGGACCACTCACCTGATACTCAGGTCATAACTCCCGCTCAGTAGAAAGTTCTCCTCCTCACACAAGAAGAGGGTGCGGACACTCCCAGCATGGCCTCGGAACTCAGTGGGTAACTCCTTTACTTGTATGACATCTAGAAGCTGGATTTTCCGGTTGGATGACACTGCGACCAGATCTCCCCCAGAATAGTGGATGACTCTGTTTCGGTCCCACCTGAGTTGCCGGGGGCAGAAAAAGATGGTCCATGAAAGAAAAGTTAGTGTCCTTCCAGAACTCCCTTCGTCTGATGACTGTCCCCTGCAGGGGTGGTATAATGGAAAGCAGAAGGCACACTCCTGGTGGACCCCGACCTCATACCATATCAAGTCACTTTAGGTGAAAACCTAAAGACAACAGGAAAACTATTAAAAAAGAATATACTAATATATGATAAATCATCAAGAGAGGATATTCTGCTGAATATGCATCATTTCCCAAACTTGTCTGACCACAGAAATCTTTTTTTATGGAAAACATTAGAGGAACACAGCTTGGAAGCCTGATGCCAACTGCATATCCCACTGTTTCTTTCTTTTTTTCCTCTCTCTTAATGAATACCCAATGAGTGTATGTCAGGTTCAAAGTACTGTGCTAAGAGCTACCATAGGAAATACAGAGATGAATCAAGATACGGATCTTGCCTTCAACGAGCCTGCAGTCTAGTAAAACAGGGTAAGTTAATTTTCCAGTCATAAGATTATTAGCAAATAGATAAAATATGAGCAAGACGACCAAATCATTTATTGTCCAAAACGAGACTTTTTCACTGTGAAAGGGGACACGATTATTAGTAACACCAGGACCATAGAGTAAAGGGGGATTTTTTTCAGCAAACATGGATGGAGTCATGTCTGAATACGAAAAGTAATTCTTGATATCTTTGTCCTCATTCCCCTTGTTACATCTAGAGTTCAGTCACCATCATCTCTTCCAAAGGGCACTTATCACCAGGCCATCTATAAAAACCCAACTTTGCCTTTCCACTATCTGCTGTGTCTTCCCCTTACTGACTGCTCAAGATGTAATCTGTAAGTAACATTCACAGTCAAAAATAAAATAGAGAGAGGCAGCCTCCACAAAACCTTATGAATAAAGAGTGAAATCCGAGGCCTAAACTATGGCAGAAAGTTGATTCCTGGGGCACCTGGGTGGCTCAGTGAATTAAGCAGCTGCCTTTGGCTCAGGTCATGATCCCAGGGTCCTGGGATCGGGACCCACATCAGGTTCTCTCTTCAACGGGAAGCCTGCTTCTCCCTCTCCCACTCCCCCTGCTTGTGTTCCCTCTCTAGCTGTGTCTCTCTCTGTCAAATAAATAAAATCATTTAAAAAAAAACTTATAGATATACATGCAAAGAAAATTCTAGAATATACAGAAGTATACATGAATATTAATAAAATGAATATTAATTTGTGTACTAATATACATGAAGATTATAGGAGGTCTTTGCCTTTCTCTATACATTTTATGGTATTTAGTGGATTTCTTCTTTGTACTAAGCATATATCACTTCTAAAATTGAAATAAAACCATACAAATATTTCCAAAAAAAGCAATGTTTTCATGCATGTGACTTGTGTGAAAGTTGGTCAGTAACCCGAAATTACAACAGGAAAGTGTCCTCTGGCCACGGGGAGAATGGTGCAAACATCCAGCCCTATTCTCCGAAGGGGATCTCATGTTCCTGCAGGACTTGAGCTTGAGGGGAGGAAGGATTGCCTTTCCAAGTGAACAGGGTCATGGAAATCCTATAGACGCCAGTGTGAGTAATTCAAGGGTCCCCGAAGACCTGGGTTCTGGCCCTGGTACCTACGTGTCTGAGAGGATACGGATATTATAAGTCCCACAGAAGATATTTCTCTCCTCCATTAGGACCTGCTGAGTTTCCTGGTTCTGGTATGCGGCCCACAGGTTGTAGTCATTCTAACAACGGAACACAAAGTCAAATCACAGCGGCAACTTTACCCCCCGCCCCAAACATGCACCCCCGAGGGCGCCCCCAGCAAGGACATAAGGTCCCAAGGATTCTTTTGCTTCAGGCTGTGGCTGCCACTGTGTGTGGGGAGGGAAGGACCCCGGAGCAGACCCCAAAGTAATCCAGGGAGAACCAAGGGTCCTGATTTGTCTTCCTTCTCTTTGTATTTTCTGTGTGTTCTGATTCCATGAATTGCTGATCGCTCAACTTTTCCCAAAAAAATGGGCTCACAAAGAGCAATGCTCACAAAATAAAGTGACAGGTGCCCTCTGGCCAGATCTTTTGCAGAAGTTGAGGTTCCATGGGCCTATTGCATTGACCTGAGGGTACAGAGCGTGCTGGTGGGAACTCAAACTGTATGTGAAGTCACAACTACACCCACTATGCATTTGGGCCTCAAAGTCTGCCCATAGAGGCAAGCTTGGTTCCTCCTTACAGCTGCCTCACGGAGGACACCATTGGCCCCACGAATTATTCTCATCATTTTGCAGGTGAGATATATAGCTGAGCCTCGGGAAGAAGAAACCAATTTTATCAAGTCTCAACAGGGGTGTTTTCCTTCCTTTTCTAAGACTTCCTTCCTTCCTTCCTTCCTTCTTTCCATCTTTCTTACCTTCCTTCCTTCTTCTTTTCTTCCTCCCTTCCTTCCTTCTTCCCCCCATCCCTCCCTCTCTCCATGGGACACTTTCTGAGCCACTGTGGCATGCCAGGTAGGCCAAATTCTGCTAGAGATGACTCAACCAGACTCTCGCTTATCACTCCTCTTTCCAGCCATACTCTTCCCCCTCAAATAGCAGGAAATGCCAACCATGCAAGCAGGAAACCAAAACACAGAGTGCCTTTACCATGAAAGCAAAGAAGACCACAGCAGCACATTTGGACCTGGGAGCCCTCCTGGGAACATCTCTTCAAGGCTTCCTACATGGCCTTCTTCTCCGTGCCTGTAGACTTTTCCTTGGGATGCCTGCGTTTCTGGACTCAACCTCCTCCTTGATCTCTAACCCAGTAGTGACGTCCACCTTAGAAGCCTTGCCCCTGAATCTCTCAACCTGCCTCCCCTCGAATGTCCAAGCATCTCTGATATCCTGCCTTGAATTCATCAAGTCTTCCTTGGCTTCTCACAGCCTGGGCTGGAGTAACTTGGCTCTTGGTCATTGGCCAAGTTTTGAGAGCCCAGAAGCTCCATGGTGGAGTCAATCAGGAAAAAGACCTGATTCAAATCCCAGCTCTGCCACTGAGCAGCTAGGAGACCTTTGGCGATTTTTGGAACCTCTCAGCCTCCACTTCCACGTCCAGAAACTGGAAGCGATGATATCCACCCAATCTACAGCAAAGATCAAGTGAATTATGTGTACAAAGCCCTTGGCACTATGTCGGGCACACCACTCAAACTCATTCCCCATGGCAGTCACCAGCCCTGAGAAGCACTCTCCTAAACTTTCCCTAGCAGACCCCTTAGCTTCCTCGTCTGGGTCTTCCATGTTTCTCGTCTGTTGTCCACAGTGCTTCACCTGTTTCTCTCTCTTTCCTAAAATTACAACATTTCTAAAATATCAAACACTGCCTGGGTCTTCCTTTCCAGTCAGGCAGTTACTAGCCATGTCACCCAGAGCAGGGTGTTAGCTCTGTTATACTTAGAGCACCGAGCTCAGGAAGAACGGGTCTGCGTCCTATTGTATCTCTGTCATTCTGTCAAGGAGACCAGAAACTCTCAGCACCTCAGTCTTTCCATCGGTCACACGAGTGAATGGGCCGATTCAAAGATATAAAATTCAGGTCTTGGGGCACCTGGGTGGCTCAGAGGGTTAAAGCCTCTGCCTTTGGCTCAGGTCATGATCCCAGGGTCCTGGGATCGAGCCTGGCATCGGGCTCTCTGCTCAGCAGGGAGCCTACTTCCTCCTCTCGCTCTGTCTGCCTCTCTGCCTACTAGTGATCTCTGTCAAATAAATAAATCAATAAATCATTTTTTAAAAAATAAATAAATAAATAAAATTCATGTCAAATGAAATTCACAGATGTGTTTTCTTTGGCTCCCATAGTTTTGGGGTTTTTTTAATGCTTTTAATTGGCTGCCCGCATTTAAGGAAAATGAGAGATGTCACAAGGTAATTCAGATTTCTGACTTTTCTTGAAAGCTCAGATGGATGGGGAGGCTGAGGTCCAGTCTCTATGGCCGTACCTCGTGGGAGCTGTGTAGCACCTGGCCCCTTCGGATGGAGAGGGAAGTCTCCAGCTCCTGATGGTTCTGACACACCCACTCGCACCCCCAACCGCCCTCATTCCTGTGACCTGCCCGGCTTCTGTGGACAGAAGAACTGGATGGTCACTCTGGTCCTTTCTATCCCTCGAATTCTAACTCATATACACAGTTGCCTTCGAGAAGCTACAGTCTGGATACCCCTTACTGAATATTCTTTTGAGGCCCGTGGGACAGATTTGAAAATAGAAGACCCTTGAGCAGAGAGGAGACAGCAAGAATCTGATGGTTTCAGGAATGACCACCAGGCCTGGATAAACTGTAGAGAGAGCTCAGAGCCTTTCTTCTGTCCTTCACTGTTGCCCAAGATTTGGTATGGGGGAGTCTACGGTTAAGTAACTGCGCCCCTTCATTCTAGAATAAACCTGGAAGTGAGAGGGGAGAAAGCATAATCCATTCTGGACCCTGGACATTCTAGACCCATCCTGGCCCTTCCATTCCCGAGCCACAGACCCTCACAGCCTCTGGATGCGTGTGGCCTGACGGGTGTTAAGGAAAATCCCAACCATCCCTGACATCCACTCGTTTAACAGATGAGGGATTTCAGGCTGAAGGAGAGGAAGTCACTTGCTTAAGGACACACAGCACCGAACTCTGGTCTCCCTTAGGGAATGTCGCCTCCTAGGCCCTAAATCCATGTGCTATATCCTATATCCTATATCCTCCCGCTTCCTCTACCCTCATATAACGACTGAGTCTGGACTGCAGCCTGGCTAAGAACAGGACGCCACGGTGACCTGCCCCAGATGCCACTGCTACTCACCTTTGTTCTGAGTTTCAATTTCTGATTTTTCACACGTATGCACTTCCCGTTATCGGTTATTTTAGGAACTGGGATAAAAAGCTTGTTGGCATAGTTAGGATCGATTCCCTTTGTGTAGGATCCCTGAGGGAAAAAACAAACAGAAAATGGTTATTACTCTTGGCCCTTACTCCCCAAGAGAAGGGGGGAAACTCGTCCTTGGCAAGGTCTGAATGGCGGGTAAACTCTGGCAAAAGAAGGCCCAGGTCTGGCCCATGAGGCTGGTAGTGTGCGCGGACTGGTATAAGGTGGACAAAACACATGGAGGGACCCCAGGAGGACATGGCCAGAGTCCTCCACTTCCCAGAGGGTGGTCTGCCTCACAAGGCCGGCCTCTTCATGTCTTCTTTTATCTATCTGTGCTGGGAAACACTCAAGCTACCAGCAACCCATGACATAGGGCAAGGCCAGAAACAGAAGTAAAAATGCCAGAGGTGGACACTATTCCAGGAGAAGAGCATCTTGACCCAAGAATATACTTTGTGGGCTTTGAAACATCTGGGTACCACGTGAGGCTGCTCCGGGAACACACTCACGGTCCTCTCATTGCCAAAGCCACAGTAAAGCTCTCTGGTGAAAACAATCCCCCACTCTGTGAGGTTTCAGGAAGGCTCTGCCTTATCTCCTCCTGAGAGGTTTCCATATATGTCCTCCCTCCTGGATGCGCTGACCATGGGGTGATTAATGGGGAGAACAGACACAAAGGAAGTCACTACTGAACCCTACAAAGCAACAAACACGGGGCAGGAGGCCAACTGAAGATCTAGGGAAGAGACCGGAAAGGCCCCCAGGCAGGCCAACCTCAATGCGGAAAGGAAGCGGGTCTCCAGATCGACCCCTCCCCCTCCAGACAGGAAGTACCTGCAAGAAGGTGATATGGCTCTGAATGAAAGGATGCATCGACAATTCCATCTTGACCTGCTGGACCAGCATGGCCCAGTGCTGGCTCACGGAGGCACACCTGTTCAGGCTGTTTTTATCCAGCATACCTGAAAAAAAAAAAAAAAAAACATGGACCTGGGAACCTCCCAGCCAGCCCGTGAGGCACCACGGTGTTTGGAGAAATCCCCCAGTACAGCCCAGCATACTTAGAATATATTTGGAGAGGTGAACGGGCAGGGAACGGATGAAGTCCCGGTATTTGCTGACCCCGGACGACAGGTCTTTGACGACATCCAAGTCAACCAACAGATTGGAGGGTGTGTATTCGGCCTTCGACAGGCCTGCTTTTCCGGAAAACAGGCTATTCATCTCTAAAATGCACTGGATGGAACTCTTCCATTGTCCATCTAGAGGAAAGTGAGAGAAAGGTGCGGGATGAGGCTGATTCTGCAATAACTCCAGGCCAAGAGAAGCCCTCCAGAAACCCTCTCCCCAGAAATAGAGCTCATCAGAATCCACCCTTTTAGACCCCTGGATTTTTATCGTTTCTTCTGCCAGAGTGGAAATAATGACCTCCCCAACGAAATGCACGAGGACTTTTTTAGCCTTCCCAGCTCAGGTAGGATACCTATAGCAGCAAAGCCTGCCCCACTCAGGTGAAATGGCCTTGTGCCTGGAATTTCCTTAGAATATCGCAAGGGGAAAAAATATATAAACAATTTTGTAAAGGGACAAATGAATGACATGAAGGGGCCAAGTATTGATAATTATCGAAACTGAGTGATGGTTATGTGCGTGGTGATTACGCTCTCTTATCTGTTTATGAAATCTGGAAGTTTCCAGATGAAAAGTGCCTGAGAATTGATGCTTTGTGTTTCTTATAATGAGGTCACATAGAGCTCTCGCCTCACACAAACCAGCTCAGGAAATCGTTGAGGCTATGCCCTACTTCCCCACTGCTTTTGCTTCCTCCTCAAGACTGAATCCAGTGCAGCAAAAGATAGGCACCAGTGGGCTGGCCTCTACAGGTGTCCCCTATGCCAAAAAGGGAGGGGCCAGACAAGGGATTGTGGCCCCGGGGCAGAGGGAGAACCCAAAGGAAACCCTCTTATAGTTCCCTTTCTGAGCTTTATTTTCAGGCATCTCTCAGAGGCACCAAGATGGAGAAGTGAAAACATGGGCTTTAATAAGGTTATAATGACCACCTTCAATTCTCGCTTCTCCCCTACTGGATGTGGGATTCGATTATGTAATAAGGATCGGTGAGGCCAACATACCACTGATGCCAAATGAATGTTCATCTCCAAAACCTGCCACCCCCAGACGCTACTGCCCTGTGCCCACCGCCCCAAACCCATCGGGACTTCCCGATCTCCCGTCTATTAGCTTTCTTGCTACAAGCTGACTTACCAGTATTAGATGCTTCGCCCCTCCTGTTTTCAAGCGAATTTTCTTTTCCTGAAGCTCTGGACAAAGGGAAGGATGCAGTCTTGGTGCTGGCTGCCCAGAAAACATCCGAGGTCTCATACGGCACGTTGTAGTCTTTCTCGGGAAAGAAAAGAACACATCACTAGTGTCTTGGTTGGGGCCTGAAATGCCAACGGCCAAGACAAGGTGGCTTTTGAAGTGGGGTTGTGGAGGAAAGGACATGAGGCAAACAGTTTTTTGTTTGTTTGTTTGTTCTTTAAAGATTTTATTTCTTTATTTATTTGATGAGAGAGATCACAAGTAGGCAAAAAGGCAGGCAGAGAGAGTGAGAGGGAAGCAGGCTCCCTGCTGAGCAGAGAGCCGGACTCGGGACTCAATCCCAGGACCCTGAGATCATGACCTGAGCCAAAGGCATCGGCTTAACCCACTGAGCCACCCAAGCACCCCAAGACGGTTTTATTTCTACTTGCCTCTCTTCAGTCTACACAAAACGGACCGGGCCAGTTATGTCTGGTTTTTTGGGAGGAGGGAAGCGGGAAGGGGGGCCTCCAAGTTTCCATATAAAATTTGCAGAAAGGGGTGCCTGAGTGGCTCAGTCAGTTAAGCTTCTGCCTTTGGCTCAGGTCATGATCCCAGCATCTTGGGATGGAAACACCATTAGGCTCCTTGCTAAGCAGGGAGCCTGCTTATCCCTCTGCCTGCGGCTCCCTGCTGTGTGCTCTCTCTCTCTCTCTGACAAATAAATAAAATCCTTAAATAACTAAATAAATAAAATAAAAAGCCTTCCCAGTGATTCTGATGCAAGCTGAAGTTTGAGAACTCCTCTTCAAGGTTGGATTTTATGCACAAGCAAGGAATATGGTGCAATGAAAGGGGAAAAGCCCTAAACTTGGTCCCCTTGACCCAGGTTCTGTGCAGGGCAAACTGAAAGGCAAACCAATTCAGAAGCCTCCCCTTTACGTCCCTCTCTAACCCTGTCTAGTCCCTAACGCACTGCAGGAACCACACCAGCAAAAAGCAGTAGTGGCACAGGCCAGCCACATCTGGGTCTAACTCCATTTTAAATGCCTCACAGTGGGGCCCCTGGGTGCTCAGTGGGTTTAGCATCTGCCTTCAGCTCAGGTCATGATCCCAGGATCCTGGGACCAAATCCTAGCATGGCATGGGGCTCCCTGCTTAGCGGGGAGCCTACTTTTCCATCTCCCGCTCCCCCTGCTTGTGCTCCCTCTCTCTCTTTTTCTCTCTCTCTCTCATAAATAAATAAAATCTTGAAGAAAAAGCTTTAAAATAAGACAAAAAATGCAAAATTAAATGCCTGACAGTTACAAGTTCTGCACTTCCTTCTGAGTGTGTATTCTATACTTTTCTAGAAGGAAGTCGCAGTCTGCAATTTCTCCTTCGGTAAACAGGGCTGCAGGTCAGGACAAGGACCTCTGTCGTGTATTCTGGAAGATCCCCGTCTCCCTAAGCTGGTCCACACCCCTGGTTCCTTGACAGGTTCCCCAAGTCCGGCTTCCCAGACCCCCTGGGGCCTCATTTACCCGCGACGTTGTTCCACTGTCTCAGAGACAGGACCCTGATGACATTGGCAGCGGTCAGCAGCAGCTTGAGGTCACACATCTGCAGGAGAAAGAGCGTGTAATTCGCCTTGGTCCGGTGGGTGCTTCTCGCAAACCAGGACAAGATCTCCCGCATCTTCTGCTCCACGGTTTTATCCAACATCTGGTTCAAGGAAGACCTGACGATCTTCCCCTCCTTCCTGCTGAGGTTGATCCGGGACCGGCTGTAGATGAAATCCTTCCCCTGCGTGGTCTGAAGGATATTCTGAAAATAGTGCAGCAAGTAGAGGCTACCCAGCTGCTCCAGGATGCTCACCAGAAACTTTCTCCGGGGCACCTCTCCTATCCTCCGGAACCACTGTTTGGTCGAGAAGATATTCCAAGCCAAGACACATGTTTCGCATTCTTGACACACGGGGACAGAACTGTCTCCCTTCTCACAACGGAAATACGGGGCATTCCTGAGCCTTGGGTCCAGGTTTTCCATGATTCTGAGATGACCAGCTCATTTTATCCTTGCCCGTTGTCAACCCCACCAAACATCAGAGGTACAGGAGAGGCGGACAGATATCCTAATTGAGCCTTTTCTATTATAAACATTTCCCAGAGGAAAGGTAAAGCCCTGCGTTGGATGGAAAGCTGCTCTCTCCCAGAAACTGCCGGTAGAAGTCTGGCTTTTTGTACTGACTTCCTAGGAAACATGGCTTTTACCGTAAATCTCCTAAACCGGGCACTGCTTAGTAGGTGGAGGCAGTTGCTGTATATTCTGAAAGAGCTGGTCATCCCATTTCTAGAACCACAAGAATAGCGTCAGTCCCATTGAAGTCATACATGGAACCCTCTTAAAGGAAAAGATATATATATATATCATATATCGTGAAGCCTGGCATTGAGCTTCGACTGTTACTAATGACTTGTAAATATTCATGATGTACTTCTTACGTTAATAGCTGTTTGGCTATAAGGTGGCTAGCCCAATGATCCTGAATATGTCTCTACTCATTTTTTTTAAGATTTTATTTATTTATTTGACAGAAATCACAAGTAGGCAGAGAGGCAGGCAGAGAGAGAGAAGGAAGCAGGCTCCCCGCCGAGCAGAGAGCCCGATGCGATGCGGGGCTCGATCCCAGGACCCTGAGACCATGACCTGAGCTGAAGGCAGAGGCTTTAACCCACTGAGCCATCCAGGCGCCCCTGTCTCTACTCATTTTCTAAAGTCATCGTTGAACTGAAAACAGAAATGTTTTCATTTACCTTACTACGAAGGTAAGTCGTTTCACTGGTTCAGAATGCTAATGAGAAACCCCTGCAGGGAAGCCCTCCCTCAGGGAAAAAATTTCACTCAGCCTCAATTACATGCTCCTCTGGGAGGCAGCACCCTGACTGAATTCAAGGGAGGGGGGCGTCACCCCTTGGGGTGCATTACATTGAATACAACCCAAGGAAGTGTTTGAAAGCAAAGAATTACTTTGATTACTTGGTGCACGTAAGGAGACAGATCACTCTCAAAGCACCGTCTCTCTTGGGGTTAGAACAGGAAGCTTTTATTCAGTGTAATAGGGGGTGAGAGCAAGGAGCTTGCATATTCATTAAGGAATTTACATGCTCTATTACTTGGGCATTTCTGTTCTATAGCTCAGACCTAGACCGCCCACAGGCTAGTATATACATTATGTTCAAAAGGTGGCAGAAAATTCCGCCTCTAGGTGGAGATCTTAGTACTATAACCAGATAAAGGTAAGTTCAGGACCAGGTTAAAGGGTGGGGACGGAATTGGTACACAGCTCTAAGCTTGCTCAAACTGGCTCCAGGAGGCGCTAGCCAGTGAAATATCTAGCCAGGGGCTATCAGGTGAGACCCCCAGCTGGGCAGCTCTCAAAACAGCACCTTCCTTCCTGGCTCTCCTGCATTTCCCATCTTCCGTCTGTTTCTAGCTTTCAGCCCTCTGATTCTGAGTACCTCCCCCATTGCATCCCAGCCAACAGTACAGCCAAGTGGAAAACAGTGAGGAGTCTGGGGCAGGACTCCTGGACCCCAGCCCAGCTGCTTACTAGCTCTGTGTGCACAAGCGTATTACTTAATGCCCAATGTGTCAGTTTGCTTATTTATAAAACAAAGACGATAGTTTTGACTTGGGGTGGGAGGTTGAGGATTAAATGAGATACTATATGCAAAGCACTTAAAAGATGGCCTGTTACCTATTCAGCCCTCCAGAAGTGCTAACAATTGTCCTGTTGTCATCATGGGTGTCATTGGGATCATTGTTCTGGGCAGCCAGGTAATCAATGCCCCCTCCAATCTCTACACAATCTCCAATCTCCATGTGCATACATTGAGATGCATTTTAAAAATGACCCTAGGCAGGCATTGGCTCAGTCAGTCATGCATCTAACTCTTGATCTCAGCTCAGGTCTTGACCTTGGGGTTGTGAGTTCAAGCCCCATGCTGGGCTTCACTCTGCATGGAGACGACTTAAAAAGAAAAAAAAAAAAAAAAAGAAGAAGAAGGGGGCACCTGGGTGGCTCAGTGGTTAAGCTGCTGCCTTCGGCTCAGGATGATCTCAGGGTCCTGGGATCGAGTCCCACATCGGGCTCTCTGCTCCGCAGGGAGCCTGCTTCCTTCTCTCTCTCTCTCTGCCTGCCTCTCTGCCTACGTGTGATTTCTCTCTGTCAAATAAATAAATAAAATCTTTAAAAAAAAAAAAAAAAGAAGAAGAAGAAGAAGGACATGAAACGTGGTATACCTATTTCATGAGGTCTTTACCATTTGCCGCGGCTATGATCCATTCAGGAGTGATGACTTGGGTCATTACAGGTAGCCCTCAGAGTGCACATGGTCCCACAGGTTTCCAAACAGAAGGCTTCTGCAGTCACTTGTGACCCAGAAAGAGATCAGGGGCTCAGTGGGCTTTTCAATCATTTTGAACAACAAAATCCTATTTGCAAATCGTCTTCTTCTGTAAAAGCTCAATGTGGAACATAGACAAAATGATTTATATTAGAATAAATCTATGTTGTAAGTTAAAAGTTCACTTGCTAGCAAGGCATGTAGGGAGAACAACTTGGCTATTTTGATGAAGACAAAACTTGGGAACCTGAAGTTAAAGATGACAGACATGCGGGACGCCTGGGTGGCTCAGTCGGTTAAGTGTCCGACTCTTGGTTTTGGCTCTGATGACCGTTGGGGCTCCGGGAGTGCAGGAGGAACAATAGAAATGACCTCTGAGTCCGCTGTCTTCCAGCCGCCTCCCCCTCCTTTCCTTCACCCTTGACTCTCCCGCCAAAAGGATGTATGCCCATGTCACATCTCCATGGGTAACCCAATACCTATGCAGGAAACAGATAAAAGACACACACACACACACACACACACACACCCGCCAACTCCCTCCCAGTGCGACTTCCCCCACTCTGCTTTCCAGAGTGACCCAACCTTGCCCGAGGGTGCCCACCTCCTCCCAGCGCAACCTTCCTGGCTCCCCTTTTCTCCTGAGCTCTGAAACTTCACCTGAGAATGCCATTAATAAATCTTGCCTTGCACCCACTTCGCCTGGTGTCGTGTTTATCTCACCTATAAAACCTTACCATGACGATCTCAGGGTCATGAGATCAAGCTCTGTGTGGGAGCCTGCTTAAGATTCTCTCTCCCTGGGGTGCCTGGGTGGCTCAGAGGGTTAAGCCTCTGCCTTCGCTCAGGTCATGGCCCCTGGGATTGACCCCCACATCGGACTCTCTGCTCGACAGGAGCCTGCTTCCTCTTCTCTCTCTGCCTGCCTCTCTGCCTACTTGCGATCTCTCTCTGTGTGTCAAATAAATTTTTAAAATCTTTTAAAAAAATTACAGCTTCCCTCTAGGATGAGATCAGATGTGTGAGACCAGCTGTCACTGCTCTTGTTGATGCTGTAATGATGATTTCCCTAGATTAAGCCAAAATGTTTGGTGTAACCAAGCATTTCTGGTGCCCACGTCTGGAGACTAGGCACAGTTAGAGAAAGTTATTGGGTATCACTGCCTGGCTCGGTGGCAAAAGCAGTCTCCCACAAGGGTCGGGGTTGAGGACAGGAATCAGGCTGGGAAGGAGATCAGTTCTAACAGGTTGGTCTCTTCTGCCTGAATCCGTATCTGGAGAAAAGGTGAAGGTGGGTTAGCTTCTAAACTCTTGGGGAGGGTGGCCAGGAAGAAAGAGCTCCCATACACATAGGGTTTGGGTCTCTATGCAGGAGACATACCACCAACACCCCAGAACTACTACAAACTGAAAGTAGCTCGTGTTTTTTGTTTTTCTTTGTTTTATTTGTTTTTACAGAGGGAGGTAGAGGGTGGGCTGGGGGGGTGGGGGGAAGAGGCAGAGGGTAAGAGAGAGAGAAAATATTAAGCAGCTGCACACCCAGCAGGGAGCCCGATGTGGGGCTCGATCTCACAACCTTGAGATCATGAACTGAGCTGAAATCAAGAGCCAGATGCTTAACTGACTGAGCCCCAGAGGCGCCCCTAAAGTGGCTGGTTTTTGAAGGTCCAAATTAATCAGTGAGGCTGATATACATCAAAGCAGTTTTGCCCACCCAGCTCAGTCTTGATTCCATGCTGAGGGCCAGCGGTGGCCCTGGGGGAGCACAAACCTGGGAGTCAGAGAGACCGGCTGGAACCCCACTGCTGCTCCTTACTAGCTGTGTGACCTTGAACGAGGTACTCGTGCTTCCCTGAGCTCCCGTTTTCTTATCTGTAGAAGACATATAATCCCCACCACGCAGGGTGCTGTCCTATGAGGACTAATTAATGAAATTAGGTGAGCATGAAATTTTTTTCTGCTGCCTCTGCATTCGACTCCCTACCAACACACACACACACACACACACACACACACACACACACACACACACATATACACAGCATCTTACCTGCAAGGTGACCGGATAGGATAAGTCAATGATGGGGTATCCAAAGAGGAAGGCAAATAGGTCTCATCAGAGTTGAGAAGAAAACATTTCTCAAAGGAAGGTTTTGGGGCTGAGAAGTCCACCTGGAGATTTCTCAGATATCCACGCTGCCAGCAGCTTGTAGACGTGCAAGTCCCCTGGCTTTCCTTTCTGCCCTGTGTTCTTCACGATTCCGATTAGACGGTCTTCCCATACATCCTCAGTCTCTACTTCTCTTTCCCACCTCTCACAGAGTTTGGAGAGCCCCAGGGAGCAGGGTTGCTTCACCCTACCCCGTTCGGCTGCCCTATCTAGGACTGCACCCACGGCCACCTGCCGGGCTCAGGCAGCAGAAGTTGGGAAAGGGCTGGGGGGCCAGAGTAGGAGGGTGTGGGGTGAAACCAGGCTGTGCTGCGGCCAGCGACTCGCCCCTCGATAATTCCCTTGCTGCACCCCTTCTGCAAAATGGAGCTCATACTTCTGCCTAGCTTGCGGGTGAGAGTCAGGGTCAAATGAAGGGATGAGTTTGAACAGCACCTCACAATGTGTGAAGAACTATCCAAGTGTCGTTATCCAGGAAAGCGGGGAAAACTCACATTTTATCATCTCTCCTTCGTGCGACGTTACAAAGTCGATTGAGCAAAGTTCCTGTTCCTGAGAAGTCCATCATTCTCCAGGCTTTCAAAAGGCCCTTTGACTTTGAAAGAAGCAGGTGGAACACAAGGGCCTTGGCTCGACGTTGTTTTATGATGCACGAGGGGGAGGACGGAGACAAGCACAGAAAAGCTGGAAGCCCAGCTGCTGGCAGTTGATGAGCAGAGCCGGTTAGGGAGAGAGAGATGCGAACCGTGGTTCCACACTTCGCGCGGGCTTCAGAATCGCCTCGCGAAGCCTTCATAAACCAGACTGCTTCCCCGGTCCCCAGAGTTTCTGATTCCTAAATCCAGGCTGGGAGCCCCAGAATTTACATTTCTAAGAAATTTCTGCATGGTGCTGATGCGGCTGGTGGGGAAACTGCGCTTTGAGAAACACAGCTGTGAGCTATGCTTGTGTCTAAGTCTGAGAACGGAACTTCGCTTTAAAAATGAACACGGGGGCAGGCACCTGGCTGGCTCAGTGGGTTAAAGTCTCTGCCTTTGGCTCGGGTCATGATCCCAGGGTCCTGGGATCCAGCCCCGGAGCCTGCTTTCCCCTCTCTCTCTCCCTGCCTCTCTGCCTACTTGTGATCTCTGTCTGTCAAATAAATAAAATCTTTAAAAAAAAAAAAAAAAAACTAATTTTTTAAAAAAAGTAAAAATAAACACAAATCCTTCATTCTTTCAGAAGTTATTACTGGGGGTGCCTGGTTACTCAGTCGGTTAAGTGGCTTTCTTCAGTTTACGTCATGATCTCAGGGTCCTGGGATCGAGCCCCGCATCGGGCTCTCTGCTCAGAGAGGGAGCCTGCTTCCCCTGCTCTGCTCTGCTCAGAGGGGGAGCCTGCTTCCCCCTCTCTCTTCCCCCTCTCTCTCTGCCTACTTGTGATCTCTCTCTCCATCAAATAAATAAAATATTTAAAAAAAAAAAAAGAAAGAAAGAAAGAAAGGGACT
This sequence comes from Mustela nigripes, assembly GCF_022355385.1. Taxonomy (NCBI): domain Eukaryota; kingdom Metazoa; phylum Chordata; class Mammalia; order Carnivora; family Mustelidae; genus Mustela; species Mustela nigripes. The sequence goes on along the minus strand of NC_081572.1, from coordinate 51,375,587 downwards.
AAGCATATCCCAGCAAAGCCTGGATGACCACTCTACCTGAGCCGTAAACAGTGGGTGCCCTGCATGTGTGTATCAGCTGAACATGATACAGTGACCCTCCCTACAAGGCCTCCTGCCCTCCCACCACCGTGTCTCACAGTGGGTGCAGAGGGAGGGGAGTTGAACTCAGGGAGCTAGGAGAAGTTGGAAATGAGCATGCTACCATTTCTTCTATAGCTGTCTTTGGCGATCGGGGCTGGAAGGGTGAGCCCCAAAATGGGGGTAGTTGGTTGTAGAGATGGGGAGCAATCAGACAGATGGTCAGTCAATGACACAACGGAAAATTCAAGATGGGCTGAGAAGACATTACATTAGAGGCAGTACCTCAGACATGGGATTGAGGGATGTAGTCCATACTGCTTTGGCTGTTATTGTTGTGAATAGTAGATTCCTCTATTTTATTTTTTTAAGATTTTATTTTTAAGTAATCTCCGCACCCAGTGTGGGGCTTGAACTCACAACCTCCTAGATCTAGAGTCCCATGTTCTACCAGCCAAATGCCCCTTGAATAGTAGATTCTTATTTAGTTCTTCAGATTCTATCATTTTTCACTTAAATTTATTTTTTTAAAGATTTTTATTTATTTATTTGACAGACAGAAATCACAAGTGGGCAGAGAGGGAGGCAGAGAGAGAGAGAGAGGAGAAAGCAGGCTCCCTGCTGAGCAGAAAGCCCGATGCGGGGCTCGAGCCTAGGACCCTGGGATCATGGCCTGAGCTGAAGACAGAGGTTTTAACCCACTGAGCCACCCAGGTGCCCCGAATTTAAATCAGTTCCTTGGGGCTGTCATTGAAGCATCCAACTCTTGGTTTCCGCTCAGGCCATAATCTCAGGGTCATGAGATTGGGCCCCATGGTGGGCTCCGTGCTGAGCATGGAGCCTACTTAAGATGCTCTCTCTCTCTCTCTCTCTCCCCATCTACCCCTCTAAATCCTCTCTCTCTCTCTCTCTCTCAAAAAAAAAAAATTATATATATATATCAACTTCTTGTGATCAAAAGATACACATCTAGTTATGTTCTGGGTCACTGTTATCTTAGCATATTGGCTTCCATGTTATAAATGCCACATGTGTTGAATCAATTTCATTTTATTTCAGGACAGTCATTCCAAAAACATGCTGAACCCGGTTAGAGAAATAAGGGTTCCACAGTTGGGCCAAAATTCTTATCTCCTCATTCCATCATAAAGCTTGGGAAGACGTGGGAATTTACTCAGGTTCTCTAACATTCCTGGAAAAGAAGTCATAAGCACTTGAACTTCAACAAGTTGAGACAGGAATGAATTACATGGTGGCTAAAATTACATTCTGACTCCACAATCACAAGTGGTCTAGTAACGGAACAAAACAATCATGCACCAGAAGGAGCCCCTGATGAGTTCAGACTCTTTTCCCAAATGTGTCTACACAGAGCAAGAGGAAGTAAGTGTAGGTAAATACAGAGGGTGATGTGCACACACAACACACACACAGAGCTTGGGGGAAATGACAGAATATAAAATAGGCCTTTGTTCTCTTGCTTTATTTATTTATTCTTTAAAATTTGTTCATTTTAAACAATTTCTGTTTGGGGACCAAGAATAAGCAAAAAGATATGCCCGTCAGTGGAAGCAATGACAGACAGAAAGTAGGAGTTTCTAACTCTCAGTTTTGCTTTGGTCTTCTACATCAAAAAGGGAAGGTTGACACTGAAACTGAATGAACAAAAAAGGAGCTGGCAGGGAAATGAAGCTCAAGTCAGTTAAGGAGATGCCCAAACGGTCCCTTTATAAGAGCTCCGGCATTCTGATCTCAAAAAGCTACATCTCACGGCACGGACACTGTTGGCCAATGTGACCAAAAGCCAGGCAGTAATCTTCGAGAAATGAGGAAAAGTGATAGACGATGGGGACACACGAAACTGCCTCAGCTTTTAAAAAGAAAAGTAAGGTACGTTCTGGAAGCAAAAGACTCATCAACTTGATGTTAACTCACAGCAGAGAAACCTTAAAATGGTTTAATCAAGCATTTGGTGAGCATTCAGAAAATAAAGCAGCTGCACCAATAAACCACAGTGGTTCCATAAAAACAAGGGCAGGCCAAGGTGTTCTCCTTTTCTCTTCTGAGCGCCTTGTGAGACAGGTGGAATGAGGAAAGGCAGACGTGTCTTGGTTTCTCCCTTTGGAAAAGTCCTTCCTGGTGTCTGGTGGATGAAGAGCTAAAAGTGGGCTACCTCAGTGTACAGTTTTACCAAAGTGCAACTTACTGCAAACTCAAAAGGCATTGACTGGGGGGTGCCAGATTCCCTATTTGACCCTCCTCTCATCAACAGGTATCAATAAGATTAATTAGGAAAGTTGACCAGCTCTGTGGGGGACACCAAGCTAGGAAGGAGCACTCATCTACGGGCTCCAGAATCAAGAATCAAAAGCATCTCGGTGAGCAGAGCAATGAAATTTTAAATTCAAGTAAAAAAAAAAAAAATGAACTCAGTAAAATTCAAATTTCAAAACATCCAAGAAAAACAATTCAAATCCTACTCTGTATAAATCCTAGGACATGAACAGAGGGCAGGGTCTCTGGGAACAAAGTAAGCGACTCAAAGCAATGTACTCTTGAGAAAGGACCATCAGACAGACAGAGGAGGAAACTTGCCCGACACGGTTCCCAGGAAACGACCCAGAAGTTACGAAGGAAAGTGGAAAATGTAGTGTGAAAACAAGACGACTTTCCTGGAGGGTCCGCATGAGAACTGCCTCCAAGTATTTGAAGGGCGGTCCTGTGAATGAGAGATGGGACAAGTCCACATCTTGAGGTGAGACTCTCCCCTGAGGTCATGAGGACTAAGACTCCAACTCCGGGAAGACATTTCTTAGCATCGTCACTATCCAAAAATCCGATGAGCTGCGGGGTGAGGTAGTGAGGTCTCAGCTGCTCGGCTGGCCCAGACGGAGTGGGCGAGAAGGCACGGAGGGCTTAAGAGGCTCGATGTCCATGCTGAGGAGCTCATCATGTAGCTTATCCCCTTACACACAACACCCAGGGAGGAATGAGGAGGGCAGCATCGTGTAGTGGTTAAAAATCTCTGCATCAGCTGCCCAGCTTCCAACCCCAGCTCGGCCACTCGCTCACCGTGTGAGTGCAACGACTTTGAGCAAGTTCACTGACCATCCCCCCACCCCGGGGGCCACAGGTTCCCCAATCTGTAAACTGAGGATGATGGGAGCCTGGACCCCCAGGGAGCCACCGTGAAGTTGGGAGTGGATGGCCGTGCGGCATTAAGAACAGTGTCTGGGGCGTAGGCAACACAAAATAGAGTCTGCAATTGATTCTGATTACTCTGCAATCTCTGTGATCGCGCTGAAGATTCCTGGGCACCGAGCCTGGGCACAGTGTGACATTCACCTGAGCAGAGAGGAGAACATCACTAGAAGATGAGAAACGGGGTGTAGGTGCCTAGGGAGTAAAGAACACGGAGAACAGCACAGCAGAAGTAAAAGGGAGACCTCTGCTGCCAGAGACCTCTCCCCTCGTGCAGGAATCCACGTGATTCCTAAAGCCACTGGCAGACCTTTCCATCCCCAAGTCCCCTTTAAGATGCAAGCGGCTGGCTGGTCTTTGTGGTCAGCAAGAGTCTGGGGTCTAGGACACAGCCTCGGTGGATGCGCCGGGCTTCTCAGCCTACTGGCATGGGCTTCTCAGGCTCCACCCCCAGATCCACGATCCGGATGCTGTTTTCCTTCTTGGAAAGCCAGAAGGCAGGGTAGACCGGCTCTGAAAACTTGCACTCAAACTTGTGAATCAGAGTCATGGCATTGGGCTCTACCCCATAGAAGGAGAGGATCCCCCCCAGAAAGTCCACGTAGATCCCCAGTCTCCGGAAAGGGCTGGCTTTGAGCGGGGTTTCCGTGTCGCTGTGCCAGGCTGTGAACTCCTTCCCGTTCCAGTGGAGGCTCCAGGAGAAGTTGTTTCCAGAAATGCAACCATTGCGCTCCTCCCCTTTCCGGTCGATGCCTTTGCAGGTCAGGCCAACATAAGTGCCGGCTCCAGAGATCTCTACCTCGAAATAGTACCTGTGCAGGTAAAGGCTCTGTGTGGACAGCACCTGCCGCCAGTGCACGAACCTGCTGGGGAGGTCCGGGTAGGGGTGCTCCCAGGGCGTGGTGTTGGTGACCTTGCGATTGTCCTCCTGCAGCCGGAGATACCTGTGCGCCGTGTCCGGGTCAAAAGAGATGTCACATGCATCTGAGGGGATATGGGAGAAGGGCGGGGAGGCAGGTCAGGAAGAGACAGCTGCTCTGGACAGGACACCTTGAACCCATCCCACTTCCCAGGTAAGAGAAAAACATCTTTCTCCTCTGCTCTGTTTACCCCAGGCCACTGCTCCCCCCAGAAAAGCAGTGGGCGAAAACCAGGAGCAGAGAACACAAGTCGCGCCACTTCCTTCCTTTATGAAGTTCAAATTGCTTGGCATTGACTGTGCAATTTACGGAACTGAACCAAGAAATAAAACCCCCTGATTTAGTCATTCATTCATTCGAAAATACGTATCGAAAGCCGGGCACTCGTCTTCTTCTCAGTGTTGGCAAGGGTTTGTGGAAATAGGCACTCACATATCCACTCCTGATTCTTTTACTTTTTTTAATTTGACCAATATTTAGCATGGTAAACTCTCACCCATTCCCTCAAACATAATCATTTCCGAATCCCAGAGAATCAAAAACTAATGGCACCTCCTTGCGCCCAGTTGCTGGAGTCACACTGAAGTTATTCTGAAAATTTCTTTGCCCCCAGCCTCCCCCCCCCCCCCCCAGAACACACAGACAGCCCCAAGCCTGGTAGATCCCACTTCTGTGCAAACCACTGCTTCACCCCCAATCTAGTCCAGAATCATACAACGGGCTCCTAGCTGGCCAAGCTGCTCTGTCTTGACCCCCTCCCATCCCCTGTCCACCACAGAGCCATGGAGCAGGTTTCAGGGTACAGGCTAAGGTAAAGTATGTCACCCCAGCTTTAAGACCTTGGATAGTGCCTCTTGCCCACAGAATGCAGCAGTGGCCCATCACCCTGGCCTGCACAGCCAGGGATGACTGGCCCTTGCCTGTGTCTCCAGCTTTGTCTTCTGCCCTCTGGCCCTTGATGGCCATGGTCCAGACCTCCTGGCCTCAGGAACATGCAGCGCTGAGCCCACTTCGGGGCTTTAGCACAGACCATTCTCTCCATGACATCATCATCACCCTAACCTGAGCCTGGGAGATTGCTGCTGATCTTTCAAATTGTAGCTGAGAGCTCATGTCCTCAAGGAGGCCCTCGCCACCACTTTTTCTCAGAGCGCTCGGACTTCGTAAGGGTCATGGTACTCCACACAATGGGTATAATCTATTTACTTATGGGTTCGTTTCATGCCTGTCTTCCTTCTAATCTATAAACTCCACATTCCACATGGGACTGGATCTTGGACTTCTAGCTCAGAGACGTTCAGTATATATTCCCCAAGTGAATTAGCATATTCAAGTCTATTTAAAATCCATTAATATAAAAAATTATTTTAGATTAACCCCGAGTTTTCCAAACTTCTTTGTGTCTAGGGAAGGGAAATTCTTTTTGGTTGTTGTGGGATTTTTGTTGTTTTGTTTTTGTAAGGGAAATTCGTAGCAGTCAATGAATCACTTTAGAAGGAAAAAAAAAAGGACACAACAATCTAAGAAGTTAAAAGGAAAAATGAAAGGGCTGCTGGGTGGCTCAGTCAGACTGTCCAACTCTTGATTTCAGCTCAGGTCATGGTCTCAGGGTCATTGAGATCGAGCTCTACGTCAGGCTCTGCACGGAGTCTGCTTTAGATTTTCTCTCTCTCCCTCTCCATCTGCCCCTCCCCCAGCTCTCTCTCTCAAAATAAATAAACAAAATCTTAAAAAAAAAAAAAAAAAAAAGAAATGTGAATGTGAACCGAGGACCATAAAAAGGCATACAGGTGCTCACTTTGGCAGCATCTATACTAAAATGGGACTGATACAGAAATGAGCACAGGCCATGGACACAGGTCACATGCAAATTCGTGAAGCATTCCATATTTTTAAAGGCAGCCAAAGGTACAAAGTTTCAGCTATAAGAGAAGTCCAGGGGATGTCATGTACAGCATAGTACCTATCGTTAACGAGACGGTGCTGCAGATCTGAAAGTTGCTTAGACAGTAGATCTCAAAACTTCTCATCATTAAAAAAAAAGAATTTTGTAACTATATGAGGTGATGGACGCTAACCAACTTTTCATTTCACAATATAGGTGTATGTCAAATCATACAACTAGTATACGTTATATATCAATAATACCTCCAAAAATGTGGTTTTTTGTTTTTATGCATTTGAGAGAGAGAGAGAGAGAGCACAAACAGGGGGAGAGGCAGAGGGAGAAGGAGAAGCAGACTCCCCACTGAGCTGGGAGCCTGATGTGGGCTCGATCCCAGAACCTGGAGATCATGACCTGAGACCAAGGCTGATGCCTAACCATCTAAGTCACCCAGGTGCCCCAAAAAATGTGTTTTAAAAAGGCATATTTTGGGGGCGCCTGGGTGATTCAGTGGGTTAAAGCCTCTGCCTTCGGCTCAGGTCATGATGTCAGGGTCCTGGGATCAAGCCCCGCATTGGGCTCTCTGCTCAGTGGGGAGCCCGCTTCCCCCTCTGTCTCTGTCAGATACTCTGCCTACTTGTGATCTCTGTCTGTCAAATAAAGAAAATATATTTTTTTTAAATCCTTTAAAAAAAATATCCTTTAAACTCTTAAAGGAGGAAGAGTTGTCCTCCTTTAAGTTGGCAAGTTGGTCAAGTTGGCAATTTGAGCCACAGGACTTTGACAGGTCCAACAAGTGGACTCTATAAAAGCATCAAAGTTTGTAACAATCCCCAAAAACACAAAGTTAATATCGGGTGTGAACAAAGACCTCCGTAATGCCAAAGAACAGAGGTTATAATACAATACGTTTCATCTTTATCTTAATGTCAGGAATAAAGCGTGTTTGGTTTCTTGTATTCATTAGATCTGTGTATAACAATACAGATGTGCTTCTTTCAGGAAGCAGGAAAGAATACATAAAGGAAACTATGTGGAAGTGGAGAGGTCCTGAGAAAAAGTAGGAGCCATGGCAAAAAACAGGAAACGGTCTTCGGAACCTGGGGCTCCATGGAGAAGGAAGACCTGCACTTATCCAACCAGCAGTCACCCCCAGAAAACAAGCAGTAGCAGGATTCAACGGTGTATCCCAAAAAGATTAATTTGCCAAATGTCATAAAAATATGCAGTCCTGCTTCTCCTGGGAGATGAAAGCATATGGACTGGTTATGTCCTGATCGGAAACACAGTGTTTTATTTTTTAAAATTATTTATTTATTCATGAGAGACAGAAGGAGAGGCAGAGGCAGAGGGAGAAGCAGGCTCCCCAAGGAGCAGGGAGCCTGGTGTGGGACTGGATCCCAGGACCCTGGGGATCATGACTTGGCCAAAGGCAGACACCTAACCTTCTGAGCCACCCAGGCACCCTTGGAAACACAGTGTTCTAAAACATGCTAACAGACCAGGTCAGTACCACACAATGACAGGACAACAGGTTACCCAATTCTGGCCAAGCCAGACCTAAAAGGGAATCATCTGGTAACTAGCCAGGAGCTTCCGAAGTGCCAGGCTCATGAAAGACAGGCTAAGGGATTGGACCCAGGTTGGGGGAGACTAAGGAGGCAGGGAAACATCTGTGATCCTGGATCAGACTAGGGACCAGAAAAAGGACACCGGTTAGCACGCTGGGTGAAACACTTGGATAATTCTACAGATTGGTTAATAGTAGTGAACTGATGTTCATTTCCTGGTTTTAGTCAATTTACCATAGTTATAGAAAGTGTTAATGTTCAGAGAAGTCTGATGAAAGGTATACCAGAATTCTGTCCCATTTTCTCCAATGCCTTTGTGAGTTTGAAATTGTCTCAAACATAAAAAGTAAAAAAAATAATAATAAAATTCAAAAAAATTTAAGTATCCCATTTAGGGGTAGACTTGAGTTTGCAACAGCCTGAAACTTACAGGAAAAACGGTGTTCTTGCTCCAACAAGCCTTACACTGACATCAGTAAGTGGGTAAGGAAAGCTGTTTGCAACTTACATTGGAGGAACTGCTGCCTGGTGCTGGGCTCGGGTTTTGAGGTCCAATACTTGCGCTTGACAACAGCAGACACTTGAGTGCTGATATCATACTCCTCTGGAAAATCAGAGAGTTATGCATGCATACCTGTCCAGGTGGTCAGGAGAACCTAAGAAGCAGGGGTCCCCAGCCTCTCTTCCCTGAGCTTCCTGGGGAAGAAAGGGCTGGACTCTAGTCACATCAGAGAGAAACACACTCAACGGATGATTTCCCTGTGGGTGAAACAAAATCCACTGGAGAATGATCCTGAGCTGACTTGGATCTCACTTCAAAGTACAGGCATTAGCAACCTCGGAAACTAGTCAGGGAAATTCGAGCCAATGGCAGGATGTAACTAACTCAACTTCTCTGGGTTTGCATCATAAAATCAAATGATCAAGGTAAGTGCCCGTTAGCCACTGGTCTGGCCAAAGGACAGCTTTGAACATGAGCTATTCCCCCTGATTTCACCCTCTGTCCCCTGGCTCTCTCCCACTCTGAGAAACACACATTCCTTTGCCCACGGCGCAGACAGCTTTCCTCACCTTCCTTGGAGAAATCCTGGAGCTTCTCCTTGTAGTTTTGCAGCAACTGAACTAAGTGCACCGTGGAGTCTGTGATGACTCGGCGGATGCCCGAGAGCTTGTCCTTGAGTCCGATGTAAACACTAGGGAAGGCACTGTCCTCAGTGTTCTTAAACTTGCAGTACTCCTGCAGGAAATGAAACAGGGCAGAACTTGCCTTGGTTTCTGAAGTTCTGAAACTGGACTGCTCTGGTGACCTCACTTCCTACATCTGATGCAGCCAACACAAAGCAGGCATATGTAAACATGTCCAGCTCAGGACCTAATAACGTAGAAAGCATTTTTTTTTTTTAATTGGGAAAGAGGGCTTTTAAAAATCAAGAGGCACGCACAAAAAATAAACATAAAAAAAATAAAAATAGGGGCGCCTGGGTGGCTCAGTGGGTTAAAGGCTCTACCTTCAGCTCAGGTCATGATCCCAGGGTCCTGGGATCAGGCCCTGCATCCAGGTCCCTGCTCGGCGGGGAGCCTGCTTCCCCTTCTCTCTCTCTGCCTGCCTCTCTGCCTACTTGTGATCTCTGTCTGTCAAATAAATAAATAAAATCTTTTAAAAATAATAATAATAATAAAAATAAAAATAAAAATCAAGAGACACACACAAATTAAAATTAAAAAATAAAAATAAAAACCAAGAAACACTAGATGCCTAGGAACAACTCTAAGGCACCTCCCAGATTAGGGACCAAGGACAAGAACACCTTGTTTGCCAACAGTCCAAATAGCAACAGAAACATTCCTGCTACTTCCATTCCTTGGAGACTTTTTTTTCTTTTTTTAAGAATTTTTTTAAAAGATTTTATTTATGTATTTGAGAGACAGAGAGAGCATGAGCGGGTGGTGGGGGGCGGTTGGAAGAGGCAGAGGGAGAGGGAGAAGCAGACTCCCTGCTGAGCAGGGATTTCCCAGGACCCTGGGATCATGGCCTGAGCCGAAGGCAGACGCTTAACCAGCTGAGCCACCCAGGCGTCACTCTTTTTTAGAATTTAGACAGAAATCATGATATGGAAGGGAGGAATGGAGGTGGAGGTATAGCCCTAGGAAGACCCATGAACAGGTCCTCAGACAGGAATGCTACCTTGGTCCTGCCCATTCAGTCTGATACACAGGCTCTCTCATTCTTACACTGTGCTTTAGCCTTTGGAAGCACCTTCCAGTATAATCATATGAAGTTGTTTACGCTTCAAAAAAAGGCAGTGATGAGGAAAGGTTGCTCTCAGATGCAACACAGTATCAACATCCAAACTCAGCTGGAACATGGTAGGGCAGACTGGATACAGTAGAAAACTTAGCAATGGAAAGTTGTACCAGAATGGTTAGGCAGATTAACAAGAGAGAAAAAAAAGTCCAACCCAGAGAGTTGACAGAAAGAGAAACATTTTAACACTGCATACAGATTTAGTGCCATACATGAGAAAAGTGATATTTTAAATCAGTGGGCGGAAGGGGCACCTGGATGGTTCCATCAGTTAAGCGTCTGCCTTCCCCTTAGGTCATGATCCCAGGCTCCTGGGATGGAGCCCTGTGTGTGTGTGGCGGGGTGGGGGTGGGAGGGTGTTCTGTGCTGGGGGGGGGGGGGAATCCCCTCAGCGGGGATCCTGCTTCTCCCTCTCCCTCTGCCTGCCACTCCCTGTCACTGGGGCTCTGTATATCTCTTTCCAATACATAAATAACCTTAAGAAAAGGAAAGAAAGCTATTGACTTAGTACCTGATTGTCTGATAAATGAGGAATTTGAGACCCAGCAAATTTCAGTGACCTGGTTAATAATTACACAGCTATTCAGCGACAGATCTGGGATGATGGCATCAAAGTACCTTATTCCCCAAATCAGTTGTGGTCTCTCAAACCTCTCTACTCATGCGTAGGCTCTAACTGACTCTCTTTGGACACGACCTACTTCTCCTGACCCAGTTCCAGCCTCCCACTCTGGGAAGTCTGGCCTGCCTCTCCCGTATTCCTGCATTCTCCTAATACCCCCTTCCCTCTGTGTCCCGGGCTTCCTGCGCACCCCCATATAAAGGAGCAGTTCCACTCCCGCGGTCCCCACCTCCGCCACAGGCCTCTCCAGTGAGGGTGCTCCCTGGCACTAATGAACCTGATGCCTCTGCCTCCGTCCCTCCATGCCTCCCTCCACCCCACCCCACCCCACCCCACCCCCACCCACCTCCAGGAACAGGACGGTGTTGCTGATGGCAGCAATCCTCTCCAGCTCCTGCCGGCTCTTCTCCATCTGTGCACTCCGGTGCTCCAGGTGCGTCTTGATGCCGTTGGCCTGGTTCAGAGCCGCTTGCTCCTTCTCCTCCAAGAAGAGCATCACGTCGGCCTGGGCCTTCCTCATGGCAGCGAGCAGCTCCCCAAACTGCTCCTCGGCCACCGCCTTCACCTCTGACACCGACAGCTGGCGAGGGAGGGGGCAGAGAAGAGAAGGTTAGTGAGGCATGCAAGGTTCTGGAAGCTCAGCCCACAGGACCATAACCCCGAAAAGCCCATAAGTTAGGGAGCAATTTTCTATTATAAAAGGAAGATTTGGGGGTTCCTAGGTGGCTCGGTTGGCTAAGCATCTGCCTTGGGCTCAGGTCTGGATCTCAGTATCCTGGGATCGAGCCCCATGCTGGGCTCCCTGCTCAGCGGGGAGTCTGCTTCTCCTTCTCCAGCTGCCCCTCCTCCCTCCCTACACCACCCCCTCCAAATAAATAAATAAATAAATAAAATCTAAAAGGAACATTTTATTCTCCTATAAATCCTGGAGTCCTGAAAAAAAAGGGGGGGGTTACTTATCCATCACCATCAACTTCATCTCTCATACATCTGATGTCTACTTGTGATCTCTGTCAAAGAAATAAATAAAATCTTTTCTTTTTTTTAAAGATTTTATTTATTTATTTGACAGAGAGAGAGATGACAAGTAGGCAGAGAGGCAGGCTGAGAGAGAGGAGGAAACAGGCTCCCTGCTGAGCAGAGAGCCTGACTTGGGGCTCGATCCCAGGACCCTGGGATCATGACCTGAGCCAAAGGCAGAGGCTTTAACCCACTGAACCACCCAGGCACCCCCGAATTCCTGTTCTTTTTTTTTTTTTTAAGATTTTATTTATTTATTTGACAGACAGAGATCACAAGTAGGAAGAGAGGCAGGCAGAGAGGAGGGGAAGCAGGCTCCCTGCTGAGCAGAGATCCTGATGTGGGGCTCGATCCCAGTACCCTGGGATCATGCCTTGAGCTGAAGGCAAAGGCTTTAACCCACTGAGCCACCCAGGCACCTCTGAATTCCTGTTCTTATGCTTGAAATAAGCCAACTAAGAGTGAACCCATGAAACCCTAGACACCCACCTTGAACCCCAATAAAGGCAGACCCAGGTCTGTACTCTCTCCTTCCCTCTCTACCTGCAACCTTGCTGTGTGGCCTGTGGCCTCTGGCAGCATTCTGTGTCCTCCAAGACCTTTGAGTAGTAAATCTCGTTCTTCAAAATGCCCTGAGAATTCCTTGCTGACACACATCCCACAATTGCAAGTTTCTCATAGAAGCACAATACCACGAGGCTGAGAAGCAGGAGTCTGAAGAGAGACTTCAGGGTCCAAATCCCCTCTCTTCCACCAAGGCCTTCCTGAGGAAGGCTGGATAGATTGAGAGTTCAACTGATGATGCCATACTGACTCTTCCACTATCAAATGTAACCTCTTATATGGAGAAATAAATACTTGTTCCCAGGGCACCTGGGTGGCTCGATCGTTAAGCATCTGCCTTTGGCTCAGGTCATGCTCCCGGGGTCCTGGGATAGAGCTCCCTGCTCAGCCGGAAGCCTGTTTCTCCCTCTCTCTCCGCCTGTGCTCCCCCTGCTTGTGCTCTCTCTCTGTCAAATGAATAAATAAAATCTTTCCAAATAAATAAATAAATACTTGCTCCCTGCATAGAAATGGAATATGCAAAGGATATTTTTTACATAATGTGTAATGACAAAGAAAGACTAAAGAGAGGAGAGGCCACACGGGTAGCAAAGTATGGAAGCTAATGGCTTGAAGAGATTGAGGATGGTGCTTGCACCTATGAACATCTTGAGTTTCTTAGGTTGAGGGAGCAGCAATCCCAGGTTCCTGTTTCATCAATCTGGGACCCCCCAGACAAGTCTCGTCATCACTCTGTGTTCATGTCCCTCGTACATGCTGGCTATTGTGAAAACTACCTCCCCAAGTTACCACACAGTCATGAGAAAAGCTGAGTAGGGATCAAAGTGTCTGAAAAATAAAGGGCTAGAAAAAAGGCAGGATGCTCCATGTGGTTTTCTAGATTATCTTGAGCCTGGAAATCAACACTCGCCAAAGGTTTACAAGACTTTAAAAGGAAAATTATTTCTCTTCTTTTCATAAGATGATATGGGTGTGAAAGAGGTGTTGATCTTTCACAGCTAGTGAGTTGTAAACACTGAGAAGGAGAAAATTAAGTTGAAATGGATAACGTGTATCAGATGTGGGTGGGTGGATGGATGGATGGAAAGATGGAAGGAAGGATGGATGGATGAATGGATGGATGGAAGGAAGGATGGATGGAAGGAAGGATGGTTGTGTGGATAGATGGAAGGAAGGATGGTTGGATGGATGGATGGGTGGATAGGTGGATGGATGGATGGATGGATGGATGGA